>NC_133792.1:8830272-9188522 GCF_003597395.2 Chelonoidis abingdonii
ACATATGGATTCGCTAACATCTACTTCGATTTTGGCACGAGGTGGCATAGGGATGCATAGAGGTACAAATCAGGTGGAGAATTTGCTCATATTTTTTATAATCACAGTTCAGCCAGCATGGCTTCCATATGCTAATGAATAGAATAGATCATGAAATATTGCTAAGAAATATTCCTTCACAGTTTGCACGGCGTGCTGCGGAGACGGCACGCTGCGAAGATTCCAGGGTCAGACTCTTATTTCAGTACAAATCCTCGTCTGTCTGGACATGTTCTCCTTCCTGAGGATATTCTTTCCATCAATATTGTCACCTCTCATTTCTGGGTCTCCTGGCTAATGGACAAGTTGGGAACCTACTCTCATGAATTCGATGCCCCGGTGATCTCACAGACATGATTCCTTCTTCCTTGCCCAAATGCTAGGAGATGAAAGGCTACATGAACCCCGCACCTATTTGCAGCAGGGCTTAGTGAATTCTTTGCAAGCAGCTTTCTGTTTTTTTGGTGTGGCTAAGACCGATGGAAGATGGAGCTTGCTCATGAAGCGCGCGAGGTAACTAAGGTTATTAAGGTCACATGTGCAAAGATCAATCAGTTGAAATGTTTTCTTTTTCTCACCTGCAGCAACGAATGTGAGTGCTGATTGTTTTGGCTTTATAACTTGGTGACTAATGTGTTAGCTGTAGCATGCAGGATACAAGATTTTCTAAAGATCTGTGGTTAGATGTCTAAGTGCTGTGGCATCCATAAACAGGGGTCAGATTCTTCCAAAGAGTTCAGCATCGTAGCATGCACCCAAGTGCCGGGCACATCTGAGAAATCTGGCCACTCTTTCAGGGCCTAGCTGGGAGCTGAATGTAGTATTTCTGCTTATTGTGACATGTCTCAAGCAAATAAGTTCAGAAGTCACTTATTGTAGGTGATGATTAATATTCAGCGAGACGTAGCAATCTGTCAAATTCGTGATTGTTACACGACTGATGCGCTACTTAGCAAGCAAGGACAAATCAATTTGATTCATGAAAATTGTCACCGGAAGGATTGAACTGGCCATGCAAGTATGTTTTCTCAATGAAAATGCTCTGGTGTCTTGTCCAGGTTGCTTTTAACCCCTGGGGGGGCAGCTAATCATGGTTCTCATGGGACAAAATCAATAGAAGATGAGGGTTGGAAAAGACTCAGGAGGCATCTAAGTCCAACCCCTGCTGCAAACTGACAATCCCGAGACAGATGTTTCTCCCTCCAGATGCTCAATGGCTCCCCCAGGATTGAAGGCACACCCTGGGTTTGCAGACCAAACTGCCCAACGCCATGAGTACCCTCCCCCTGACTCCAATTGACCCCCTGTCGTGTTTCAAATTCTTAATTGCTATGATCTCTCTCATAAGGCGTACGTGGCAGACAAAGTTTTTGCTTCTGAATCCGTGTAATTTCTTTTAGAAGTCGTGTTAGGCCACAGCTGCAGCTGGGAGTATAAATTGGTCACCATTATTGGTTAGGAGTTGAACTGGTTACCACCGACCAGCTTGAGGAGTGGCTATGTTGGATCAGCGGTAGAAGGACTTGAGGCAGTTTGAATGGCAGAATGAATACGAGCTGATTTCCAACTTGCACTCAGCATCAGTGGAATTGCCTTCTGTCTTTTCACACCACCAGTGTAAAATGGGGTGAGAATGAGGTCTGGCATATTCAGGGTGGCTTAAGCCATTTTGCCGCCCAGCTACGGCGGCACGGGGGAGGTGATATGGACGAGTCTTGTCACACGTCGCATGGTAGTGTCACTTCCATAGCGGGAGACATAGATATGAAATGTAAAAAAGTATTCAAACATAAAGCAGAATATTTCTCAACTGAGGTGGAAGTTATCCGCAGAAGTGGTCACTTAGGCTAGAGTTTGATAACGTGACGTCGGTTTTTGGCCTTCCAAAGGAGGTAAGAAAGCACGGCAGGGATTCTGAGCGACGTTGTGGATCCAACGGTGCAGATGCAATTACTAAATTATGTGCGACACCGTTCAAATGAAAGCAAGGATAGTCCTTTATAAGAAAAAGCTCAACACCCATTCCAACATTGGGATGCCGAAATCTAAGGATCCCGTTGAAAGCAAATCTCTTAATTGCCTGGCGGGACCGTATGCAGGTGCGACTGGGTGCAACATGCAACTGGGCTAGGTCTATAATGGTAGTTCACGCCTTTAACCCTGCAAGACGATTAGAAGCTAGCGCTGACATGCCTGCTATGGCACGTTTAACGCAGGATGTCCACTGCACAACGGGTCGCACATTTATACTTTGGTAGTGTCAGTCACAGCAACCAGCAGGAGCGCCACCCTGTTGCATGCCGTCCACAGCACTAGTGCTTTGGGTCGAGTGCTCGGGATGACTTTGGGTAGCCGGAGCGTCTACTGGAAGTATTCATATCTTTGCTGGGTTTAGGTCCCAAATACACTGGCAGTGAAACCCAAATCAGACATGTGTTATTACATACTTTGTTTCAAAATGGGAGGATTGGCACATATTAGCGCATCATAATAGTCTTCTAACTCCTCTCACCAATGGTAATATCTAGGTATTTAAGTTTTAATTTTAAAAATATGGGCTTCAGTTGCTGAATAGTACAGGTATTCACGCTCAATGTAATGCAGATTCAGATTGACTGCAGTGCCTTGTACCTTTGTAGCCGTAAAATGCACTAAACTAAACTCAAGAAACCAGAATAAGATTTTAAGGTAACGTCCTCTCCCACCAACTTGCACGCAACTAATTTCCTCCTAGAGTTAGCAGTTGCTAACAGGGACAAGTCAAGCCCCGACATCTCTCTAAAATAATTGCCACATTGCTGGTATTATGTCAATAAATGCTGTATCATATCCTCTTCATGACACTCCTGCCTAACTCTAAACTTCACTGGGGTGTTAGGTTGGCATGTTGCGACAAATTAGTTGCAGCAAGTACACCGAGCTCACAGTATCATCTGAGGAGAGGTCAGTTGCTGCTAGAAGTCCTTTCTGTTTATGATTTATCCAATTTAAAGCCGGCCTAATGCAAAAAACTGAACTACGGTAAACCAAGTCTAGAACCTTCACGAGTCTTTCACCCCTCTAGGGTACATATTTAACTTTCAAAAAAGAGGACACTCCGGAGGGGGTAGCCTTGCCCCTATCCATTCCTCCCACTTCCCTCCCTGACTGCCCCCCACAAGAACCCCACCATCCACCCCTGCTCCTTGTCCTGATCGCCCCCTCCAGGACTGCCCTAATGAGTTATGGGGGCAAGTGGGTTCCGGGGGGGGCGATCAGGTGGGACATTTAGGAGCAGGGGTTGATGTTTGTGGGGTCTTCTGGGGGGGCAGCCCCCTGGGACCCCACCCCCTGTCTAAGCCTCCCTTCTCCTTGTCCCTGACTGCCCCCTCCTGAGACCCCCCCACCATAACTGACCCTCTAGGACCGCACCCCCACCTGTCCCCTGACTACCCCGACCCCTCTCCACACCCCTGCCTCCTGACAGCACCCCCCAGTCCCCGACCCATCCAACCTGCGCTCTGTCCCTTGACTGTGCCCCAGGACCACCTGCCCCTTCTCCAACCCCCCAACCCCCTTGCTGTGCTGCTCAGACCAGAATGTCTGGCTCCACATGGAGCCAGACACGCTGCCACAGACACGCTGCCGCTCTCCTCCGCGGAGCACACTCCCAGACTGCTGCCGGCACAGTGTGCTGAGGCTGCAGGGGATGGGGGGAGCAGAGGAGGGGCTCTGGCTGCTGGAGACCCCCATGTGAGCAGCTCAATATGGCCCGGCCACTCTGTCAGCTGCACCACGCTCTGCTTTGGGAGGGAAATCCCGGACCTTTTTAGATTTTTACAAAGTCTTCCTGGACACCTATTTAAAACCCCCAAATCTGGACATGTCCGGGATAATCCAGATGTATGGTAAGGTAACCGTACCCCCTGCCTTCCAAAGGCTCCAAACTGACAACAAAGGGAGAGGACTAAGTGAATTGCCCAGCTACAGTCAAATGCCCATCCCCCTATGCTGACTGTTTGCAGAAATAATTAAAGTCTCTGATGCAAATATAAATCTTGGCTTCCACATCATTTACCTGCAGGTTTGAACTCAGTTCCTATTGTTGCTCCTGTTCCCTCAGCTTTCCCTTCTCCCCTGTGTGAAATGCAGCCTCAAGGAGTGCTGGGTTCATATATCTCCTGGCATCAAATGGGTTAACCCAAAACGGTCACCTGAGCAGCAGTAGCTTTCGGAGTATTTGTCCCTCCCGTGCCCCCATTCATGAAGAAGATATGGCTTGGTTCAGTGGCTCTCTATTGTGCTTATGAGGGCCAGTGTTTGGTTTTGTGGGGATCTGGGCAAAGACAAATGTGTGAAGGCTTCTCTAACCTTCACCTTCTAGAGAAGCTGAGGGAAGGATTGGCAGCTGCTTGGCTCATGGGTGCAGGGGACTTTATTAGCCTAGGGAGAGGCGGGAAATTGGAGAGACATCTCCTCTCTCCCTTTGGGAATAGATGCTGAAATGCAAGTGCCCTAAAGGCACAGGGACCTGTGTAGCTGATTACTCTTCACATACCTAGGGCTGGCCCTGAAGCCTAATATTTACCATCTTTACAGAAGCAATATTCTGTATCCAGAAGGTGCTCTGGAATAGTGATCTTCAACCTGAGGCTTTGGCTACATGCAGAAGCTGCATCAGTTTAACGTAAATCAGTATGCAAACCAGCGTAGTTAAACTTCTGCAAATCCCTTTGTGGATGCTCTGAGTGAAATCCTGGCTCAGTTGAAATCAAGCACCTCCATATGGTCTTTTGCACCAGCTTGATTAAACTGATTTAAAATGGCAACGTCTTAAGGCAGTACAACTTTCCCATTTAGGGAACACCTGTGCTTGCTGGCTCCTCCTATTTGCTGCATGTTGCTCCCATCATGATCCTGAAAAAAAAAAATCTCTGGTTACCATAGCAGCTGCTCCTAGATATAAGGCAATTTAAAACCAGAACACAAAGACCCTCACCTACATAGAAGTATTGAATCTACTGGAGCTGTAATCAATTAAAGTGAGTGGCAATGTTGCCTTTGTTTCTTCTCATGCTATCTCCTTTATTTAGCTTTTCAGTGAAATGCCTGCACTACAGTAAGTGATAACAACAAATATCTGAAACAAGTTAAAGTCTGTATTGTTCTTTGGTGGCTCTCTGACTTTGTCAGCGGTTCTTTGGATGTTGAAGCAACTTATAAAGGAGGGGGGAAAAGGCACAAACCCACATTAATGCTTCTTTATGGTAAAGACCTGAATGTTTTTTTAAAATTCTCCTTTGTCTTTTTTTTTCATTTGAGAGATTGATATTTTCTGCCCTAGGAATCTAGAGAGAACAGGATATCAGGACATCATTAGAGACAAGAGGGAAGAGATTGAGAGAGGAGGGGAGTGTTATCGGACTGATTAAAACTCTTTTTGTTTTTAACACATATTTCACTCCAATGCCTCTGAAACACTTTGGAGAAAAGAAGTCTCTGTTAAAAATCAAAGCCCACTGTCCCTTCAGTGAAGTGGGAATGCTCACAGTATATATCTGAGACCTCCATCAGTCTTCCAATCAAAAACGGGAAGGCCAGATTTGATGGTTGAAATTTTCAAAAGGGGCTGATGGTTTGAGACGCCTCAGATTTGGGTGTCCATCCTTAAATGAGCTTGATTTGAAGAAGGTGGGTGTGCAGCACTTTTTCCAAATCAGGCTCTTTTAAAGTATCTCAAGTTGGGCACTCTGAATCACTTGACACTTTTGAAAATCTTGACGGTCTTTCCTGATATTTCCAGTGTAAAAAAAACCCAACAACTAATCTCACATGCCTCATGCAGGCCCCCCAGCTCCCGCCCCAAAAACATTTCAGGCCTTCACTATCCTTCATAAAGATGCAAATAGGCACAAACCCAGTGGCCCCTGCCCCTGGTTTTCGGTCATCTTTCAAGGCCCAGTGCTACTGTCTAGATGTCTACTTCATTAGAAACAAACAACCCTCCCCTTTAACCACATTATTTGAATACTGCACATGGGGCTACTGCATTCCACCAAGCATCAAACCACACTGCCCTCACCCCTTCTGCTTTTCTTGTAAGCCGGAGCTTGGGTACTGGAATCTCAACCGTATGCATTGCGTGGGTTTGCAAAGAGGCACGAGGCCTTGCATCACCCTGTTGCTGTCTGACCTGAGCTGAGAGCAACAGCAGGACTCCGTGCAGCTGTGAGGTGCTGGGCACTTTATCGCAGAGGCACATCTTTCTGGCTGTGCGACTCTTCAGAACTCCAGCCGTGCCATGGATTGGAATGCACAGGAGTAAGGATTCTGTGGCTAGAATTGGGCCCTGCCAGGAAGATGCTCTTCGACAAATTGCCAGAAGCTGTGTCCATAACAAAACATTTGATTCACAGAGATGAATCAGGCTTAGATGTGGGTCCGCTTGCCAGCTGTTTGTTTTTCCAGCCCTCCAATCATTACTGAGCAAGGGGTTCTGCTATGAATGTTGCCTACGCTGTAACATATTCATGTTGTATTTAGGGACCTGTGGAATGTTGCTTGGGAAATCGGCATTCTCTTTTATCAGAAGGCCTCAAAGGGAAGAAGGCAAGAGATTTCCTCCCCTCCCCTTCATCTCTCCACTCTCTTCTTCCCATGTTTGCACAGAGCTCTTGCAGCCTGCTGGTAGAGGGTGGACAGAGCCAAAAGAGTACCCAGAAGCCACCTACTATAGGACAGGCCCAACAAGGAAAGTAAGAGAACGCCACTAGCCGTCACCTTCAGCCCCCAACTAAAACCTCTCCAGCGCATCATCAAGGATCTACAACCTATCCTGAAGGACAGTCCCTCACTCTCACAGATCTTGGGAGACAGGCCTGTCCTCACTTATAGACAGCCCCCCAACCTGAAGCAAATACTCACCAGCAACCACACAACAAAAGTACTAACCCAGGAACATATCCTTGCAACAAAGCCCGTTGCCAACTCTGTCCACATATCTATTCAGGGGACATCATCATAGGACCTAATCACATCAGCCATGCCATCAGTGGCTCGTTCACCTGCACATCTACCAATACGATATATGCCATCATGTGCCAGCAATGCCCCTCTGCCATGTACATTGGCCAAACCGGACAGTCTCTATGCAAAAGAATAAATGGACACAAATCAGACAGCAAGAATTATAATGTTCAAAAATCAATCTGGGAAAAAACTTCAATCTCCCTGTTCACTCAATTACAAACCTCGAAGTCGCAATACTCCAACAAAAAAACTTCAGAAACAGACTCCAATGAGAAACTGCTGAATTGGAATTAATTTGCAAACTGGACAGCATTAAATTAGGCTTGAATAAAGACTGGGAGTCGATGGGTCATTACACCAAGTAAAAACTATTTCCCATGCTATTTTTCCCCTACTGTCACGCACACCTTCTTGTCAACTGTTGGAAGTGGGCCATCCTGATTATCACTACAAAAGTTTTGTTTTTTTTTCTCCTGCAGATAATAGCTAGTCTTAATTGACTAGTCTCATTATAATTGGTTTGGCAACACCCATTTTTTCATGTTCTCTGTGTATATAGATCTTCCTGCTATATTTTGCACTGCATGCATCCAGTGAAGTGGGTTTTAGCCCACAAAAGCTTATGCTCAAATAAATTTCTTAGTCTCTAAGGTGGCAGAAGTACTCCTCATTCTTTTTGCTGATACAGACTAACACAGCTACCACTCGGAAATGTGTTTTGATAGTCTTTCTTCCTGTCTAGAGAGATGTTAGGAGCAAGCTGCATCCATTGTCCGCGGAGCGGCGACAGGGTTCTGGCTGTCCAGCCAGACATTGATACAGGGTCTTTCACTGCGATAGCTAAGTGAGTTGTTATTGTTTTGTTTCTATTGTGGTATTATGAAGGAGTCCAAGGTATGGACCTGAATGAGGGAAAATCTCCCTCGACTTGTAAGCAAGGACAGGAACCACTGTGTGAGGTGCTCTATAAACACAAAATGATGGTCCTTACAGTCTGAGGGAGAAGTTCCTTCATTTAGGGCTTCAACAGCAGGGCAAGAGAACAATCCTATGTCTCTCTTAAGTGCAGGGACCACCACAATAGGGCCTGGCCTGTTGGCTTGAGAACTTGGCCAAGGTCCTCGGACCCACCCCCTTCCCTTCCTCCCATATTTCCGCACTCTCGAGTCAGCAGCACGAAATACCTGAGGGTTGTCAGCCTGCTCCTTTCCAGAGCAACAGTAATGACCAGTTAGTGCATACTCACGCCAAACTGCTCAGAAATGGTATTGTCACTGGTCAATGCGCAGCAGCAGAGCCTGCCAGCCCTGGGGTCTGACTTTGCTTTCCATGACACCAGTGTAAATGAAACCTTTCTGCCAGGCAGTGTCCATGGCAACAAGGGCTGGGTTTAATATCTAACATTACAGAACAGACCTGACTCGAGCACCCACCCAGAAATCTGGGAAAACGAAGCCCTGGGCACCTTTGAGAGGCAATACTTCCCTACCGCTTGCAAGCACGGAGTCTGTGCTTAGCAGCAGAACTTTTATTAAAGGGAGAGGGAACTCCACATTAATTTGGGAGAATACCACAACAATGATTCAAATATGCAAACCGTAACCCCCCACCCCACAGTATCTTGGGCAGTGTCCCTTGCCTCAGTTTCCCAGCTTGTGATGTGAACGTCAGGTTGACAAAGGTCACTTTCACATGCCACTGCCCTTTCCCTCTGCTACACCTCACTCATGATATCAGCAAAGCCCTAGAATCCAGGGGTGCGTTCATGGGGGTTTACCTCCGACCCCCAACGGGGGGTGGGCCATGCCTTTGCTGCTGTTACTGTTGTCTTGGCTGCTGTTGCCTTTGCAGCTTCTCATGGCTGTTGCCGTGATCTCTGGCTGCAATGCTGTGTTCTGAAGTTCTGCCACTTAGCCCAGTTCTTAGTGATTTCACCCAGTCGCGGGGAACCTCACCGCTTCTGCATCCTTGGTGTTGTCTTTCACCATGACAGGATCACCACCCAGGGCTGGCTTTACACCGATTCCACCGGTTCCCCAGAATCGGGCCCTGTGCTGAAGAGGGCCCAGTGCCCGCACTTAAGGGGGCCCTGCTCC
Source organism: Chelonoidis abingdonii (assembly GCF_003597395.2). NCBI lineage: Eukaryota > Metazoa > Chordata > Testudines > Testudinidae > Chelonoidis > Chelonoidis abingdonii. The sequence goes on from NC_133792.1 coordinate 8,839,416, forward strand.
AGGGGTCTTCGGCGGCATTTTGACGGCGGGGGTCCGCTCTGGGGGTCCTGGGCAGCATTTTGGTGGCAGGAGGTCCACTCCGGGGGTCTTCAGTGGCATTTTGGAGGTGGGGGGTCCGCTCCAGGGGTCTTCGGTGGCATTTTGGTGGCAAGGGGTCCTTCAGTGCAGCGGAAGACCTGGAGCGGACCCCCTGCCGCTGAAATGCCACCAAAGCCCCGGACCGCTGCCGAGTATTCCAGTCGGGCCCCGCGAATCATAAATTCGGCCCTGTCACCACCCCAGGGCTAAGGTGCAGCCCCCTAGACCTGCTTATCAGTGATTTCAGCTTAGTGATCACTGTGGAGAAACAAGGACTCTCAAATGAGTCTGCTCAGTTCTGTCCTTAAACACTGGAGGGGAAGAGTCAGGTGGTATCTAGGATTCTTTAAACAGAGGTAGAAAGACCTCTCCCTGCCCCTTCTGATATTCACTTGGATTTGCCATAACTACCCCCTGTTTAGTGGCAGAGGTTCTAGTTATGACCCCTTAATGAAGGCATATTAAATACAGTTCTACTGCCCAGTAGTCATAACAACATTTCCTTTCCCCTGACCTCAAGGCTAAAGTGGATTTTAACACAAAGCAGCCAAAATTGATCACTTTGGGGAAGCAGGTCTGTCTGCTGAACATCTAGGCAAAGTCAGTGTGCCCAGGCAAATACAGTCTGCTCCAGAGGTTTTTTTCTCCTAGTTCATCCATAGATGGCAGGGGAGAGCTTAGTTGGAGCCTGGCCTAGATAAAGCAAGTGGCTCGACAATAACGCCGATGAACAAAATCCTCAGCTGGTGTTAATTGGCTTAACATCAGTGGAGGGATGACAATTTATACCAGCTGAGGATCTGGCTCAGGGGTCCGCAACCTTTCAGAAGTGCTGTGCTGAGTCTTCATGTATTCAGTCTAATTTAAGATTTCGTGTGCCAGTAATACATTTTAACATTTTAGAAGGTCTCTTTCTATGTCTTTAATATATAACTAAACTATTGTTGTATGTAAAGTAAATAAGGTTTTTAAAATGTTTAAGAAGCTTCATTTAAAATTAAATTAAAATGCAGAGCCCCCTGGACAAGTGGCCAGGACTTGGGCAGTGTGAGTGCCACTGAAAATCAGCTAGTGTGCTGCCTTCGGCACGCGTGCCATAGGTTGCCTACCCCTGATCTGGCTCGATGGAATTTTACCACCCTCAGGCTCTGACTTTCTTGTGCACAGGGCCAGTCCCATATGCAAGAAGAGTGAAATTCTGTTTCAAGGCAGTTGCCATGCTTAGCCCTGGATATCAGGTATTAGGGGGAGTGCCCCATGACAATATATGATATAATACCAGCTTTGAGGGGTTATTCGGTAGAAACAGTCCAAAATCACAGAGCTCAAATCTGATTCCTAACTTTCCCCAGTTCATGGAGGATTCAGAATCAGGATTCGGATACACCCTAGTTATATAGATGAGTTCGAGCTGAGACGTTCATGTCCCAAAATTCCTCAAAGACCCTAGTCTGGTGTTCTGGTACAGGCCCAACTCTCGAGCCAGCATTTTCTAATATGGGTGCCTACATTTGGGCAATTGACTCCATATATAGGCAGCTGAATAAGTGACATGATTTTCAGAGGTGCTGATCACCTGTAGCTTCCACTCACGGCATCTGCCTCTCCCAGCACTCTCTCTGTTCTTTCTCTAAATCTTTCTAATTTTATTTGTGCTCCTGTTCCAGTTTCTGCCCAACCCTGTTCTCCCTACCCCACATGACTTCCAAGTATTTCTTTGCTTGAATGAGCATTGCAACCTAACCTCTATTGAAATGAATGGCCTTGGGTTTTTTTTTCTCAGGCCTGGAACTTTGCCTTTTAACCAGGAAATTAATCTTCACTAGGGCTATCGACAGGTTGGGTGTTTCATCCAGCAGTCTCTGATAGTTGCTTTTTCCTCTTTGCTCAGTGCGGGCAACGGCCTTCTTTCTTGCACAGACTGTATCAAGATCAATGGCAAAGTAGCATTTTCATTTTTTATTATTCTGCTATTATTGCAAACTATTTACGAGCTGGGATGTGCTGTGGGGCCTTGGGAGCAGCACAGGGAGTCAACTGCTGAGCAGCACAAGTTCACTTTAGGATTTCTGTGGCTACTGGAGATGTTAGAAAAGCTGGACCTATTCCCTGGCTAGTGTGTATCAGGATAGCGCTACTGACTTTAATGAAGCCATGCTAAGGATCTGCCCCCAAACCCCTACGTTGTGCAATGCAAAGTGCAAGTGATTCTGGGAGTGAAGTCAACAAACTGTGTTTACATCTACTTCGTTGTGGTCCCCCACTAATACCTCATTAGGAAACCATGTGTCAAATCCTCATATGGTGCAAACCATGCATGGCTCCATTGAAGCAGTGGCAGTTTACACTAGCTGAGTATCTGGCCCTGAGTTCCTTATTCAGGTAAAACTCCCACTGCGCTGAATCCTCCCAAAGTAGCTGGGCTCATTGTTGAGGATCTCCAGAGAGCAAGGGATGGAATAAACTGTCCCCTCATGTTACCCTGCTAAGATGGGACGGAAGAGAGGATCCATGTGATGGCTGATCCTGAGGCCCTCTGCTAGCCCAGCTCCCCCTACGTGACAATGCACAGAGGGGCTTTGAGGAGCTCGTCTGTGTCCTACATAGTGAAGCACTCACTGTGTGTTCCCTCCCACCCCTGATCTCCCCCCACACGGTAGAATGGCACCAGGCCTCCTGCGCCCTCAGAAGCCTGGGCTAGATTTGCGCCATTGACCTCAGTGGGCATTTTGCCTGAGTGAAATCTGAGGTAGGACTTCAGGATGCATCTGCCCCTTGCAAGCCTTCTGTAATGCTCTGCTCTACCAGGCTCCTGTCTGCAGAAGCGGGGGTTCTGAGGAACAGCAAAGCAGTAGTTGTGTCTGTGGCTGACACAGAGCGAGAGATCATATGATACTATGTGCTCCTTCATTTCATTCAGAAATGCTGATTTGATACCCACTTCGTTTGGATTTCCCATTAGAAAAGAGAGGAGTGAGCTCAAGCCACTTTCAGTATTGAAACTGATGCAATGGGGTCATTCATGTGCCACAGCTGCTTCTCAGGCATCTGATTACGTGTGAGGAAGAGGAAGGTTCCCATGAGCCATTAATAATGTGGTAAATGCCTATTCATCTCCAAAAGTCCCTTGAGCCTGTGCACTTGGCTGAACAAGCCAGTCCAAGGCTTGTTGGGCAAGATTTTCCACTTCTTTTAAATAAATGCAATAAAATGGATCTTGGCAAGATCAGTCCTCAGATTCACAAGAAGGTCTTGAAGGTCAAGTATGATCTTGATTTCATGATGACTTGGCTATTTTTTAACATGTCTAATTTGAATGGGGTCCTCTGCTAGTGTGTGTGTATTGTGACGGACTCAGGCCAGAAGGATATAAGAGGGTAGTCCTGTTGGTATCCAGGAGGTAGGCGGTATAAGATGATAGTGGAAAGCAGGTATATCAGCCTCAGAATGAGCAGGAGCCTTGTCCCTGGATAGACAAACAAGGACTACTCCAGGCCAGTCAAGACACCTGAGGCCAATTTAACCAGTTAAGGTCGTTAGGCTAATACCGGCACCTGACCTCAATTAACTGACAAAGGGTCAGTTAAGACTATTAGGCTAATGGAGACAGTTAAGGTCCCACTTATACTGCTTTAAAAGCTCTCCTTGCCAGTTCTCTGGAGAGGAGCCCAGGTGAAAGGAGCTGGAGGAGAGGAAGCATTACTGAGCCCTGAGGTAAGGGTGAAGCTTGGAAAAGGGGAGCACAGGGAAGTGGCCCAGGGAATCAAAGCAGCGTCAGTGGAGGAGGGAAGCTGCTAACAGCTGCTATCATTAGGGTCCCTGGGCTGGAACCCCGCGTAGAGGTGAGCCTTCCTCCCCGCGTGATCTACAGAGATCCGTTTGAGAGGGGAAACAGACTTTGGTGCAGGCAGGAGACCAAACGGTGCCTATGGAGCTCTAAGGGGCAACAGAGACTGTGAGTATTCCACCTTCCAACCTCCTATACTGGCCCGTGATGAAAATAGCTCAATAAGCTTTAACCTTTGCCGCCATACTGGGAAAGGGAGGTCATACTGAAGGCCTTAGCAAGCTTGAGGCCACTGAATCCACCAGGAAGCGCAGGACCCACCAATACAGACTTGGAGCTTTGTCACAGTATAAACAGAGCTGGTGGAAATTTTTCACATTTTGACATTTTGATGAGGTTTTGAATTTCAAATATGAAATGAAGGAGAAAAGCTGTGTTGAAATGTTCACGAAATGTACTTACTTGACAACCTAAAAAACTGGTCACATTTTAGTTTTTGAATTTTGACAAAATCTCAATGAAATTCTGAAAACAAAAATAACCAAACCAAAGGGGAAAAAAATCTTTTAAATTGTAACCTATCCCCTCTTTTTTCTGACCTGCTCTATTTCTGAACAAATCAGAAGCTTAATAAATGTAAAACGTTGTAAGGCCAACATTTCTGCAATCAGCCAACAATTTGTGTGTCTAGTTTTCACTGCGATGAAATCTGAAACATCCAAGTCATAAACTTCTGAAAAAAAAACAGCTTTATAAGAGAACTGCAGTTAGGCACTTAGCCAAAATACCATTATTATAACACATCCTTACATTAGGATTTGAGGGGACTATGTTGGTTTTCTGTTTTTATGTCAGAGTCAAGACATTCCACTGTGATCTTTCTTATGTATAATTCTAGGGTGTAAGACATGGGGAAAATGTTCCAAGATTTGTTTGTCTAACAATCCACCTACTTGTGCATAGCAGATAGCAATCAAATATCTTTTATAGATGACTGACCAAGTTAAACACCAGTTACAACACTTGGGAATATTGGTATACACAAATTAGCGAAGTTCTAGCATTTCTTTTACAAGTGTTGGCTTTTCTCCCAAGCTACTAGGACCATACCATCCTGTGTGACTTATCTGCCATTAGCAGTAAAACAATCTTGTGTGAATACAGGGATTAAGCCTTGACATTTTGTGACCTGACCAGTTTGGGAGCCTAGTTGTAGGGCCTTACTATCCTGTGGGACAGTTCATTTTCCTGGAGTGATGTTTTTGCTTGTGGGCTCCAGGATCATAGAGTTGGAAGGGACCTCAGGAGATCATCTAGTCCAACCCCGTACTCAGAGCAGGACCAATCTCCAGAAAGATTTTTAACCACAGTTCCCTAAATGGCCCCATCAAGGATTGAAGTCGCAACCATGAGTTTAGCAGGCCAATGCTCAAACCACTGAGCTACTGCTCCCACGCTGATCACTGTAGGTGTTGAGCTGCAGCTGTTAAAAAGAATATATCTGGCATTTTAAAAGGAGATTAAGGGAGTTAGGCAGCCAGTTTCCTTAGATACCTTTTGAAAATCTCAGCTGGAGAGTCTGGTTTCCTCAGACACCGGATACATGCAGCCCAGCTTAGCATTAAAATGACATGACCTTCTTTTCCTTAGCAGGGTTTTCTGGGTGTAGAACAAGAGCTCATTGTGTGACATCAGCACTGGAGGGATGGACCCCAAACAATCCATGTATTTTTTCCATCCACACAAACCAAGATGTTAACTTTATTTGTTTAGTTCTGGCCTTGTGGTCTGTGCTGCAGTTGAACTCCGCTGAGTAGCTCTTAATGTCACTAGCAAATAGTTCACCAGGATCTCCAGTTCATTTGGAGCTGTGTAAGCAAAGCCCCAGGGAACATATGTGAGCAAACAGCAAGGGAAAACAGCACTACATGAAGCTAATCATGGGGTGGGGAAGGGGATGTCAAAATCCCAGGGACAAATATGTGAACAAAGCAGAACAATTCCACAAACAATGGGGACTGAAGGTGACTAAGCCGAATTTAAGGAGAACTCCAAAGTTCACTTAGTGGGATGAGGGGGAGAAAACAGTTAGCAATAAGTTTTTGACATAGAAAACAAACAATTTTTGGTTTTCCCTTTCCCCCTGCCTCTTTCTTTCAAATAAATGGTTATAACCTATTTAGGAAGGATCAAGCGAGGAAAAAGGGAGGGGAGTAGTATGGGGACAAAAGTAGCATTTCCAAGTCACTGATATGTGGAAGAAAAGGATTTTGAAGGCTTGTGGATCACTGTCCTAACAGATAAAGCACAAGATGGGGGCATTAGCTATTGTCAGCTACAGACCAAATCCCACTAGGGAACAGCATGACCACCACCTTACGTTCCTATCTCTAATGTGTAGGAAAAAAAGCTGTGTGATCATGAGAGATATTTGATGGAGATCTTATGCTGCCGGTACTGAAACATCCTTGGCCTTTCTAAATATTATAGAACACAATTCCTAACTCAAAAGGCGTTGCACCCAGCTGGGAAGAATTATACACTAAACCTTGACAGATAAAGAGGAACTAATCACAGAACTAAAACTGAACCGTGACTTAACTACAAGTGATTATGATTTGATCACATTGGTAATGTGCGAACAGAATAAAAAGTCCAGACCAATGTTATATATAGATATTTGGTGCTTTAAAAGGGCCAGTTTTTCAAAGCTGAAAATAATTATGAGCCAAATCAACTGGGAGGAAGAATTAAAACAGAAAAATGTGAATTATTATAGGGAATAATTTAAGAACACTTTGTTAGATGCACCAAAAGCCACAATCCCACAATGGAGGAAGAAGGCTGCATTGGTTAAAAAAAGGCCTGGTTTAGAGGGTAAGTAAAGGCAGCTATAAAATTAAGAAAATGATAATACATGGAAGAAAGGGAAGTTGAGAGCCAGGACTATAAATCAGAGCTAGAAACTGAAGAAAATTGACAAGGGAAGCAAAGGAATAAAATCCATGGCCAGTAGAGAAAAAGACAATAAGGGGGAATTTTTTAAGCTTATAGGAACAAAACGAATTCTAACAATGGTATTTGTCCGTTACTAGATGGAACTGGTAGAATCATCCGTAATAATGCGGAACAGGCAGAAGTGTTCAGTAAAGAAATGGGCCTGATTTCCTGCCAGCTGGGGAGCTGCTGGGGACAGGAGCCTGGAAGCCCCAGCTCTAGTCAGGTCTCAGTTTCAAGCCTGAGGGCAGGGAGGCTGGAAGCCTGGAGGATTCCTGTTCAAGTCAGGGCTTTCAGGGCTTAGAGCCTTCCTGCTCCCTGTCAGTCTGCTGGAGAGAGGCATTGCCTGAAGCAGAAGAAAACAAGCTAGTCTTTGTGTTGTGTTTGCCTTAAGGACATTCTGTTGACTCTCTTACACATGCCTTTTATTTTATGCCCAGCACTTGCTGATCTCACAATTCCTGGCATGAGTGAATCCCCTCTTTCTTTCTTCCCTGTTCCTTGTTTTCTTGCACTTTCCTCGTCTTGTGTTCGCTCAAGCCCACATACAACACTACACTTGTCCAAGAGTGAATAATAACACATCAGATTTGATGATAAAGCCAGATCCTGAGCCACAAAGTTTATAGCCAAACTTTCCCAAAATCCTGGTGGTGCATGGATCCAGAGTTTTCATTTAGTCCGTAATTTCGTGGTGAGATCCAAACTTGGTGCTCGTTTAAGTCCAGATTCTGTCTCTGATACAAGCGTTTGAGTGACTCTTCCTATAACCCCTAGCTGGTAGGCGTTGTTATTACTGCTGTAATACCTCCCTATTGCTATTTCTGGTCCAGAAGCTCCAGGGCCCATTGTGCTGAGCACCATACAACACCCAGGAAAACACAGTCCCTGCCCTGAAAAACTATTACCCTCCTCTTATGGTGGCTTCGCAGGAAGTCAGTGGCTGCATCAGGATTAGAACTCATGAGTGCCTGGCTTTTGGCCTGGAGAACCATGTTGGATATCACAGCTAGAACCAGTGGCAACTGGTCAAAGGCCCAGAAACATGTTGCCTGAAACCACTACAATGGTGTTCCTGTTTCATAGGCACCTGCCAGTTGCCATTTCAACACCACTGGGTCCATGCATCAGACAGTAGCTGATTGTGGTGCCTGTGTTTGGATGGAGAAAGCGCCCACAGGGATCCATTTCCCTCCTTTAGATTTGCTGGCTATGGAGTTTACACACTGTTGGGCTGGATTATTCCACTGTTTGGAAGCAAAGCTAAAAGCTTGTATTGTTGAAGAGATCCACTTATATGTCTTTTTTGCTGGTGGGGCTGAGCTTTTGTTTGCACAGGAGTATACTTCAACCCAATCCCTGCTTCCATCAAGTTTTGGTTATGGGAACGGACTCAAGTTCGTAGTGTGTCCAGATATCAAGGCCCAAATTCTTGAGTTTCTTGCCTCATGCCTTTCTAAGTGACCTTTCTTCTCCCCTAATCCTGGGATCAGCTGGCAGAGAGTTTAGCCCCTGCCATAAACTAGAGCAACCTCATGTCAGCACTGATTTAGATTGGCTTGGAACAATTGCTGTGCAGGATCACAAGGGTGCAACAGGCTCTGACTATGCCCCCTTCTCCCTATTGGCCACACACCTGAGTATGAGTCAGCTCTGTGCTCCTTGGGACTTCCCTCATGCAAGCCCAGGTGTCCACTTCAGCTAGTTTTCCAATGGCTTCACTCTGCCTGTACAGCTCAAAGCAGCCAGAAAGAGGACCATGGATCTGCCCCCAAGAATTTGCTTTTCAGACATAGGAATGAGTCATCTCATTCTAATCCAACAGGAACAGCATCATGAACCTTTCCACTAACTTTCACACACCTCCCTTCACATTTCTCATGTGTGTGGGTGAGGGCACTTGCTGGCCCAGAGGCAATGGTATTACAACGTGGTGGAAAAAACAGTTCCTGTGCTATATCTAGCATGAACTCATGCATGAGGACACAGAAATTTCTTTAGGTCTTTCCTGTACTGGCAAGATTTCTGGAAGGTTTCACAGACTTGGACATTATTATTTTTTAAACAAGCTGTGGCTAGCAGATCAACAGTATTGGGCCACTTATTCCAACCAGACACAAGCACTGAGCCCTTTGAGATCCACCCATCTTTACGGAGTGTATTTACCTTCTTCAAGAGAATAGTCTTGCTTTTTTCCTTCTGCCATTCATTCTGCAGGCAGCTTGACTCATAAGCCTTGTTTCTTTTAGAGTCTGTCTATGCTGAAATTAGAGGTGGATATCACAGCTAGAACTAGTGGCAGCTGGACAAAGGCCCAGAAACGCGTTGTCTGAAACCACCACAGTGATGTTCATGGCAACACACTAGCTTTAATTTAGCTAACACAGCAAATATTATAGGAGCGAAGATGTCGCGATATGGACTCTGGGCAGGGTAGGAATGTGAGTAGGGCTTGTACAGCCATGGGTGCTGCATCTTCACTGATATTTTTAGTTGTGCTAGCTAGATAAAAGATAGTGCTGGTATGCCTACCCAAGCTGCAGTGTAGACGGACCTGTAGAAGCAAACTCCATGAGCCAAAGGCTGCAGCCCTAGATCTGCTCTTATTCAGGGAAAACTGTTCCCCCCCTCCCCTGGAAGCACAAGTTGGAAGGGTGAGGGGGGGCAATTCTCTTGCTGCAAGAGCAGTACTCATAGACATCAACAGATGTTGCTTGCATACTACAGTGAGAGGATGGTGGTTTCTGGCATTTTGCTTGAAACAGGGCTGAGTGAGAACTGCAGCAGTTAATCCAGGATAAATGAGCTGCTCTTTAAATAGAAAAGGGAAGGCGCCAACAGAAAAAGCCTGATTGTGTCTTTAAAAATGACCCTGACCGCACTTGAGAACATTTTAAAGCGAAACCAAAGTATCTGATCAGGCAAGTCCTCAGTGGCAAGAGAAAAACCAACTAACGAACGACCCAGACTGTTCTGCCAGGGGAATAACTAACCAAGCCAGAAGAGACAGTGTTTGCATTCTAAGAATCAGACTCTCACACTCCAATAGCTCTCTTGTATCCTTGGTGCCTTTTGTCTGGAGCTTGTTCATACCAGAAATTGACGGAATCCCTGGAGCTGTTCGGCTTCAGAGTCTGCCAGGGATCCTTTCAATTAAACTAAAAGGCATCCAACTCAAAACTGATACAAGTATATGAATATTTATTTACATACTGCATGAAGCACTGTGCTCTGATTCAGATCCAACCCACCTCTGATTGTTATATTTAGGAATGCAGCTTCAGGTTAATCACAACTTTATCAGTGCTGCTGCAGTCTCTGATTGTCTCCAAGAGGGTACTCTGTTTCCACTATGCATATTCTGTGAGATGAAGGGAACCAGTGCAGGAATCTATGGGCTGGTCTACACTACGGGGAAAAATCGATCTTAGATACGCAACTTCAGCTACATGAATAACGTAGCTGAAGTCGAATATCTAAGATCGGATTACTCACCCGTCCTCACCGCGTGGGATCGATGTCCGCGGCTCCCCTGTCGATTCTGGAACTCCGTTGGGGTTGGTGGAGTTCTGGAATCGATATAAGCGTGCTCGGGGATCGATATATCGTGTCTAGACGAAACACAATGTATCGATCCCTGAGCAATTGATTGTAACCCGCTGATAGGGCAGGTAGTGTAGACGTAGCCTATGACTTGCCATACTGTATCAGGCCAGTGGTCCATCTCATCCTGTATCCTCTCTCAGAACAAGGAGCTGCAACAGACTTGCAAAAAAGCCTCCAGCAGATAGTTATGGAGAAGTCATGGTTGTAAGCTCTTTGGGGAAGGGACTGCCTTTTGCTTGATGTATGTGTGCAGTCAGTGAGGCCTTGATCCCTGATTTGGACGTCTGGGCACTACCTGGGAGGCAGGCCAGTCCTCGCCTGCAGACAACTGCCAACCTGAAGCATATTCTTACCTGTAACTATACACCACACCATAGTAACTCTAACTCAGGAACCAATCCATGCAACAAACCTCGATGCCAACTCTGTCCACGTATCTACACCAGCGACACCATCACAGGACCTAACCAGATCAGCCACACCATCACTGGTTCATCACCTGCACGTCCACCAATGTAATATATGCCATCATGTGCCAGCAATGCCCCTCTGCTATGTACATTGGTCAAACTGGACAGTCCCTACGTAAAAGGATAAATGGACACAAGTCAGATATAAGGAACGACAATATAGAAAAACCTGTAGGAGAACACTTCAATCTCCCTGGACACACAATAGCAGAATTAAAGATAGCCATCCTGCAGCAAAAAAACGTCAGGACCAGACTTCAAAGAGAAACTGCTGAGCTTCAGTTCATCTGCAAATTTGACACCATCAGCTCAGGATTAAACACAGACTGTGAATGGCTAGCCAACTACAAAAGCAGTTTCTCCTCCCTTGGTGTTCACACCTCAACTGCTAGAAGAGGGCCTCATCCTCCCTGATTGAACTAACCTTGTTACTTCTATATTGATTCTTGCGTGTATATTTATACCTGCCTCTGGAAATTTCCACTACATGCATCTGACGAAGTGAGTATTCACCTACGGAAGCTTAAGTTCCAATACGTTTGTTAGTCCATAAGGTGCCACAGGACTCTTTGTAGCTTTTTACAGATACAGACTAACATGACTACCCCTCTGATACTTGACACCCACACGCAGCTGAACATCTAACCACAAAACTCACTATAGTTATTACTGTAGCCTATATCCATAACTCTTAATATCCACTGCGTACATACATCACTCAAGAATATTAATGATCAGGGAGTTTTTAGCTCACCATGCATATTTTATATAAAAGATTATTACAATAGTGTGTGGGATATGAATACAGGAGTGCTTAGTGTCACAGATATGAACCTTCTTTCAGGAAACAAAGCCACCTCTAATTGACCGGGGTTATGAAGAGACTTCCTGTATGTGCAGACTATTACTATTATTTATTTCTATTATGATAGTGCCCAGAGATCCAAACTGGGGATCAAGGCCTCATTGTACTGTACATATACATCAAGCAAAAGACAGTCCCTTCCCCAAAGAGCTTACAACCATGGCTTCTCCATAACTATCTGCTGGAAGGTTTCTTGCAAGTCCGCTGCAGCTTCTTGTTCTGAGATAGGATATGGGATGAGATGGACCACTGGCCTGATACAATATGGCAAGTCATAGATTCCTGCACTGGTTCCCTCCATCTCACAGAATATGCATAGTGGAAACAGGGTACCCTCTTGGAGACAATCAGAGACTGCAGCAGCACTGATAAAGTTGTGATTAATCTGAAGCTGCATTCCTAAATATAACAATCAGAGGTGGGTTGGATCTGAATCAGAGCACAGTGCTTCATGCAGTATGTAAATAAATATTCATATACTTGTATCAGTTTTGAGTTGGATGCCTTTTAGTTTAATTGAAAGGATCCCTGGCAGACTCTGAAGCCGAACAGCTCCAGGGATTCCGTCAATTTCTGGTATGAACAAGCTCCAGACAAAAGGCACCAAGGATACAAAAGAGCTATTGGAGTGTGGGAGTCTGATTCTTAGAATGCAAACACTGTCTCTTCTGGCTTGGTTAGTTATTCCCCTGGCAGAACAGTCTGGGTCATTTGTTAGTTGGTTTTTCCCTTGCCGCTGAGGACTTGCCTGATCAAATACTTTGATTTCTTGGTTTCACAGGACTCTTTGTTGCTTTTTGCATGTGGATGTTCTCCCTGTGTGCTGTCCCAGCTCTGCGCAAACAGACAGCACAGTAGATCGTGAGCAAACTACCCAATGACCACAAGATCCGTTAAGGTACGAAGGCACCAGAACAAGTTTTTTGTTGACAAAGCACGGTAATAGCACCTGGCAGACTCCACGAGGATACTAAGACATGTATGCCTGTGACAATGGATGCAGCTCAGTGAATGGTGGGACTTCTTATTCCCCTCCTTGGCTGAACAAAGATACTCTCTCTGAGATACATCTTTATACCCTGATACAAACAAGTTAGTACTCCCCCTTTGACATAATTAGTTATTGCCCCCTGATGTGGCTAGTTATTATTCATTACCTTGTACATGTTGGTTTGATTAAAACGTTTTTATTATGTACTGTTATTCTAACCTTATCTTTTAGGAGGGGGCAGTGTGTTCCTGTTATTCTTGGGGAATGTTTGATATTGGGAAGTTCTGGTACCATTTTGTATCAGGAAGTGTTTGCATGAGTACTTTGTGATTAGCACTTCTTAGGAATATGTATTTTTGCAATATTAGCCATGTTCTTGCCCCATTCTGTGAGCAGGTCCTGCCTCATACCAGACCTCTGATACATGGGCTTATGTTTTAGGTTCTCTTCCTACTACAAGTTTCAGCTAGTCATGCCAAGAGAGCTGGTATACAGGTCTGCCTAAGGCAAAGAAATTCGTATTTGGTTCTCTGAACAGCCTGATTTTCAGGCAAAGACAATGAAGCTTCATTTTTACCTATTAGGTAAACATAGCTATTAAGTTAACAAATAGAGGAAGAAAAAGCAAGGAGCTTCCTTCACTACCAGTGTCCATGTCACCTTCCTCATAACTTGAATAAACTTAAGTTTGAGGAGTAACCTTCTGAAGAATCCATTTCAAAGGTTTATTGGTCTCTCTAGGCAGGAGAGGCTGAACCTTAACTGATGAACTATTGAATCAACTTATTTTTGTATACAATATTATAGTTTTATAAGAGTGCATAGAGTGAGGTCTTTTCTGAAAGAAAATCACAGTGGTGATTAATATCATTGTGAAATTTCTGTATTAACACTAGATGAGGAAATATGTTGTGTCTGGTCTGTGTCCAAAGAAAGGAAGAAATAGGCTTGTCCCTAGGCATGAGGGGAGGCAGCTATTCACTTGTCTCCAGTGAAATTAAGCAAGGTGCAACCAGAAACAATGGAAACCTCATTTACATAGGAGTCAGCAGGAAGGTGGGAAGCTCAGAGGAAGGAAAAAAACAGCCTGACGTCATCTTGCCTTTTGAATAGGATGACCAGATGTCACAATTTTATGCGGACAATCCCAATATTTGGGGCTTTGTGCTATATATACGCCTATTATCCCCCACCCCGTCCCGATTTTTCACTTTTGCTGTCTGGTCACCCTTCTCTTGAAATAAGTTCAATAAACTTTGGAAGATATAAGGAAGGACAGATGCTACCTTTGGCACCCATCATTAACCAGACAGAAGAGGGAACAGAGCTCTTGCCAGCTGAGAAAGATCGGTCCTTCAACCAAGGAGCTGCTTGATGTTTTTGGAAACTCAATATAGGTGAGGAACCATCTTGAACAAAGCTGTCACTTATTAGATTAAGTTTTAGAATTTCAGATGCGTGCTTTCACTTGTATTTGCTTTGTAACCCTTTCTGACATTACTCCTTTTACATGGCAATACTTAACCCATGTCCTAGTATTAATAAATTTGTTTTCTTTTTACTAGAAACCAGCTCAGTGCTGGAAGAGTGTATTTATGTTAGTTAAGTTAATAAGCTGTGATGTGCTTTTTTGTGTTTTTTAGAGCAACAAGCAAACCTTATTATTTCTCTGAGCTGCCCTGGAGAGGACTGGGCATTGTAAAACACATGGTTTGGGGGAAATTCGGGACAGAGAGTGTGTTGGGGTCACCTTGCTTGTTGTAACCAAGATTGTAACCATCCCAGACAATCAGGGTGTGATCTGTATCCTGGTAGCTGGTTGTGAGCATCCCAGGCAGGGAGCCACAAAAGTAAAGCATTGTAAGACAACCATTGTTGCAGGGCAAGTGGTGACACAACCCCTCACTGGTCTGGATTTCATCCCAAGCCGCTTAACAATATCCCTCCTATATTTATTTTTATTCCTTGCTAATGTAACTGAGAGTGATCTAATTTCTCAAGCACCACTTCATTCATGTCCAGCTGAGGATATTTTTTTTTTTTTAATTGCACCAACTTCTTGGTCTCAGTGGCGGGGGGAGGGGGGGAGTCCTTGTATCAGAGCTGGACACTGCTGCACAGCAGAGAGAATGTCCACCTCTTGCATAATGCCTTAAAGGGCAAATTAAAAACAAATAGGGTTAGAGAAGTGCGCTTGATTGAAGAACCCAAGGACCTGAATGCGGAGGATGCTTGGAGTTACTTTAAGTCAAGGTTTCAGAAACTATCTGAAGCTTGCATCCCAAGCAAGGGGAAAGATATGATAGGAAGTGTGGAAGACCAAGCTGGATGAGCAAGCATCGCAAACAGGTTATTAAGAGAAAGCAGAGAGCCTACAAGGAATGGAAGATGGAAGGGATCAGCAAGGAAGGCTACCTCTTGGAGGTCAGAAAGTGTGGGGGGAAAAAATGAGAACTGCCAAAGCCAAGCAGAGTTGGGCCTTGCAAAGGGAATTAAAACCAACCGCAAAAGGTTGTATAGCCATATAAATAAAAGGAAAACATGGAAAGACGCAGTGGGACTGCTAAGCAGTGAGGATAAGTTGAAGATTAAAGATAATTTAGGCATGGCCCAACACCTGAATGAATACTTTGCCTCAGTTTTTAATAAGGGTAATGAGGAGCTTAAGGGCAGTGGCAGGGTGGCCAATGAAAATGAGGATATGGAAGTAGAAATTACCACATCAGAGGTGGAAGTCAAACTCAAATAGTTTAAATGGGGCTAAAAGCAAGTGGCCTGGATAGTCTCTATCTAAGAATAATAAAGGAACTGGCACATGAAATTGCAAGCCCAATAGCAAGGATTTGTAATGAATCTAGAAACTTGGGTTTCATATCTCATGACTGGAGAATTGCTAATATAGTCCCTATTTTTAAGAAAGGGGGGAAAGGGATCTGGGAAACTGTAGACCAGTTGGTCTGACTATATTATATGTAAAGTCTTAGAAGAAATTTTGAAAGACAAAGGAGTTAAGGACATAGTGGTAAATGGTCATTCGGAAAAATACAATATGGTTTTACAAAAGGTAGATCATGCCAGTCCAATCTGATCTTTCTTTGAGAAGACAACTGACTTTTTAGACAAAGGAAATGCAGTAGATCTAATCTACCTGGGTTTCAGGAAGGCATTTGATACAGTTCCACATGGGAAATTATTAGTTAAATTGGAGAAGTGGATTAATCACAAATGAAAGGTGGATAAGGAACCAGTTAAAGGGGAGACTACAGTGGGTCAGGCTGAAAGGTGAACTTTAAGGGTGGAGGGAGGTTATTGGGGGAGTTCCTCAGGGATTGGTCTTGGGACCAATCTGATTTACTATTTTTATTAATAACTTTGGCACAAAAAGTAGGAGTGTGCTAAGGAAGTTGCAGATGACACACAGACTGGAGGTATTGCCAATACAGAAGAAGACTGGAATATCAAGTAACAGTATCTGGATGAGCTTGAAAACGAGAGTAATAAAAGTGGGATGAAATCTAATATTACAAAGTGCGGGGTCATCCTCTTAGGGACTTACAAAAGGAATTTTTCTATAAGCTGGGGACATATCAGTAGTAAGCGACAGAGGAGGAGAAAGACGGGGGTGTAATGGTTGATCACAGGACGACGATGAGCTGCCAATGTGATGTGGCTATGAAAAAGCTAATGAGCTGCTAGGATGCATCAGGTGAGATAGTGTTAGTACCATTATACAAGGCACTGGTGAGACCTCATCTGGAATACTGTGTGCAGTTCTGGTCTCCCGTGTTTAAGGAAGATGGATTTAAACTGGACCAGGTGCAGAGAAGGGCTTCTAGGTGATCCGAGGAATGGAAAACCTGTCTTATGAGAGGAGACTCAAGGAGCTTGGCTTGTTTAGGCTAACCAAATTAAGGCTGAGGGGAGATATGATTACTCTTTATAAATATATCAGAGGAATAAATACCAGGGAGAGAGAGGAGTTATTTAAATTAAGCACCAATACTGACACAAGATCAAATGGATATAAACTGGCCATCAAATTTAGGCTTCAAATTAGATGAAGGTTTGTAACCATCAGGGGAATGAAATTCTGGAACAGCCTTCCAAGAGGAGCAGGACGAGCAAAAAAACCTAAGTGGCTTCAAGACTGAGCTTGTTAAGTTTATGGAGGGGTTGGTATGATGAGCCTGCCTACAAAGGCATGTAGCCGATCTGCAGCTGCTAGCAGCAAATATCTCCAGTGGCTGGTAATGGGACACTAGGTGGGGAGGGCTCTGAGTTACTACAGAGAATTCTTTCCCAGGTGTTTGGCTGGTGGATCTTGCCTACAAGCTCAGAGTCTAATTAATCGCCATATTTGGGGTCAGGAAGGAATTTTTCTCCCGGGTCAAACTGGCAGAAAGCCTGGGTCTTTTTTTTTTTTCACCTTCCTCGGCAGCATGGGGCATGGTCACTTGCAGGTTTAAACAAGCGTAAATGGTGAATTATCTAACATGAAATTTTAAAATCATGATTTAAAGGCAGGACCGGCGCCAGAGTTTTTTGCGCCCTAGGGGCATGGCCATTTTGCCGCCCCACATGCTGCTCCCACAGTTCCGGTGGAGCTGCTGCAGCCATTTCTGCAGAGGGTCCGTTGGTCCGCAGCTCCGGTGGAGCTGCCGCAGCCGTGCCTGTGGGAGGTCCACTGGAGCTGCACGGGACCAGCAGACCATGCGCAGGCATGCCTGCGGCAGCTCCACTGGAGCCGCAAACCAAAGGACCCTCTGTAGGCACGACTGCGGCAGGTCCACCAGAGCTGCCTGCCACCCCCCCCGGGAAAATGCCTCCCCCCGAAAATCCTGGCGCCCTAGGCGATTGCCTAGTTCGCCTCAATGGAAGCGCCGGCCCTGATTAAAGGACATCAGTAACTCAGCCAGTGGTTAGGGGTCTATTTCAGAAGTGGGTGAGCGAGGTTCTGTGGCCTGTGATGTGGAGAAAATCAGACTAGATGATCATGATGGTCCCTTCTGGCCTTAAAGTCTCAGAGTCTATGAAGCTATATTCAGACCTCCCTTATATAGAATAATCATCACCCTAAGTTCACCTGCTAATGCCCCTATACTGCATTGTTTAGGGTTTTCTCTGGGCCCAAGGGCTTTAAAAGAGATCCCCTCTATTCAGTAACACAGTTCCTAACTGCCTCTGAATGACAGAACATGGGCTTCTGAAGCACGCTCTTTCCCAAACTTCTTTTCTGGGAAGTCAAGCCATTTAAAGACCCAGTTCCCAATAACACACTTACAACTAAGAAAAGTATTAGATTTCTTCCTAAAATGTTTTTTAAAGAGTGCTGCATTTTAAAATGACATTCAAAGGGTCATGGTGATCTGGAGAAAGAGCTTTTCAGTGAGCTCCTTGGTACTTAAAACAATCATTTTATTTTTACTAGAATGAGGCTAAATGAAGATCATTTGGTTTCCTTGTCATGATCTGATTCAAAACAGCATAGCTTGATAAATGACAAGTGCCAAGGTGTGATGCCCAGCACCCTCTTGTTCATCCTTGTAAAATGATTGTGTGGTATCCAATGCAAAGTTTGTCACGTCGGGTGTCTTCGGAAGGCTTGTGATGCACTGAGCATTGATGTTATAGTAATGTTATGTTATAGGTTATAATTTTATGTATGTAGTTATGTATAGGTTATAATTTTATGTATGTAGAAAATGTATCCTCATGGCTTAAAATAAGCCCTGGCAAAAACTCTCCAACAGCAGAGAGGCAATTCACACCTCATCAGGGTATGTATGGGACAAACCCAGTCCAGCCTCACAGGAAGAAAGCACACTGGCCTAGGCAGCAACAAAAGAATCTGTTAGACTCTCAGGTGAGTCACCCCCCATCCTTTGGTCAGTCTGAGACTATGATGAGGTAATGCTTACTTGACTCTGAAGGGGGGGCAAAGCCAAGAGGGAAGAAAGGACATGATAAAAGGGAGAGATGTTTGCCATGTGGTCTCTCTCTCTCCCACCTACATCTACAGACACCACCACCAAGTGACTGAAGCGCTGATCAAAGGGGAGAGCCTGGCTGAAGAGCAACCAGCCAGCCTGTGGTGAGAAGCATCTAAGTTTGTCAGGGCATTGAAAGTGTTAAGATCAGCTTAGAATGCATTTTGCTTTTATTTCATTTGACCAAATCTGACTTATTGTGCTTTGACTTATAATCACTTAAAATTTATCTTTGTAGTTAATAATCTGTTTTGTTTATTCTACCTGAAGCTGTGTGTTTGGTTTGAAGTGTGTCAGAGACTCCCCTTGGGATAACAAGCCTGGTATGTATCAATTTCTTTGTTAAACTGATGAACTCATATAAGCTTGCAGTGTCCAGCGGGCACAACTGGACACTGCAAGACGGAGGTTCCTAGGGTTGTGTCTGGGACCAGAGGTATTGGCTAGTGTCATTCAGCTGCACAATCCAAGGAGCAGCTTACATGCCAGAGGCTGTGCATAAACAGCCCAGGAGTGGGGTTCTCACAGCAGAGCAGGGTAAGGCTGGCTCCCAGAGTCAAGGATTGGAGTGACCAAGCAGATCACTGGTCCAGATAACACATGAGGGGAACATCACACAAAGTTGTTTGGTGCAGACGAATTCTTGTCTATCTGGCCTTCTGTTTTATTATAGTACAGGTGTATTCCCCGCACAGCTCTAACAGCTTCATGTATTTGATCCTTGCAATGAACAAAAACTGAACGCAGCCTCACATTCAACAGAACCAGGCGGTTGCCTTAAAAAAAAAAAAAAAAAAAAAAAAAAAAAAGCCCTAAAGAATTGAATAGAGAATGTTAACCTCACTATATTGCTTTTAAACCAGCCCATAGAACAGTGTTCCTCAAACTGGGGCTGCCGCTTGTGTAGGGAAAGCCCCTGGCGGGCCGGACTGGTTTGTTTACCTGCCCCGTCTGCAGGTCCGTCCGATCGCGGCTCCCACTGGCTGCGGTTCACCACTGCAGGCCAATGGGAGCTGCTGGAAGTGGCGTGGGCCAAGGGACATACTGGATGCCGCTTCTTGCAGTGGCAAACCATGGTCAGTGGGAGCCGCGATCGGCCGGACCTGGAGACGGGGCAGGTAAACAAACCGGCCTGTCCTGCCAGGGGCTTTCCCTACACAAGCAGCAACCCCTGTTTGACAAACACTGCCATACAACTATATGCTTCTTACATGCTCTAGAGATTTTAGGACTAATTTCTACTGAACGTCATCCAATTTCTATAGAAACTTACTGTTTTCATCCTTATGAGATTCTATAGGTTGGTTAAAAATCTCTACTGAATGAATCCCATTTGCTCTCAACTCCTACAGGGTTTTTTAAAGAGCGATCTCTATAGAACCTTTATGCAAGCAGCCTGATTCTGAAGGTGATTTGGAAACTCAGTCCCAAGGGGAAGCTGGGACTGAAAGGGTTAAGTTGCTCCCAAGTGCAGGTATATCAAAATAGTCCTTAACCATTTTGCCTTTTTGCCAGCGATGCTTGGAGAGTTCTTCTTTTCTCACCTACCTGCCCCTTGTAGCTGTTTCTATTTACCTGTGAGACTTCCTCTTTCTATGCAGAAAACCATTGAGAACAGGCTCAATCCTGCAACATGCTCTCTGTTCCCACTAAAGTCATTCTTTTCTCACTTACACCATTTTAACAGCAGGATCGCTCCATTTACCTTCCATGGAATTACTCCCGATTTACGTTGTGATAAGTGAGATCAGAATCAGGCCTGACGGGAGCTGAAGTCTGTCATGCTGAGATGTTCAGGAGTGCTCCAGAAAGGTGAGAGCCCAAATCCCATTGAAAATGGAGGCGATTTGGGTGCCTAGCACCCTTAGATTCCATTAAAAATCCCAAGAAGTGCTCAGCGCCGCATATAAGAACAGCCATACTGCTTCAGACCAAAAGTCCATCTAGCCCAGTATCCTGTCTTCCAACAGTGGCCAATGCCAGGTGCCCCAGAGGAAATGAACAGAACAGGGAATCATCAAGTGATCCATCCCCTGTCGCCCATTCCCAGCCTCTGATAACCAGAGGCTAGAGACACCATCCCTGCCCATCCTGGCTAATAGCCATTGATGGACCTATCCTCCATGAACTTATTTGGTTCTTTGTTGGGCCCTGAGTGAAAGAGGAAAACATTTACTGTAAGTGGTTGCATGAGGGGAAAGACAAGCTGGACTGGAAATAAGGTCACATTTTAATTCAACTAAGAATCATCCAGCAATTCCTTTTTGGCCCCGTTTGGTTTGTTCTAGCTTATTAGGATGTAATCAGAGCTGTTATATCCGCTCCCCTCTCTTTATTTCTTGGAAGTGGTTGGCTGAATGGATGGGTAGATTTGACTGCATTAGGGGAAATCTATCTGAAAGATTCAGAGCCCACCGGGGTGTAGTTTAAGGCGTTGTCTTACACACAGCAATACTAGCAAGACACCCCTAGACACAGATAAGAGGAATGACTTATTGAAAATAACTGAGCACAGGGGACAGAGATTTGGAGTATAAGCCCAGGCTAAAGGCACACTGACCACGCCCAAGTGAGAGAATGTAGCATGTAAAATTACATCATCATCAAATGGCAATTAGGGAAGGATGAACCTCAGAGGGATGAAGTTTGGCTTGAATGAGCATTGTAGGTTTTAAATAGTGACGGGGAAAAGTTACATTAGGGTCTTGATTTGGCTTGTGAGTTCTGTGGGTCAGTGGTTCTGATTCAGCTCATTTTAAAGAAAGAGACTGCTGACAAAATGGAGATTGGCATCTGGGTTCCGATATTTGTTTCCTCCCTGCCTACAAGTTATGGATGATTTGAATCCAGCTTTTGGTATGTGCCTTTTATGTGACTCTTGTGTGAACTTTCTGAGTGTTTTGTTTCAGCAGAATTCAGCTGGAGGATTTATGAGAATAGGGGTGTGTGTGTGTGTGTGTGTGTTAGAAGAAGTTGTTGATGGAAGCATCCCCTTTTTTCATGACAATCCTGAACTTTTGCTTCTGCTTCAAATCCCAGTTGAAGCCAGGAATTTCAGGGTGTGTGAGAGAGAGGATGAGTAATGACTTTTTTGAGCCTTAGAAAATTTGTGCTTTGGGTTGTTTTTGAGTTTTACACAAAGGGCACGTGTGGACACTGGAGATTATTTGCTCCCAAATGGTTCACCAAGATGGAGCCAAGCCTCATAACGTGGATATAGATCTGGATTCCAAACCTCAACATTTGTGTTCCTATTTAGCCCATTATAAAAATAGAGGCCGCTTGCAAAATTTGAACTCATATTACAGGTTGACCTGTCTGTCCAGCCATCTGGGATGCGGTGTATACCCCAAACTAGCAAAGAAAGAGTTAACTGAAGCCAGGGAGCATTTAATGCTCCTGGAGGGTGAAGCCAGGCCTAGTGTGAATTTAGGCACAGCTGGGGAGGGGCTGGGTGACTGAATGAAGGATGAGTTGAAAAGAGCAAGGAAACTAACAAAGGAAAGTTATCGGGCAGTAGAAGGGAGCCTGGAAAGATACCAGCCCTTGGGATTCTCGTTCAAGAAGAGAGCTCTGTCAAAAGACCAGCAAAGATCCTAGGAAGCAAGAGGCATGAAGTAAAGTTAGCTCCTGTGGTGAGCCTGGAGAAAAGGGTAAAGCCTCCAGGCAGTCAGCCCAGTATTTGGGTTTCTGGCAGAAAACATGGGGAGAGGCAGACAGGAGCTGTGCCTCCAGGGAACGAAAGCCTTGGCAGATACTGCTTGGTACAGGAGCTGGAAAGAACTCTGCAGAGCTTGGTAAAGGCTGCGGAGTCTGGAGGAGGGAATATGGAAGGGACTGGGGAAAAGGGCCTAAAGACAGGCTCATTTGGGAAGTAGTCCAGGGAGGCTGCATTGACTCTGAGAGACAGACCTTAGCTGCTTGCTACAGGGTTCTTGGGCTGGAACCCAGTCTAGAGGGAGGGCCTAGGTTCCCTTACTGGCAACTGAGAGAGGTGGCATGAAAGCTCCCTGATACAAAAGGTGTAAGGACCATTGACCATTGTGCTGGTGTAAGGGCAATGGACTACAATTTAGTGGGATTCTGTTACACCAGATGGGGTGAGAATGCATGTGACCTGCCTGGAGGGCATGTGATGAGAAGACACAGAACGCTGCAGGGCCAAAGCAGCTGTTGGCAGTGGGTGCCAGAGGAGAAGCCTGCTGTATCAGACCCAGCAATGAGGGGGTGTGCTAGCTGGTGAGTCATTCTTCTATACTCTTCATCTACTTGATCTATTTTATCTGTCTAGTGCCCAAGTTACTGTACTATCCTTTCAAATCCTACACCTCCACACTAAAGGTCAATGAAGTTTTTGGATCCAGGTCTATAGTTTAGACTATGTTTCCAGGTCTTATTCCAATTTTATTTGCACAGGAGAATATTTTCTAGCAATCAGAAGTCCAAAACAATAGAGTATTTTAAATGCACTGTTGAAACCATGTTTCTGATCTCATGTTTTCCTCTTGCATCTGATTGCAACTTTCTTTCTCTTGCTCAGAGATGTGTCTTGAGTTTCAGTTGACTGAAAAAAACAGTTGTCTGAGGGGAAAAAAACTTAATTAATGAAATAATGGCCCCTTTAATTTGAAATGAGTTATTTTACAATAATTAAATGACATGGGCATCATATCTGAGAGCCAATCAGAAGCACAAAAGCATGTTCTATTCCTAGTCAAGTACCAAACTAATGTAATTAGCTCAGCTGTGTGTTTTGTCACTGTCTTCCTGCTAGATGAACAGCGTGAGCAGATGGGCTACCAACTAATTTAATTTAATGGAATCATTTACTTCTCTCAGAACTAGACCATGCTTATTTCTGCTAAAAACGGGACTCACTAGCTTTTCTCGTTCAGTTTTCCTATTCCTAAGTGCTGCAGGATCCTTTTAAATGTTAGAAAACATCCAACCAACAGATCTTCATAAATTCTGCTTCTCAGTTGGATTTGAAATCCTAACAAATCGTTTCCACTCTAATCGAAGTTTGCCAAGATTGGCCCGGATGGAACAAATCAAGGCCAGATCGATGGCTGTAGATCAGAGTAGCTCCACTGTACGGGGAGACTTTGGCAAACCCGTAAAGTGCCTAAAACCACTATGGCTTATTGTTAAAGAGCAACCTAGTCAGCAAGCTGTAAATTGATCTTTCAGCAATCTCAGCTTGACCAAGGCAGGAGGGGAGAAGGTTTTGGGTGCCATGGAAAAGGCAGCTTGACCCCGCATCCTTCCTGATAAGACTTGTGTTGGCGTTGTTGATACATGCATTTTAAAAAGAGCAGGAATGTTTATTGGGATCTCAGAGCTGCAGAGTCTGGAAAACCCACACCTGGTTAATCAATAGTCAGAAGGAACCTCTTGCTTGAAACTGCTTACTTAACAAGGTAACTTTAAGGGATATGTCATTCTATTACTAATGTATAAATAAGGGGAAAAAACGTGAGATAGTTTGACTCATTTGGGGACTCTTTGGACTCTCCCTCTGGATACATCTTGCAGTCCCCACCGGCAGATGGAAGATTTGGCTACCGGAAGTCTGCCGCTGTGTAACTCGACAGCCACACTCAGCTTTGGTAATTATCAAGGGTTGGAGGTGTTTTACTAACTTGTTATGGACATGTGTAAGTTCTTGAGACTAGTAAGGCTTAGCTTTAAGTGAAAGTACTCTTGTGTTGTCCTGTTTGTGCCAGCCATCTATCGGTCGGACGGCCGTGTCTCCCCTGATTTATTTCCTGACGCCTCCTCTCACAGAGTAAAGTTACCAAGAGCTTTGGGTTGAGAGAACCCTGGGTAACACCACTGCTTT
The DNA here is from genome assembly GCF_003597395.2 of Chelonoidis abingdonii. Lineage (NCBI taxonomy): Eukaryota > Metazoa > Chordata > Testudines > Testudinidae > Chelonoidis > Chelonoidis abingdonii. The sequence continues at coordinate 8,864,039 of NC_133792.1, forward strand.
CAAGTGTGACATACAGGCAGAAGAGAATCTACTGAGAAGTATCAGAGGGGTGGCTGTGTTAGTCTGGATTTAATGAAGTGGGTATTCACTCACGAAAGCTTATGCTCCAATACGTCTGTTAGTCTATAAGGTGCCACAGGACTCTTTCACTTTCTACTGAGAAGATTACTCAATAGTTCTCTTCTGTGATGGAATTGAATAGGTGCCAGTCTCTCTCCTGTCATTTGTGTTACTTCTGATGCATGATTAATCCCTATGTGGGATGAGCTTTGCAACCGGAAGGGAGAGGCAACGCGGGGTTTGACTACAAGTTTGATGCTCTCTGGATGGCACATGCACAGTTTCGCTCTTAGGTCTTAGCCATGAGTTTCTTTGAGGAAGCTTGTTCTGGGGAAACTGAACAAATCACAAGGCAGGGTGCTCCCTGCTGCCTATACACTTGTGCTTGTGAAGTTTTTGTTGTTTCAGCCAGCACTTGACACTTTCTTTTCAGAAGTTGCTAAGTGTGGGACTAAAATTAACCCAAATCAGCTATTTTAAAAAAACCCAGCAATCAGGATTGAAGCTGGATGAAATTTTTCAGATGAATAGATTATTTTCTGAGAAATGCAGTTTCGGGGCAACAAAATCATTTGGAATCTAGCCAATAGTTTCAATGAAAAACATTAAAACTTTTCATTTAAAAATGGTTTGTTCTCAAATTTAGCTAGATGTATTTATTTTTTTACAAAAGGAGTATTCCAAGTGATGAGATGTGGTCAGCATTCCCATTGAACAAAAAGAAAATGGAAACTTTGGGACTTTTTTCGTTGATTTCAGTGGAGTTATTTCTGATTTATTTGTACTGGAAGCAATATAAGAACGAAGCCCATCAACTTCTGTGGGACAGCAACTGGATGCAGAATTTTTCTACCGTGGAGACCTCTAGATTGCACATAAGTTTCTTTTACAAGAAACTTATTGAGACATATAATTCCATCCAGTTTTTCAGCAGAACTCATCAGGGAGGTCAAACATAAATGAAGTTGTACAGAATAAGGTAGGAATTTGCAGAGTATCTTTTCAAGACTCTGACTCAAGGACAAAGAAAACTCTGCAGATGAAATGGTGGAGCCTGTGAATGAATTAAGGAGGATGATAGAGAGATAAGGTGGGTGAGGTGATATCTTTTATTTGACCAATTTCCATTGGTGAAAGAGACAAGCTTACCCAGAGCTCTCCTTCAGGTCTGGGAAACTAACTCAGAGTGTCACTGCTAAATACAAGGTGGAATAGATTGTTATTACCACATGTTTCAAGGGATCATTTAAGGTGAAGTGGGATGCTAACACTCCTCCAGCCATGGGGAGAAAAGGAAGATAGGAAAGCAGCTGGGAGGAGGCTGTTAGCGCATTACAGATTGATGTAACAAGCCATAAATCAAGTGTCTTTCTTCAGTCCATGATTTTTAGTGTCTAGCTAAGTTGTTAATTTAAGCTCTCAGGAAACCTGCACAACACTTCCAAAAGACGAGCCTTTGAAGATGAGGACTGAGAGGTCAGATATGGAGTGATCACTCTATGAATTTCTCATAAACTTTGAGAGAACCTCCCTGTAGCTTGCATAGTTTTAAACAGAAGAGGACAAAGCCCTACAGACAATAATTCTTCCCATTTCTAGATCACATCTCAGCCAAGGGTCTAGGAGGAACATGGAGCCATGAAGTGAGTTGCTGAAGGTCATTCAGTGAGGGACCTGGGAATAGAGCCTATGAGCCCTAGTTCACAGGCTGCTGGGCTAATCACTGTGCCACATTCCCTCTCACTAAAAGAATCAGTGTGTCTAGGGTGCTGGACTGAAAGGTGATGTAGGCCCAGACCCACAAAGGGATTTAGGCAGCACCACAATCCACAGAGCCCCCACTAGCTGCTGCCTAAGTCTGTAGGTGGCTAAACTCACTGCGCACCTACATTTTTGCTGTACGAGTACTCCCTGGCTACGGTTCTGCCTCTGGGTGCACACACGTGTGATTCACTGTAGGAGCCCAAACACCGAAGCCTCAGTGTGATCCTCAGACATGCTGAAGATGATGTTTCATTGTCTATTTGCCTGTGGGGCCCAATCTGATACTGGCATTACTGATAGCATGACTACCAAATTGGGGTCCATTCAAAATCCAACTGGTGTTGACGCCACCCCCTGAGCCTTGCAAGCCCAAGTTAACTGACCCGAGTCAGCCACAGGAGTTTGCTTGTTCTGTATGTGTCCCCTCAATGTACATAGCCCACACAGGGGAGTAAAGGAGCCTTGTTCCCCTGTACAGGTGTAGAGTGCAAGGGATGATCTTACTCAATGTTTGCATGCCAGAAGGCTGCCAAATTCCAGCCTCCAGTCTGCCCCATGCTTTTGCTGAGCATGGCAGAGATCTGCTTAGCAGCAGGGGGAATTGGCAGACTATGCTTTAGTTATCAAGTGGTGGGGCAAGCAAACATACCCACCAGAATTAGACACAGCAGGCAGTACCATCTCTGAGACAATCTCAGAGGCATTATGGGTTAAGCAAACTACCAGCCTCTTAGAATGCTACAGGGAGGGGGGTGAGATAAGTACCTTGATATTGTGCAATAGAGCCAGACCCAAGGCCGTTTGAGGTCAACGCAGAAAACTCCCATTGGCGACAAAAGGCATTGTATCAGGCCTGTAGAGAAGATCTGGATTGTTGTCCTGGCTCTGTCACTGGATTTACTGTGTGATAGCCCTTTATCTGTTCTGTACCTTCATTTCCCTGTTTGCAAAACTGGTGTTGTCAGGAGAGTTATTCAGCAAATAATCACACAGCTTTTTGAACAAGCAAAGTAGTAAATGCTAGCACCATTCCAGTATACTGGTTTTACCAATAAATCACTGGAGTTTGGTCTCCAAGTGCTGTTTTTGTTGTCACCTAGACCCTGAAATGGAATTACAGCCTTATTATGCACAGCTGGCACGACATTGCTCTCTCTACAAATTCAAGGATCTGTGACAGATGATAATACAAAACCTCAGATCAATAACAGTAAATCAGGCTACCCAGCTTGATGATGATGCTGTTTTAAAAATAGACCGATGGCTTTCATTAAATCAAGAAACTGAGAGAGCTTAAAATATCTAAGAAACTGAAGGCAGGATACATCACCACTCCTGTGACTTGAGTGGCAGCTGCTGATGGTTTTGTGACAGGCGGCGGGGGGGCGGGGTAGTCACAAAATTTCTGACCTTTTGAAATGTTAGATACACTTGGGTTTCGCACGTGTGTGTATGTTTGGGTGCAAAATTCACTAAATATCAGGCTTTAGGCCTTTCTTTTTGTCCTGTAGCTCTGCCATTTTTTGTGCGCTGTGTGAGGAACTTCCTTTTATTTGTTTTAAACCTGCTGCCCATTCATTTCATTTGGTGACCCCTAGTTCTTGTATTATGGGAACAAGTAAATAACTTTTCCTTATTCACTTTCTCCATATCGCTCATGATTTTATATAGCTCTATCTTATCCCCCCTTAGTCTCCGCTTTCCCAAGCTGAAAAGTCCTAACCTTTTTAATCTCTACTCATACGGGACCCATTCCAAACCCCTAATCATTTTAGTTGCCCTTCTCTGAACTTTTTCCAGTGCCAATATGTCTTCTTTGAGATGAGGAGACCACATCTGTACGCAGTATTCAAGATGTGGGCGTACCATGGATTCATATAAAGGCAATAAAGTAGTCTCCATCTTAATCTCTATCCCTTTTTTAATGATTCCTAACATCCTGTTTGCTTTTTTGACTGCTGTTGCACACTGTGTGGATGTCTTCAGAGAACTATCCACGATGACTCCAAGATCTTTTTCCTGATTAGTTGTACCTAAATTAGTCCCCATCATATTGTATGTATAGTTGGGGTTATTTTTTCCAATGTGCATTACTTTACATTTATCCGCATTAATTCATTTGCCATTTTGTTGCCATCACTTAGTTTTGTGAGAGCTTTTTGAAGTTCTTCAAGTCTGCTTTGGTCTTAACTATCTTGAGCAGTTTAGTCTTACTGCAAAGTTTGCCACCCCACTTTTTACCCCTTTCTATTTATATCATTTATGATAGGTTGAATAGGATTGGTCCTAGGACAGACTCTTGGGAACACACACTAGTTACCCCCTCTCCCATTCTGAGAATTACCATTTATTCCACCCTTTGTTCCCTTCTTTTAACCAGTTCTCAATCCATGAAAGGACACTTCCCTTTATCCATGACAACTTAATTACATAAGATACTTTGGTGAGGGACTTTGCCAAAGGCTTTTCTGTAAGTACACTATGTCCACTGGGTCCTTGTCCATTTGTTTGTTGACCCCTTCAAGAACTCTAATAGATAGTAAGACACAATTTCCTTTTAAAGAACCATGTTGACTTTTGTCCAACATATTTACGTTCTTTCTAGGTGTCTGACAATTTTATTCTTTTCTATTATTTCAACTAATTTTGCCCAGTACTCGACGTTAGACTTACCGGTCTGTAATTGCCGGGATCACCTCTAGAGCCTTTTAATATTGGTGTTACATTAGCTATCTTCCAGTCATTGGGTACAGAAGCTGATTTAAAGGACAGGTTACAACCTTAGTTATAGTTCTGCAATTTCACATTTGAGTTCGTTCTAAAACTCTTGGGTGAATGCCATCTGGTCCCGGTGACTTGTTACTGTTAAGTTTATCAATTAATTCCCAAACCTCCTCTAGTGACACTTCAATCTGTGACTGTTCCTCAGATTTGTCACCTACAAAGGACGGCTCAGGTTTGGGAATGTCCCCAGCATCCTCAGCCATGAAGACTCAAGCAAAGAATTCATTTAGTTTCTCCACAATGATTTTATCATCTTTAAGTGCTCCCTTTTTATCTCAATAGTCCAGGGGCCCCACTGATGGTTTAGCAGGCTTCCTGCTTCTGATGCACTTAAAAAACATTTTGTTATTACCTTTGGAGTTTTTGGCTAGCTGTTCTTCAAACTCCTTTTTGGATTTTCTTATTACATTTTTACAATTAATTTGGCAGTGTTTATGCTCCTTTTTATTGACCTCACTAGGAATTGCCTTCCACTTTTTAAAAGATGCCTTCTTATCTCTCACTGTTTCTTTTACATGGTTCTTTTTACTGTGTTTTTTAATTTGGGGTATACATTTAAGTTGGGCTTCTATTATGGTATCTTTGAAAAGTGTCCATGCAGTGTTCAGGGATTTTGCTCTAGTCACCGTATCTTTTAATTTCTGTTTAACTAACCTCCTCATTTTTGCAATAGTTCCCCTTTCTGAAATTAAGTGCCATAGTGTTGGGCTGCTGAGGTGTTCTTCCCACCACAGGAATGTTAAATGTTATTATATTATGGTCACTATTTCCAAGCAGTCCTGTTATTGCCTCTAACTTTGTGGGTTCCTGTACCAGCTGCTCCAAGAAGCAGTCATTTAAAATATCGTGAAATTTTGTCTCTGCATTTCATCCTGAGGTGACATGTACATAGTCCATATGGGGATAATTGAAATTCCCCACTATTATTGCATTCTTTATTTTGATAGCCTCTCTAATCTCCCTTAGCATTTCATAGTCACTATCACTGTCCTGGTCAGGTGGTCAATAATAGATCCCTACTATTATATTCTTAGAGCATGGAATTCGAATCTCTGTGGATAGTACGGAACATGTGGATTCATTTACTCCCTGTGAGCCAGCTGACATGCTAATGAGTTCATTTCTAGTGAATCTCTATTTCTGTTGTTTAATAAGTGAAGTAATTTCAGAATCCAGCCTGGGACAGATGATGATGATTCAAGAAACACAGATGGATGATAGCAGTCAAAGAACTGGATCAATATTATTAACTGAAGAAACTAATAAAAACCTATTTCTCAATGCTTGCTTCTCCCCTGCCCCATCCTTACTGTAGTGCTTCCAGAAGCAAATGAGTTTACTTTGGTAGAAGAGGAGGGTGGTCTCTGAATTCCAAGCTGACAGATGGATGCAATCAGACATGAACACGGAAAGGAAGAGAGGCAGACAGACACTAACATAGACGCAGAGTGACGCACGCAGGCAGAGGTAACGAGGAGATGTAGATGTATCTGTTGCCATCATAAGGCCATACTTCCAATATGAGCTGCTTATTGTGTAGCCACAAACTATGAGTACTTGTTATTATGCTGTCTGGCATTCACAGCTGTGAGTCACTTCAGTTGCAGGTCAGACTGTCTGAAACAGGGCAGATCCCTACCCCCCCCACCCGCAGCTGGTGAAACATTCTATAAGAAATGCAAACTCCTGGATAAGTCTTACCATGGAGTCACTCTCCCGCCTATCTTACCACCCAGATAACTGGACTTTGTGATAGTGGTCTCTATAGCACTCATCACCTCCCATTAGGCCACTCCCAACCACAGGGTTGGTCACTTACCCCAAGTTAATGGATACTCTTGATCTCACACCAAAGACGACGCTGGCAGCCAATGTCTCTAGTAAACTAACTAAAGGTTTATTAGCTAAGAAAAATAAATGGGTTATTGAGAAGTTAAAGTGGGTAAAATACATTAACAGGTGAGTCTAGGTTTGTAAGTCCAAAATGATAGCAGACATAGTAATCTGTTAGTTTTCCACAAGTCTCTCAGGGTTACCCAGAATAACTTTGGGGATCTCTGTCTAGACTCTGGAATGCTTCATGTGAGTGTCCAAATAAGTCAGAGATACAGGATCGGTCCTTGGATCCACCTTTCCATGGAAAGCAATCTGGCAAATGTTTTCATTCACAGCATTGGCCTTTACTCTGTTGACTAAATGTATATTGAGTCTGGTTGAACACAATGACCCGTGCTTTGAAATTAGTAACATTCTTCATTTTACATTTCCAAAGTTCCAGTTGTGTTTGGATGGGTAAACGTAATGTGACAAAGTTCCTCCTCTACCTTGGTGGGTCCTGCGCTTATTTGGCAGATTTGCTCACCTCAGTGATCTTCCCCACAGTCTGGGTCAACTTCTCCTGTGTCTGATTCAGGAGTTGAGGTTTGGGGGGAACCTAGGCTGCCTTCTACTCTGGGTTCCAGCCCAGGGCCCTATGGATTGCAGCTGTCTATAATGCCTCCTGTAACAGCTGCATGACAGCTACAACTCCCTGGCACTTCCCCATGGCCTCCTCCAAACACCTTCTTTATCCTCACCACAGGACCTCCTCCTGGTGTCTGATAATGCTTGTACCCATAGTCCTCCACAGCACACCCTCTCACTCTCAGCTCCTTGTGCATCTTGCTCCCAGCTCCTCACACGCACTTCCTCTCCTCTGGCTCCCCCTCCCGCCTGGCTGACTGGAGTGAGCTCCTTTTTAAACCCGGGTGCCCTGATTAGCCTGCCTTGATTGGCTGCAGGTGATCTAATCAGCCTGTCTGCCTTAATTGGTTCTAGCAGGTTCTGATTACTCTAGTGCAGCCCCTGCTCTGGTCATTCAGGGAACAGAAAACTACTCATCCAGTGACCAGTATATTTGCCCTCTACCATAATCCTGTACCCCACTGGTTTGGGTCTGTCACAGTAATTACTGGGATACACACTATGTAAATTATAATAGCACATGACAATCCATTAATTTTCATGAGGTTTATCCATCAAGTACATTCTCATCTCAATACTAAAACACACTTTTGATCTAGGGTCAGTTAAATCCAGTGATATACATAATATAATAGGAGAGCAACCAACAGGACATAAATAGGCGAAAATGATACCTATTAATACACACGTGAGTTGGTCTGTGCCTGCTACTACACTTAACATTTCTTTGATATGCACACGCAAGTGAATTAGCCTATGGGTCTGATCTCTTGGCCTGTCAGCATTACACTTGTACCCATTATGCAAGCACCAAATTTCCTCATATGAAAACACAGTATCAGAATGTCTCTAGCTTACATGCAGTTTCCTGGGGTCCCCATAGACTCCAGCATCATTCTTGACTTTCCCCTAAACTGGAGGTGAGGAGCAGGACCAGTGTGGAATCCATACACAAGTTTTATCTCAGTCAGGGACTGCCTTCAGCAGTGCAAGTCCTGCTCCTTGTAAAGCCCTGTTGCTTTACAAGGCCTTGGCCTAACTTAGGGGCAGTCCCTTGATATCACAAGCTCAAGAGAGTGGGGTACTTTCTCACCTAGTTCTGTAAAATACCGTGGATCCGTAGACACAAGAATAAACCTCCATACTGAGAGATCTGTTTTCACAGCTGTGGCCATGCAGAAAATTGGGGAATCTCAAGTTTACATTTGGATTCAGTATTTAGGGGTGGAGGGTGGCTGTATTTTGCAAAGATATATAATGAATCTTCAGAGATATCTCGTAAACTGGGCCACCCACCTGTACTTCAGTATGAGGGATTTGCTTTTCAGTTAATAGGGAGACATGGCTGAGGGGAAGGTCACACAAGACGCACATTGCCGTTGCTAGAGAGTTCTGGTAATGACTGTTTGTTGTAACGCTACAGCTGGCGTGTGGGGTGTGTGTGTGAAGTCCAAAGAGTGTTAAGCTAGCTCTTGAGGGGTTCTCAGTTGTCTTCTGACTAGTTCATCGTGTTAAGATGTGGCGGTTTATTATGAATCTGAAAGATGGTTAAATGATTAGGGTGCTACCATGGAACTTGGATGACCTGGGCTCTAGGCAGTCCTCTGTTCCTATGCAAATATTTGGATACTGATAAGCAGAGTGCTTATCTAAAGGTTATCTCAGTTTGAGATATCTCTCTGGCCAGAAAAGTAGGAGATCTTCGTAGTTCTGGTCAGTTTGTGGGAATCTCAGTTCCTCTTCTGTAAATACTTCCCTACCTCACAAGGGTTAGAGGACAAACCCATTAAAGATCAGAAATGCATAGATGCTGTGGTAATGAGGATAGAGGGGGTGGGGGCTGTAGCTATCTTACACAATTAGTCAGCTCCTTTTCTAAGTAACAAGTGGTTCATGACGAATTTTCCTTATTCGTAAATATTCGCCAAATAGTTTGGATGAATAAAACTGAGCACCAGATGTTGTCCGCAAACCGCTCACATTGGCTATTTTCTATTAGTGATGTATGCACTGTGATTGGCCACCTAAGTCACATGGTATGGTCTTAGTTTCGCTGACTCGGATGAATGAAACACTTCAAACACAAGGATGACAATAAGCCAATAATTAGTAATACATTTTCCAGTGTGAAATTGTGAATGAGTAAATATTCATGCTAAAATTCTTGAATCTTCCAAGATTCTTGGTGATATCCAGCTGTCATCTGAATAATCTCAGCTAATGATATGATGTCAAAAATCAAAGAAAATGAAACTCAGTGCTTTAATTTCTAAAATATTTCTGGCTCAGTTAGCTCCACTGAAAAGCTTTGGAGTATTGCAGGTGAAAACGTGATAATTAAGATGGGGAAACAGCAGCCAAACAAAGTCTCTCTATGCCAAGATTTACATGCATGGAAAACAACATGCAAACCTGACCGGATTTACGGTGTGTTTTGCATCTTTTAGCTGAAAATGAACAACGTTTTCCTGCAGCTCAGCTAAGTAGGGAACTTACAATAATAACTTTCACATACAAAGTTAACGGGTGGACATAGTTTCAGTGTGTGGGATTGTCAGGGCAACCCTCCAAATTCCCTTTCCAGCTCAGCTTTGTAAAGAAATGGTAGCTCTGTTAGAGACTGATTGCTTTCTGACTTGGTTCCAGTTATGGTGGGAGTATCATACTCCTACAGAAGCAAGTTGAACTCTAACTTTCCATGATGGAATCTCCTGTAATTGCCCATGTCATGCCCCAACATGAAAGGTGATGATGGGGAAGAAAATGAAAAATATTCATTGTCATTGAAGAGCAGGTTGTGGAAGCCCAGGATAGAAAAAAGGAGAAAGCAAGAACTAGCCTGGCTGTACTCCATTTTGTTCCTGTGTCTCATCCCTCAGGGGTTAGTGGAATGTTGGCAGACTCCTGTTTATTTTAGATGAAGGCAAAGCAGGAAAAGCTGAAATGGTTTGAATACAATGGTTTTGGGATATGATTTGATAAAGGTGTGGAGGCAATTAAAAAAAGCACTAGAGTGGTCTAACCTTCAGATCCTGTGTGTCCCTGATTCTGGGTTCAGCTGGGGACTGGTTCAACACCTTGGAGTAAATTCAAACAGCCTCGTGGCTACAATAATTTATACTAGGCTTCCTACGGCCCCCATGAGTTGTTTTGGTATTTGAGAAGAGCCCGAGAGCTGACATTCCCGAGCAGGGCCGGCTTTAGGCACTGCAGGGCCCAATTCGAAGGAGCTGCTGCTGAAATCCTGCCTCTGTCTTCGGTGGCAGCTCAATTGCTGCTGCGGAGGAAGGGCCCTCCGCCGAAATGCTGCTGAAGACAGTAACAATGGCAACAGCAGTGGCGGGACTTCAGCGACAGCTCCTTCGGGACATTGCGGCGCCCTCTTAGGGACACGGGGCCCAATTCCGGGGCATCGCCTGAATCGCCCTGAAGCTGGCCCTGTATCCTGAGCTGCACACCTGGTGAGTAGGTTGTGGGTGACAGAGCAGACCACCACCTGGGGAGGTGGAAGTCCCAGATGGCCAGATCCTCTGGTTTCTTTCTGGACTGCTATGCCCATTTGGATCTGATTTAATGCAGAGGCTTGTGTGCTGATTGCATTACTCTCCCATGCTTAATTCATTACCCCTCCCCCAACCACACACACACATTTAGTTTAAGTGATGCAGAAGACTGGAAATTCTGCAGCAGCATTGGAATGTTGCAAGATCCAGGACTTGCACCAACTCAGAAGTTAGCTCCAGTATGTTGTGGTTACATCACCATCTTCAGCTGGGAGACCTACACCATCATTTCCAGTTCCCAGCCTCCACAAACACAACCACTTTCCTGCTTGAAGTTCATGCCAAGCCCTTGAAAAGGAAGGACAAAATGTATCCCTTCACATCAGTGCAGTTACATCGTTGACAGATTGACCCCTACTATTAATACTTATCTTATCTGAGCAATTAAGGTTCATGCGGCTGGCACAGTATGGTACTCTTCCAGGAGGAAGTCACCTGGGAAATTCCTAAAGGTTAACTGCATACCATTTCAGACAGGGATACTCAGACTGAGGTTCATGAGTTTCCAGTAGTTGTTTGATGGGTCTCCTGTGGCTCTTTGCAGCTGATGATATTAAAACACTATGTAATTTAATTATTAACAGATCATGGTGCTTTCAGTATGTTATTAACCAATTATAGTTGATAAAATAATACTTGGTCAGTCAGTCATTTTGCTGTGAGAATATATATAAATAGTAAATGAAGCAGTGACTTCACACTACAGTGACTCTTTTGGGTAATGTTGATCGCTAATTTGGTTCCTGAACCACTGAGGTCTGAGTATCATGGATTTAGGATAATAGTAAAGTAGGTCTGGAAGGGACCTCAAGAGGTCATCTAGTCCATCCTCCCCATGCTAAGGAAGGATTAAGTACACCTAGACCATCGCTCACAGATAGTTGTATAACATGCTCTTAAAAACCCCCGATGATGGGGATTCCACAACTTCCCAAGGTAACCTGTTCCAGTACTCAACCATCCTTGTAGTTAGAAAACTTTTCTTAATATCTAACCTAAATCTTCCTTGCTTAAAATTGAAGTGATTACATCCTGTCCTGTCCTTGATGGACCTAGAGAACAGGTGATCACCATTCTGTTTCCAACAACCTTTTACATATTTGAAGACTGTTCAGTTCCCCTGCCACCACCCGTTGTCTCTTCTTTAGACTAAACGTGCCCAATTTTTTCAATCTTTCCTTAGAGGTCAGGTTTTGTAAATCTTTTATCACTGTTGTTACTATCCTCTGGACCCTCTGTAATTTATCCACCCCTTCCCGTGTGGTGCCCCGAATTAGACCCAGTTCTCCAACTGAGCCCTCACCTCTGCCAACCAGAGTGGACCGGTTACCTCCCATGCCCTACATACAACATTCTCGTTAATACATTCCAGGAGGACATTTGCCTTTTCAACAACACATTGCTGATTCATATTTTGTTTGTGATTTATTATAACCCTCAAATCCTCTTCTGCAGGACCACTGCCTAGCTAGTCATTGCCTCGAGTGTATTTGTGCATTTGATTTTTTTTTTAAGTATAGCACTTGTCTGACCCATGACTTGTATTTTTTGTTTTAAAGAAAATATCTAATGTGCCCTTTACCGTGTGCCTCCTAAAAACAACTAACTCTCTCTGACAATCAACTAGCTTGGAGATTTTTTCTTTTTTCTTTTTCAATACTCCTGCTGCTGCTAATCTGATCTCTTCTTTAAAAAGAACTGGAAATCCTATTTTTGAACTGCAGATAGTAGACTAGATTCTCAGCTGGTCTGCATTGGCACAGCCCTGACTTCTGAGTCTACTCGTGTGTGTAGTTAAGCACATATTTAAATGCTTTGCTGAACAGGGGTGAGATTAAGCATGCGAGTAAAGTTAACAAGGTGCTGAAATGGGGTCCCAATTAAAAACCACATGCTATTTTTCTATGTGTCCAGTCACAACTGCTTGAATTCTGAATATCAAATATTCACAACAAACTTGTTTGTGAATGAGGCACAAGATCAAAGGGCCAAAGCTACAAACAGCTGCATGGGAATAAATTTAATTTAACTAAGAGATGGTACAGGGGTGACTTGATTATAGACTATAAAGACCTACAAGAGGAACAAAGCTTTGATAACGGGCTCTTCAGTCTAAGAGAGACAGGTATAACATGATCCAAAGGCAGGAAGTTGAAGTCAGACTGGAAATAAGATTAAAGTTTTTAACATTGAGTTCCTAATTACTGGGATCATTTATCAAGGGTTGTGGTGGCAATTTTAAAAACATGGCTGAATTACCTCCCATCTGCTCCCCTCCAAAAGACATCCTGTCATTCAAAAAGAAATTAATTTAGGGAGATTCTACAACCTGTGGTATGCAGGAGTTCAGATGAGATCGCCACAAGGGTTCCTTCTGGATTTATAATCTTAGTCCGTGAGTTAATATGCATGAGCACTTGTGCCCTGAAAAGCTGCACACGACACTAATTCTCCCTTACTGACTTTAATAGGAGTGGGTTGTATCCTGTGGGCACAGGTGCCGGCTTTCTAACTTCCCCAGGGGTGCTTGACCCCTGCTCAGCCCCAGACCCTACCCACACTCCAATCCTTCCTGCAAGACCCCATCCCTGCCCTGCCTCTTCCTGCCCCATTCTTGTCCCCTCCCGCAAGCGTGCTCCACTCCCTTCCCACTAGTGCCTCCTGCACACCACTGAACAGCTGATCACCAGTGGGCAGGAGGTGCTGGGGGGAAGGGGGAGAGGCTGATTGGCAGGGCCCACCAGTGGGTGCTGAGCACCCATTCTTTTGTCTGTGAGTGCTCCTGTCATGGAGCACCCATGGAGTTGGCGCCTATCCCTGTGGGTAATTTGTCCATTTCAGAAGGATGAAGAGATGAATTGACTGTATGGGGCTCCACATCTCTCTCTCTCTCTCTCTCTCTCTCTTGTGATTCTATCTCCTCATCTGGTGTAAATTGTCCATTGACCTGATGGAGTTATGATACTTTAGTCCAGCTGGGGGTCTGTCCCAACGTATTTCAAACCTGCTGCTTAGATTCTTAAGCCAGCCACTGCAGTGAAGGTTGGATGCTCTGTTGATTTCCCCCTCCCCGCTTAACTAATTCAGTAACAGTGGGGAAAACCTTATCATTAGAAAATTCCACCCATTGCTCTATGGTTCTTACCAGAATTGTTTAATGTCTTTTTGCCGTCGGCCCAGATATTTCCCCTTGATTTGCATGTGGAATTCCCACTTCCTGTTCTTCTTCAAATCATTCAACCATTGGTGAGATTTATGGATGTGCAATGTTATCGGTACTCAACAATTCCTCTTTGAAAGAGCATGACAAATGGGCCAATGTTCTTTCCCACTATACACTGCCAGGAATCAGTGGGAGTGGTGGATCAGAGTCAAGAAAATCTAGCAAAGGAAAATGTGGTTGGATAATGGGAATGTTTTATGAATTTCTATCTGGTTTCTACTAGACCATGGAATTGTTTCCAAAGGATGTCATTGGATCCCCATCACCTGTGTCATTAGAAGACAAAGCATTGGAGAATATTATCATGTCTTGGCAAGGGATGGTCTAGGTGGCCCAACAGGTCTTTTCCGCCTCTCATTTCTTCATGGACGTAGAAATAAGTCTTTAATTTCCATTCAAGGGCAATACTTGATGTCAGCTGGAGCCACACACATGCATTTATAACACTTCCCTGGGTCAAGTATCAGAGAGGTAGGCATGTTAGTCTGGATCTGTAAAAAGCAACAAAGAGTCCTGTGGCACCTTATAGACTAACGGAAGTATTGGAGCATGAGCTTTCGTGGGTGAATCCCTACTTCGTCAGATGTGGGTGGGTCATCAGCAAGAATTGAACCTAATGGGCTAACTCTATTAGATGACTGCGGTAAGCAAGCTGGTATCCTCTAATTTCCTCCGCTATAGGAGAATAAAGGAACCCATGGCCACCATAGTATATGACCGCAGCCTCTCTGATTTCAGGGCATTGGTGCTTCTACCTTACTGGGAAGGTAGGAATACCACTGGAGGCAAAAGTTACTACAGTGCTGTGGGATAATGAGTCACAGGATTTTAATAAGGAACAAAATGAAAAATGATTCTGCAATGGATCTGGTCAAACCGTTTATTACAAATAATATTAGTTATGATTTTAGCCTCAGTTATTCTAGTGACTCATTCACAATCAACCTTGATGTTCTTGGGTCATAACTAAGGCTAAAATTTTGTCATGAATATTTGTAGTAACATAGACAGGTCATGGGCAATAACGAAAAATGGACCCAGACAGATCATGGGCAATAAAGAAAAATTCAAGGAAGCTGTGACCTGTCCATTTTACTAAAAATATCCATGATAAAATGAGAGGGGGCTGGGCAGCTGCAGGGTGGCTGGGAGCTCTCAGCCCCCCCACTCACCTGTGGGGGCTCAGAGCTGTGGAGGTCCTCCTGCCCTGCCGTGCAGATGGTGTACCCCCACCACCCATGGTGGTTCAGAGCTTGGAGGCCCACTGCCTCAGGCGGGAAGTGTACCTCACAGTTCCCTGCCACTGCGGGAATCGGTGGGACCCTGCAGCTCCCAGCCACTGAGCTGAAGTCAGAGAGGCCTTTGGAAGTTATAGACTCCGTGACTTCTGTGGCCTCTGTGACAAAATTGTAGCCTTAGTCATAGCCACTGTATTTCCAATCCCAAGCATTGAAACCTCACGAGTCAGGGTCCCAAACTTCATGTAATTAGCTTAAAAGCCATGAAATAATACTAATAAGGGTTCTTTTTATTCTAAGGCTGTCTAACTTGAGCCTTTAGGTCACACTCATTTCACGTTTTCCAGCTGTTCTCTGCAGCCATGCGGGCTAGAAATCTAGGGCTTCTCTATGCAAGGACACTCCAGAAAGTTAACCTGAAGTTAAACTGGATTGGTTAAACCATGTTAATCTCCTATGTAGACGCTCTTATTCAGAATTAAATCAGTCCTAATTCATTAGTTTAAATCATTTGGAAGGGGTTTAATGCAGCTTGTTTAATCCACTTTTTAAAAACTAGTTCAGATTAAGTTTCTTGAGCATCCCGGTGTAGAAAAGCCCCCCGCCCCTCCTTTAAACGGCAGAGCAGATTTTCATGCAGTCTCTTAATTCAAACATCTACAGTTTTTTGAAAAAACACAAACTATAGTAAGATTGGGGATAAAATCTGACAGCACCATATTTATGACTAGTAAGCATTTGTAGTAAAATTCACTCTGTTGAGAGACAGCACAAACTCTACACACAATTTAATAACCAGTCAAAACTTCACAAGAGGGTTTACATGGAGCTAAACTGGTGCCTAAGCCCTGCTGGTGTCTCTCTGCGCAGAAGTGAATTTCACCTTCACTGAATTATTTGGATGAATAATTTGCAGACTGTAGGTTGCTCATGAACTCTGCTCTTTGACTATTCACCATTCATGTTGTGCAATAGGTCACCTAATTTATATAGTTTTTGCTCCCCAAATGGTTGACTCACACATGTGAGAAATGAGAATAGTGAATGATAGCGCATGGCCAGTGGGAATTATGTGTGCTAAAAGAGATAATGTTAGTATTCACAGTCATTTGCAGGACTGCATTATGTTGCCCAAAGATTCTGGAATAACAATGACTTTTTGGATCAAATTCCATGCTTTTATTCCTGAAAAAAGTAACAAATCAGGCTTTTAAAAATTATTCAAGCAACTATAAATTATACTGCATGTTTCAAAGCCACATTTTATTATAGCTGCTGAATATGATAGATCTGAAGATCAATTTTACATTGTGTCATTATAATAGCTGCATAAAGACTAAGACATAATACCAGTTAGTTAAATATAGTTTCAATAAATATACTGTGTACACTTTCAGGAGGTTTACTGATGTTTTAATATAAAACTTTTTAAGATCAATGAAAGCACGTCATTTGGGGAGCACTAAAATGACAGGCCCTGGAATGTTAACATAACTTTTATAGGTTTCAGCGTAGTAGCCGTTTTAGTCTGTATATGCAAAAAGAACAGGAGTACTTGTGGCACCCGAGAGACTAACAAATTTATTTGAGCGTAAGCTTTTGTGGGCTAAAACCCACTTCATTGGATGCATCCGATGAAGTGGATTTTAGCCCACGAAAGCTTATGCTCAAATAAATTTGTTAATAACTTTTATAATGCTGCAAGAATCAACAGGAATTCAATTTCTTGATTTATAGTAAATAGTAGTATATAACTTGCTTGTTACATAATGCCTTTCACGGTATTCTAAAACCCTTTGCAACAATGAGCTACAAACTGATGAGTTAGAAACTGACGAGGCATAGCCAATTGTGGTGGCCATCTTACATTCAGCAGCAATTCATGGATTGTCTTGGACAGTAGAGGCCAGGTCTTCTGAAGCACCCAGCATGTTTGGTGTACACTGGGTGCTGAACTCCTCTGAAAATCTTGCCTATCTGTGGCACTATGGGAGCTGCTGAGTACTTTGGAAAATGTGGCTTTTGTTTAGGTGCCCAAGTGGGAGCTGAGCTCTCTGGAAAATCTGTCCCCACCTGTCCTTGCTGAACCATGAATATCTGACCACAAGGGCTCAATCCCACAAGGTGCTTAGGACTCCTCAACACCTATTGGAGATGGTGGGAATTGAAGGCACTCAGAAATGCAGCCTGACACTGGAAGAGTGAGCTAATAAGCTGTTTAAATGAGTGGCAATATTGACAATGACACTGGGGCTGTCCCCTACTCTGCTCAAAAATTGTCAGGGGATCTCCCCACCTGGGCAGCAACTGAGGAGGGACTGAGTTGACCTTGGTTGACCAACTCATCCTGTGGTGGTTGACTGCAGTCCTGAAGATTTAAAATCCCATCTCTCCCCTGGGGAATTCCCTGCCCTACAGAGTGAATTCTATGGAATAATAATTGATCCTTGTTGTTGCCTCTTTTTGACCTGAGCAGTTAGCCAAAGTTTGAGGCCTGGTGCAGATGATTAGCTGGAAATAGAAAGTGATGGTAGCTAATATTTTTACAGTCTTGTTTACTTTCAAGGAATGTACAAAGACCTGCTTCTCCAAATACAGAAGGAACCAAGCACACAAGCAATAGTTTCTTAGCTTACAGCCTCAGACCTCTTTAGCCAACATACTCCAAAAATACTCTCCAGCTTTTTCCAGGATTACATTATTCTCAAAGGTTACTCCTTGGTTTTCTTGCCTCTGCCTCTCTCTGTCCTGTGTTCTCCCTTCTCTCATCCTATCTGCTTAACCAAAACAATACTCTGCAAAAGCACTCCCCCGACTAAGTCCAAAAATTCCTAGGTGGGTTCACAACCTCTTGTCTTAGGTGGGTGGCTTGTAAGTATTTTATCCTGATCGTAGGTGCTGGAACTAGGGGTGCTGGGGGCGTGACAGCACCCCTTGGCTTCAGGGCCGGCTTTAGGCCAATTTGCCCGATTCCCCGGAATTGGGCCCCAAGCCAGGCCCCTGCGCCTTAGGTGCCTTTAAAAATGTTTTTTTTTTACTTACCAGGCAGCGGTCTGGGGCTTCAGTGGCATTTCGGCAGCAGAGGGTCCTCTCCGGGGGTCTTCGGCCGCCGAAGTGCCACCGAAGCCCTGGACCGCTGCCGAGTATTCAAATTGGGCCCTGCCCTTCATAAAGCTGGCTCTGCCTGGCTTGAAGTGGTAGAGGGTTTTCATTTTGCTTCAAAGGCTCTCAGCATCCCCACTATACAAATTGTTCAGGCACCCCTGATACTGATAGTTATGGCCATTGAGGAGTGTGTTAACACCCAGTCTCAGAGGTTTGTGATGCAACAACCGCCTTTCTGCACAACTTTTCATGAGTGATGTACCCGAGTATTCGGATTCTGATTTCTAACCTGTATTGTTAAATCTGTTCATCTAAATTTGGGCTATTGCCGATTATGTACTCTATGCAGCTGGTGACATTTAAGATACTAGCTTTGTATTTCTGGATAATCTAAGCACTATACCCAGATGTTCAGACACTCTTTTCCCAACCTATGTATAATATTCTTTTTTTTAACATTAGCTTTAATTAAATGTTTAAATCTCTCAGTATTACATTCTAATAAAATACCTTCTCTCCCTTCAAGGCAGATTTGACCTGAAAGATCTAGGACTGTATAGACACTGCTCAGTCAATGGTTTAATAGTTTTCTATTTAACCCTTTAGAGGGAGGGAATTTAATGCTGGTGAAAGGCACTGAGCTGAGAGAACTGGAGACTGGTGTCACTGAAGAATGGTGGTAGCGGGGCTAGTTGTTGCCTCTCCTCTCCCCCAATTTGCCACTGGTATGGAGGGACCACAGCTGGCAGTAAGGGATCATTCATTCTCCATGGCTCACTCAGCCCTTGGGTATTCTACTGAGGCTGCCAATCATAGAACACACATCTTAAGAATGTCACGGAGGATGAAACACAATATAAAAAATGTTTTTCCCTTTGAAAAGACTTCTCAAGCACAACTTTTAGTGAAACCAGAGCTATGGATAAGCAGAGGACCCCACCAACCATTTCGGAACCCATCTTAAAAAGACGTTCTGGTTTCAAAGGCAAGAAGATTTTAGAAAGCCTGGAAATCAAAAATGACATGTCCAGTGGGAGAAAGACTTCTTGTCTCTGCTGGTGGAGAGAGAATGCTTCTATATTGTCAGAGGAGTGATGAATAAAATTGGCCAGGGTGAGAGACGAAAACCAAAAATGAGAGAATGTTACCATTACATTCAAAGAGTCTAATTCATTGCTCAGGATAAAAACTCGGCTAAAATCCCCCAGAAGAGCTCCTCTCTGTTGCTTCCATCAGAACATCTGACCCTCTGTTTTGGCTGAAGATTGCACATGAAAGCTTTAAGCATCCAATGCATGTTTACATACATTAAAGCCAGCTGTGATTAAAGCAAACATTTAGTTTCAGGCAGGCAATCGATCAATGAATAAATAAATCTTAACAACCTGAAAGCTTCTGCTGAATCTAAGTGAATAGACACTGTATATTGGAGTAAAGTTTCAGTGTGTCATCTGATGAGCACTGGTTTTCCACAGGTTTCCACAACTGCGTCTTCTTTGAGTGTTTTTTAAAAAAAAACACACAGGAAACAACTGTTTCCCCTGACTGAAAGTAGATAAGAAACCCAGAAAAATCTGACTTTGCAAAGTTTCTTACATTTCAAAAGGCAGACAGAAGCATGTGAATTTTAGTTGTACAGGTAACAAATTATAGATTCCCTGACTGGGAGACCTATAGCTTTACATTTTCTGGTCTCTCTTGTACTTGTTTGGGCATCTTTGTCTTGCAGGCACGTTTTCTTATTTCAATGCACTTTAAAATGATGATCACCAAAATCTTTGCATGTTACAAAATGTTGCTTTTTCTTACAGAGGATCTACGTGGTTTCTTTCATACTAGCCAGCAAAATCGAACCATTCAAATAGCTGAGTAGCCAACGGCAGCTGCATTTTCACACAGAAATCAACTCAGAATCACAGTTGCATGTAGTTCATTTATATTTTATTATAAAACTTTGGAAACAGTAAGCCAAGTCTACTCTACCTTGAAGGAAACAGCTTGTACTATAAGATAATATAGTTATTTATACGAAAATATATTACTATAGCAAAATGCTATACCAGTCTCTAACACCCACATCGGGCAAATATTTGTGACATTCAATCTGATTCTTTTAAAGAATGACATTTCTCCTTAGTTCTCTTGGAAATGATGGGCCAGCCAGGATGTTAATTAAACAAAGCACATTGTGGGTTGGAGGGAGACACTGTCAAGGTGAAAAATCAGATTTCTTTCAAAAATTGTCGTAATCTATGTTTCTAATAACACATAATTGTGATTTAATGCCTTGATCCTTTCATCTGATCTCCGCAGGCACTTCCTTATGGCCATGGAGACTCCCTTTGCAGTCAGGGGTCTGCCCAAGAGAATTGCCTTACAGGATCATGGTCTAAATCATTTAAAAAAACATAATTTCTTTTTCACTCTTTGTGGAGGTTGTTTCCTTTATGCATTTCACTCACTGGGCTGTTCAATTCCATTTTCTGCCTGTCGGCCCCAGTCCTTCAAACACTTAGTCACATGGCTAGCCTTAGGCCTGTGAAGAGCCCATTAACTTTAATGGAAAGACTCATGTAGTTATAGTTAGGCACACCTGTGTGTGTGCAGGCCTGGGGGTGATAGTCAGTTTCATTCTCTGTTGCTCATGCATTAGAACAATTCTAATGTCTGTGGGTTTCCAGATCTGTGAGGAGATGATTTAAATTAG
This sequence comes from Chelonoidis abingdonii, assembly GCF_003597395.2. NCBI lineage: Eukaryota > Metazoa > Chordata > Testudines > Testudinidae > Chelonoidis > Chelonoidis abingdonii. The sequence continues at coordinate 8,884,946 of NC_133792.1, forward strand.
AAACAAATATTTCCATTGAATCGAAACAGAAAATCTTTTAGAAGAACATTATTGTTCATATTCATTTTGTAAAAGAAACAAAAAAAACTTTTAAAAAATCCAAAGTTTCAGCTCAAGCTACTTGACAGTGTCTCAAAGTTTCAATCAACTTTTAAAATATTTGTTTCCCATTGTACTATTTACATGCTTTTTGCAACCATTCTTAACTGCCTGGGTCTGATTATCCTCTCAGTGGAGATACTCCTGATATACACCAGTGGAAGTGAGATCAGAATCAGTTTCTTTTTATACATACTGGTCACCATCATTATTACAGAAGCACAAATAACAGAGAAAGTTTCCACTGGAGATTATGTGCAGGCTTAATATGCCACGGCCACTTTAAAACAAGTGACACAAGAAAAATCACTTACGTACATAAACGTGATAGCACAAAGAAGAGTTGCATATGAAAGCCTACACTAAGTGGACTACAAATACAGACTCCTGGAAAATAAATATGGGTTTGTTTTGTGGAGAACAGGGTGAGGAGTACCTACAGCTAATCTGCGACTGAGACCAGTAATATTCTGGGCTGTGAAATGTATGATAAATATACACTGGAAAGAAATTGTATGCGGCTCATGTGAGGAATGACTTAATATTTCTCTAGGACTTCCTAGAACATGAACAGAATATATTTATATCTATTTATCTATATATAAATATCTCCAATTGTCTTTTCTTATATACCATGTACTGTACGTTTCACTCCTTTTCCTTAAACTCATTTTACCATGATTTAGTGAATCAGGCATTAAGAATTGATTACTTGATTTTTATGTATATTTCAATCAGGTGTAGAAATCTATTGGGATTGTATCATGATGAAAGAATAATGCCACCGTACCCCATTCTAGAAACAAAGAGCTCTGTGGATTTCTTTAACTGCTTGAATTTTGTCTTCATGGACACACTTCACAGAAGTGCTAATATCAGGCGGCTGAAAATTACCTGTCCTGGACAGGTGCACTGGGAGGAGAGCGTCTTAGCTTAACAGTGGTACCTTCCCTGGGCTTAACTCACAATGAGGCAACTAGGAGGAGAAAAGCAGGAGGCAAAAAGAGAAAAGACCATTTTTAAAAAAAAAACTTGAAAGCTGGGAGCATGGCAATATCCCAGCTCTCGTGGGGCATGTTCAGTGCTTCTTAATTGTTTTTGGATGCATCAGTATCATGGTGATAGATGCCTTCTAAGGTAGATATCAAGAAAGCCAGCTGATAGGGGGATGGGAAGAATGGAGGAGAGGACCATGAGAGGGTTCTTCTCTTACAAAAGGGTTTGCAGTGAGAAAAACGCGGAGAATCCTTTGCAACTAACCTGAAGCAAAGCCAGTTTTCCGGCACTAATGTGCTCGTACAGAGACATGGAAGCAATGCTCAAACTGTGACACTGTTGCATCATTTTGTCTCCTTCCATGTTTCTCTCTCTCTCCATCTCCCCCACACCTGCTTGTCTCAACTTGCCTTGGCTCTGTTCTCTTCCTCTCCTACACCACACTCTATATTCTATTAATGTTGTCAGATATGTCAATGCAACAATAAGCTATCTCCTGCTAGGAGGAGGAATGCAATGGAGAGAATGGACTGGTTTCCTTGCCCGTCTAGCTGCATTATATATGTTGTGTGTGTGTATATAAGGACCTTAAATTTGAACTCATCAGCTAAACCATGGCAGGATCTCTAGAATTCTCTAATGTGTGTGATTCCCATTATTGGTTTATGAGAGGCATGCACTTGCATTGGAAGGAAAATATATCTCAGCTACATTTAGCAATATGGAATCCAGCAAAGCACTCTGAGTACGTATATAACACAGTCTCACTTTCACTGATCGCATGGAAAGACATGTTGAAAGTGGAGGAAGTTCCAGTGAGAGAGAGAGTTTGTCTAGCTGCAAAATTAATACTTTGGGTTCTTTACATGACTGAGCTTGGGGCCTCGGGGCACTTAAGAATATAAAACTTGAGTCTCTTAGAACATGACTTGAATAGTCATCAGTGAATTGTTTACCATGGGAGTGGCAGGAAAGCCAGGGAATTTCCCTGAAAGACAGTGTGGCAAGAGACTAGCAGTGGAAAGTTCCCGAATTCTGCTCCTGGCTACACCTCCTACTCCAACTATCGCCTTGACATCAACCCTGCTCTCTGGGTAGAGGAACCACTAGGTGCTAGCCAGCCTAGTGCCTAGAAAAACTTACAGCAGCCTTTCCTTTCAGAAATCACTGCAGGAGTGAGCACTGGCCATCTTGGAAGGGGGAGGGGGAGGCATTTTGTTTTCAATTTACAGAAATTTCTGAAATTTTGTGGTTTCTTTTCCTCAAAAAGCTACAAAATCAAAACAAAACATCACTTTTGAGGGAACATAACACATTTTCAAAATGGTCCCTATTCTGAGTGACTACACTTACCTTCTGTACAGCAGGTTGAAAGTTTTCAAAATTTGAAATTTTTCTGATTTTTTTTTGTGCTCAAAATTTCAACAAAAAGCTCATCTCCCCTCTCTCCCTCAAAGATTTCTCCTCCTGAGCCAGTTTTTCAACCTGTTCTAATATTAGGACTTTTTTCATAGTGAGATGAATTTTTACACTGAAACATTAATATTTTGAGTGCTCCAGTGTAAAAATGGACAACCAATTAGAAATGCTATAAAAAGAGCCATTTCTGGGCAGCAAATGGATCCAGAACAACATAGCCCATAATTTCCTGCAAAATTTCTTGGGAGAAAAAAATATCAGTAATGTTTTTGTTTGTTGGTTTGTTTTGCAAATGGCAAGAAATCATTTTAGTCTACTTCCCAGGGCAGTTGTTAGGGATTAGTGAAATATTTCATGATTTACATAGTGCCTTGTAGATTTACATTTCTATATTAGTACAAAGTACTGAGAAAACCTATTTTTAAGAGAGTGCCAAGAAGTAATTGCCTGTTGGAAGGGGCAAGCTGAAGAAAGGTCAAACAAAATTACGTTGGAAACTTGGGAACAGTTTAAAGTGGTTGTTTAAGGCAAAATGGGGTTGTTTATTGGAGGTGGAATATAGGCTTAGTTGATCTGTTTGAGCTTACTGTTCCCCGTCACCTATAAACTATCTATGCCCCAATTGTAGGGAAACAAAAGAGGTTTCTAGCTTTAGCATGGAAATGTATTTTTCTCTCCTGTGCCTCCCTATGTTTTTCTGAGGTTTGATGTGGTGTGATCTATTTGGTGATGTGTCGTTTAATTCAACTTTCCTTCCCCCAAGGATAACGATGGGGACCACAGGTGAAGGAGAATACAGATAAGGAAACTGCTTTTGAGAGCACAGATGCTTGGCACTAGGACACTCTGATCCTGCACTCACTAAAATCATTAGCAAAACTCCTGTGTGACTTTCGTGATAAATTTGATTCAGGACCCTAATTAGGAGCAGCTTTTATTGGCTGCTGTCAGAAGCCTACAGTAAAAAAGCACCAAAGAATGTTTTGTCTTCTTTAGTGTAATCCACCCATTGGATTTCACTAACGTTGACCATCAGCCTGTCCCCCTCCTCCATGAAAAGCACTGCCCCTAAGTAAATAGGCTGGAACCAGTTGTTTCCCATCTCACACAGAGTCTTGGTGGCAGTCAGAAGTTGGGTAGGCTCAGGGTAGCTGTCCGTGATTTTGGTGATGGTCTGCGTTATGGAAACTGGTTTACTGTGATTTGGAGTGGGCCCTCGGAAAGTGACCTGGGAGTAGATGTAGTAATCCCCAGCCTTTGGAATCATCAGTGACTTGTTGGTGTAGTTCATGTTGTTCTTGGTGAAGGCTAAGCCTCGCTCGTGTTCCCACTGGAGAACTGGAAACTGGTTTCCCATGGAGAGAGAGAGATCTTGTTTCTTAACTGGGGAGGTAAAGGAGAAAGGAAAGACATCAGTTAGTTCACCTGTTCAAGCAGGATGTGTGGTAGTGAACATGACTCAGGTGATGGAGTCCTTCGAAAGAAAAAACCTGGCCAGCACATTCTCTTTAGGAAGGACTCACTCTGATGTGTATTCCTGTAGCGCTCAGAGGCCCCATATGAAATCAGAGCCCCACTGGGATAAGCAGTCTACATACACATTGTAAGAGACAGTATCTGCCCCAAAGAGCTTACAGGCCAGCTAGACAAGGCAAACAAAGGGTCAGAGGAAAGGAATATTATTACTCCCATTTTACATATGGAAAACTGAGGCACGGGCCAATTATGGCCAGATTTTCAAACACAACTAGCCATTTTGGGTGCCCACCTTGAGACGCTGTAAAGGGACCTAATTTTCAGAGAATGGAAGCCGGGGCCCCTTTAAGGTGTCTCAGTTTGAGCACCCAGGAACTAAGCCACTCGGCATCATTAGTCACTTTTGAAAACCGTGCCTGATGCCACACAGCAAGTCTTTGGCAAACTGAGAATAAAGCTCAGATCTCCTGACTTCTAGGCCAGCACTAACCCACAAGAGAATCCTTCCTCAGGGTGCAGTCTGGTCACATCAAAGGGGGAAATTCACTCCAGTGTGTAGAAGGATTTGTGCCCCCTTCCCCTCCTCCCCAAGGCCCAATGCACCATTTCACACCAGTTTCAGGTTTATATCAACACATCATCCTAAAATGCAGCTGGCTCTGGGGCACCTGTGTGAATGATTACAGCAATTGTACATAATGGTGCAGGACACTGATCAAGGAAACACCCCATATCCAAGGGATCCTTCAGTCTATAATTACCTTACCTTATATTTAGCTAGGACAGCTCTTGAGAAAAAGTGACATGGAATCTTTTCTGACCACAAATGATCAGCACCTTGGTGTTAATCTAATCCAAATAGCTTGCAACTCCACCTGCAAACACTGTCCCAAAGTCATGTGGAATCTAGATTACCCTCCTTGTGTGTCCCAAACTATTTTTGTGGCTTAAACTTATCTCTAGCTATGAAGGGTTACGATGAGGTTTCCACTGGGGGTAGCTTATCTCACATCTGCCCACTGTGAGGTATCTTGTACCTTCCTCGGAAGCAGCTGGGGCCAGCTGCTGTCGGAGACAGCACACTGGAGCATTTGGACCCCAGGTCTGATTCAGTCTCGCAATTCCCATGTTCTGGTTTTTGCAGGATTTGGTGGGAAGACATGAGGCATAGTTGGACTTTTATCCTTCCTGTTTTAATCATCTCTCGTCCCCCATTTGTAATACAGCTCAGGCAAGTAGCTAGGAAAACAAGAGCCCTATATTTTATTTATAGGAGTGATTTCTGCTAGGAAACGGGAGTCAACTTTCCTAGTAACTGTGTTTGTCACAAAAAATTGTTGCGGTAAAGATGCAGCTGAGAAAAGAAACATCTGACTTTGCTGGGCAATAAAAAGAAATATACAAGGCTATTGATAAACAAGCAAGCAAGACAGAGGCAACTGATTTCCAGGAGATGAGACCTTTTCTTTTATGTGAGCGTGGGTTAATACTGCATGTTTGGTCTTTTTCCATATCATTCAGTTTCGGGGGAAGTGGATGAATTAGGTACAGAAAAGAAAAGCTTTGGAAGAATTCCAGACTTAAGTGCTAACTATGACCCGTGGTACGAGATTCAGCAAGATCACACATAATTACTACAAGGAACAGGATTAAGGACATGTGGCTGAGAAATGCCTCAGCTCCTGTTAACTTCACTGGAAATACGGGGGGCTCAGGTAGGTCTACACAGCCTGCAGAATCAACCCTCCCTGCCCACATCAACAGATGGACTAACGGGGCATGTGATAGCACTCTAAAACTATATGTGTAGACAGCCCTTTGCAGTCAGGGCTTGGGCTCGGAAGCCTGGGCACGGGGGTCGGCTTTGGAGCCCGAACTCCAGACTGAGTCACAATTTCAAAGCACTGTCTACACGTTTCTTTTTGGAGCACTAGCATGAGCCCTGCTAGTTCAGACCTGGGCTGGGAGACTCACTGCCCCAGGCTGTGTAAACCTACCCAATCTGGTCTGAAACTCCATTTCCGGAACATTGCAACAATTACTGGCTAGTACTGTTTTTCTCCTCTGGTAATATATAATCCATAAGAGGAGAATGAGCCATAATGCCTTGCGTATTTGCAGAGCAATATAACGCTCTGATGGCTGGAAGTAGCCTCTGCAATAATGGCTTTTCAGCTCTGGTTCATTCTAACTTTTCTCCAGAAAAAGGTAAAACTCACAAACGTGTTGGGGAAGACAAGGACTGCAATAGCATCTGAAGAGGAAGGAAGAGTGCTCTCTCTCTCTCTGGTATAGAAACAGAGGTTAGGGGAAGCAAATGGCTGGCTGCTACCTCACACTTCCCCAGGGCTTCCAGGGGGTGTTCAAACCCTGGTATAAATTAGAGCAGCCTTCTGCCTGCTCTAATTTGCAGCAGCTTCCAATAGCCTCTCCCACTCCACCCTCCCCGAGGGCAATTCAGCAGCTGGGGATGCTGGAGTGCAGGGGTCTGTATGTATGCAGCTCCCTAGCATGGCCCCTACACTGGAGTGTGCCACATCAGTTGTGCCTAATGTTTAGGACAAATTTAAAGCTCCTCTGTGCTACTGCAGCAGCTCCAAGCAGCCTCAGAATCTGGCCCAGAATCTGTAAAATTAAACTGGATTTACTGGCGCCAGATCTGACTTTATATGAGGCTGGGTTTACACTTAAAATGCCACAGCAGCTCAGCTGTAGTATTTTGAGTGTAAATACGTATTTTACCTAGGGAGGTGGTGGAATCGCCACCCGCATCGGTTTTTAAGGCCCGGCTTGACAAAGCCCTGGCTGGGATGATTTAGTTGGGGTTGGCCCTGCTTTGACTAGATGACCTCCTGAGATCTTTTCCAGCCCTAATCTATGATTCTGATTCTATTCACTAGACCATCACTGTAGTTAAGCCACCATCCCAAGAGCTGGTAGCTAGATTAGCAGAAGAATTCTTCCATTCACCTAGTGCTATCTACACCAAGGGTTAGGTTGGCATAACTACATCTCTTAAGGGTGTGGATTTTTCACATTCCTGAAGGACACAGCTATGCCAGGTAAGTTTTCAATGTAGACCAGCCCTTTGACACTCATCAAGTGAGTGTGACTGTAATGTGTGTTACCAGCGTGGCCTAAATCAGACTCCCGAAGTTCAGGGGTCACCCTTAAAAGGCCAGCTGTTCCCAACCAGTAACAGGACAGTTGTTTCCTAAACTGACTTAGGGAAATGTTCAGATACCACCAAACTGTGATAGCTGTTTGTTAATGATTTAGTAGTGACAATCATTCCCCCTTACCCCTCAAGTGCTCAAAATGAGGAGGCGTTAGCTCAGTGATTTGAGCATTGGCCTGCTAAACCCAGGGCTGTGAATTTAATCCTTGAGGGGGCCATTTGGGGAATGGTCCTGCTTTGAGCAGGGGGTTGGACTAGATGATCTCCTGAGGTCTCTTCTAACCCTGATATTCTATGAATGTATTTTCAGTGACAAGGGTAGAGGCTAGGGACAGGGAAAATGAGAACAGACCCTCTGCCTCATAGCTCAGATCAAACCTTTCCAGAGCTTCAAAACAGACAGGAAAACTTCTTGAAGACATATTTGCCATTTTCCTTTCCTTGCTCCTCTCCATTTGGAGATACAAGTTAGTGAATATGTCCAAACAGCAGATCAAGGAGGACCGGCAATCTTGGTGATTTCCAGCTAGATTTTGTAAACTCAAGGGGTTGAAAGAAACTTGATTCAACTGTTGGGTGTTTCCCTGAAGCAAAGAGAACATCACACAAGCTTTTAAAGTTAATTCATCAGGAGTACAGAGCTCCAGTCTTATCTTCTGAGCCCGCAGCCATGCAGGGAGGGTTGTCTCTTGCTACTACGTCACACTGGCTGTGCACCACAAATGATTGTTTTATCAATGAATGGGACCTTGTTCCCCTGCAAATCTTTACTGTTGTGTTGAAACATTTGGAAAGGTTTGCCTTATTAGTAAAAGACATGGAAAAGGCTCAAAAGACACAATCTAGCATTAGCCAGGAACTTCAGGAAAAACCCAGAGAACAAAATCCTGCTACTGAGAGCTATAGGAACCTAGGCCCGATCCAGTGGAGTACTTAAGCACATGCACAACTTTGCACATTGACTTCAGTGGGGTTACCCGCATACTTAAAGTTACTCGTGTGCCTTGAGTGCTTTTTGGAATCATGGCCAGAGTTCACTCCAGGGCGTCAGACCATGGCAGAGGGAAAGGGTGTGGATCTTGGAAGCCGTCCAACCATCACAGCTGTGCCAACCATCTGCCACTGACTTTCCCCATTATATCCTTGCCCTTGATTTCTCTCATCTGGGGGCTGTAGAAATAGCTTAGGGCTCAGTTATGACCCTCCCTCAAAAGGGTGTACTACAAAGGGGTTTAGAGCATACTGAGTGTCCCTTGCCCCTCAGCCCATATATAGAGGAGCCAAGCATCATCCCCTGGTCTGGTACCTTGACACTGCAATAAAAGACCCTCCGCGGGGTCATGGCTGGCCCGTGTCAGCTGCTTTGAGCTTGGAGGGCTCGGGCTGCAGGGCTAAAAATTGCAGTGTCAATGTGCAGGCCTGGGCTAGAGGTTGGGATCTGAAACCCCACAATGGGGCGGGGGGCAGGAGGAGTTGGTTCTCAGAGCCTGAGGCCACTGCAGTGTTTAGACCCATAGCCCAAGCCCTGTGTGCCCGAGTCCATTGGCCCGGGCTCTAAGAGTCGGTGCCATGGCTTTTTTACTGCAGAGTAGTACCTGACAAGCTCCATGAGGACATGGCTGGGGGTAATGCTGGCCACCGCTGTTAAGCAGGGTGTAGCAAAGAGCACCTTTCAGCCTGCTCCCTCAACCTTTCCTATTGCTTGTGACACCCCCTACTCCTGTGCTTGAGAAAGGCATAATACCTCCCGGCACCTCCCCTTCCTCAGCACTGCTCAGACTCGTGAGAGTCACAGTTGAGCCTAATTCTCCTCTTGCACATGCCGGTGTAAATCAGGGGTGATGCCACTGAAGTCAACGGAGTTATACTGGCATGGAGAAGGCGTAAGTGAAGAGAATCAACTCTGTGATGCTTATGGAATATTAAAGGTCTGGTTCTCCTGTCCCTTAAACTGCTCTAGCTCCATTGACTGACAGCAGTGGAGTTACTCCTGATTCACATCACGATGAGTCTACAACTAGGTCCTTTATGTTTAAATATTCCTGTTAAATACAGCAGGAGAGTAAAATACAGCCATTGATTTAAGCACCAAGATAATTCCAGCAGTTGCTAACAGCCACCAACCCGAGCTTAAGCAGTCTTTTAAAACCATAAAAAGAATCTTTCATAAAGTGCCCAGCTTTGCAGACACTCTGTACGAACACAGAGCCAGATCCTCGCCTTGCATAAATCAGCATAGCTCAGTAAGGCTAAGTCAAGTGACACTCGCTTGAGATCTGGTCCAGAGAGTGTAAATGGGAGATGACTTTCTTTCCCCTACATTTCCTGCCTTGCAACGTCTGCCTGTCAGTTTCCATTAGGCATGTCCGTTTCGGAGCTGAGCTTTTGTGCAGTGTAAATGTTAGTGACGACAACCCAGGGAGGCATATCATTTTTGAACAGTTACATTACCTGTCAGGTGTGCTCTTGGCTTTTCTGCACTGGATACTAAAGCTGTAATTTAAAAAAAAAAAGAACATTTGCAAACATCCGAGTCTTATTGACTCTTCACAGAGAGAATCTGTGTAGTCCCTCTTCATTTCCATCTAGGTCTGTTTTACGAGTTATTTGTCTAGGTGGTTTTTTGTTTGTTTTTTTTTTTTGTGGCAGGCAGGAATGGAATTTTGGACAGAGCTGACACGATCACTGAGCAAGCACCAGGACTTACCAACTGCACTGCAAGGCTTGTGAGAACTTGGCAAATCCTTTTAAAACAAACACCACCCGCTTCCCCACCTGCCCTCTTGAAAAGCAAAGCAAAAACCTCTTATTTGAATTAGATTTCAGCATACACCAGGGCATCCTTTGTCGTTCTGCCATTTCAATACTAATATAGTCAGATTGTCCTAAAAAAGCCACAGGGCAGGTTTATCCCTATGCCAATGCAAAGAGGAGATAGTTTGCACATCCCTTATTCAGGACCTGGAGCACCAACCCAGCCACTCCTCCTCTTATGCCATCTTTCTGTCCCCAAGGCCTCCACCACTTCCTCAAGCCTGCCTGTGCTCTGCCACAGCCACACCCTCCCCTCCTCCCTTCCTTCCCCACCTGGCCTCCCATCCACACCTATCTCATCCAGCCCAGTGCTTGCCCATGATCCTTTCTGACATTCCCTGCACTGTGTGACCATTGCTGAGGAGGCGTCTATAGACGTCCTATTTTGAAAGGAGTGGGTGGGGGAATGGTGGACTTTGGCTTCTTTGCACCAGCGGCACTGGCATGAAAGGGACCACAGGGCCCCTGTGAGTCTGGCCCACAGAGCAAAAGTGAGCTGGGATTGGCTTTCACGTGCAGCTACATTTTCTCTGCACAGAGTCCTTAGCAGCACTAATATCATAGAACTGGAAGGGACCTCAAGAGGTCATCTCATCCAGTCCTCTGCACTCAAGGCAGGACTAAATATTATCTAGACCACCCCTGACAGGCATTTGTCCAACCTGCTCTTAAAAATCTCCAATGATGGAGATTCCACAACCTCCCTAGGCAATTTATTCCAGTGCTTACCCACCCTGACAGTTAGGAAGTTTTTCCTAGTATCCAACCTCAACCTCCCTTCCTGCAATTTAAGCCCATTGCTTCTTATTCTAAGCTCACAGGTTAAGAACAATTTTTTTCCCTCCTCCTTGTAACAACCTTTTATGTCTTGAAAACTGTTGTCATGTCCCCTTTCAGTCATCTCTTCTTCAGACTAAACAAACAATTTTTTCAATCTTCCCTCACAGGTCATGTTTTCTAGAACTTTAATCATTTTTGTTGCTTTTTTCTGGACTTTCTCCAATTTTTCCACATCCTTCCTGAAATGTGGCACCCAGAATTGGACACAATTCTCCAGTTGAGGCCAAATCAGCGTGGAGTAGAGCGGAAGAATTACTTCTCGTGTCTTGCTTACAACACTCCTGCCAGTACATATCCATAGATAACACTGTACACAGAAGTGGATTCAGATATAGATTGTTATCTACCCCGAACCTTTCCCTTCATTTATGTTTTCTATTGACTCAAACCTTCACCCTCAGCCCAGCCCTTCAGCTCTAACCCTGCTCAAACTTCCAAGGACTTTGATGGGATGCAGGAGCGTGTGCCGCAAGAAGATTTAGCCCATAGCACTGCAGATGATAAAGATGGAAAAGCCATTCCAGAACCTGGGATGCATCTGAGCTGTGCTCAGGAGAGGGTTTACAAAGATGGCTTTAAGCCACATGTACACCCTGCATCCCCCAATTCTGGTTCTTTGAGGATGCTGGACTTTTCACTGCTCTAGACTAGATCAGTGGTTCTCAAACCAGGGCCACTGTTTGTTCAGGGAAAGCCCTGGTGTGCTGGGCCAGTTTGTTTACCTGCCATGTCCGAAGGGTGGCCAGCCAGTCCCTCAGCCCACACTGCTTCCTGCAGCCCCCATTGGCCTGGAGCAGCGAACTGCGGCCACTGGGAGCTGTGATTGGTCGAACCTGTGGACGTGGCAGGTAAATAAACTGGCCTGGCCTGCCAGGGGCTTTCCCTGAACAAGCAGCGGCCCTAGCTTGAGAAAGGCTGGACTAGAGTAGCCACAGGGCTGATTGTACCTGGTTGCTTGCATCTGGGCGTCACTGAGGGGAGAGTTATCCCCCAAATATGTCCCCTATACTGGGAACTGGTATGGAGTTGGCATAGAAGCTACTAGGCGAATCCCTTGTGCCGTTCTCCACTCGCCAGATGTGATGGCTTTAGGACTGGGTTGCACTGTAGAGCAGTATGAAGCCCCTTTAGCAGGGCAAATAGCTGACACATCCTTGCGAGGGCTCCTAGCCCATCCTCCTCCAGATGGTTTCTTTGGGAAATCTAATTTTAGGATAATACAAGTGATAGGGCTTCAACCCCTTTGCGGGTAAGACTGATCTATAGCAGAACAGATCTCACTGACATTCAGCGTGAAGTTACTTTCTCAGACTTTAATCTCCTTTGGCTTCTAGTTACACCCTTTTGCACCACACTAAGCAATCCCTTTTCCTCTAAAGGAACCTGGTCTGGCCCCCATTCTGGCTTCTCTATGCTGTTTTGGCAGCGTACAGGGCCCAAGAAGGAGCTGCTGGGGAAGAAGTCCCTCTGGGGAGAAGTAGCACAGGCCTGATATTAATGACCTTGAACACTGTCCTCAAAGCCCAACTCTAGGGGACATGCTGGGAGCTTAGCTGGGTCAGGAAGGGGCATGCTGTGATGCTTCTCAAGGGTTACCCACTGGTGTGAGGTGCCTCCCTACCACCTGCCCTTAATGAGAGGAAAACTTGTCTGTGACCGCAGTGGGTCAGTTCCCCTACCCCTCTAGTCTCTGGGAACTAGTGCCTTCCAGGTCTCTGTAGGCCTCGTTCTCTCTTTACAGGTTAACAATAGTCATCCTGCAGTCTCCAAACACCTCAGTGGAGTGCCCAGCCCCTGATGCACTGGATTTCCCAGACTCTTTGTTCTGAAAGGAAGTTCTCTGGCCCCGCTCCAGCGAGTCAAATGACAGCAAGCAGAAACAGTGGAAAGAAACATAGCTCTTCCTACTACAAGTGATTCTGGGCTTCAGTGTGGCTCCTAGTTGGCCAATCAGGTCTGCAGAAAGATGGCAGAAAGTCACCTTTGTCCAACCCCTCCTGTGCTCTTTGTCCCGCGTTTCTCAGAATCTGTCCCCAGGAGCCTTCGTCCTCGGATGTTTGTGTTTATGGGTCATATCTCTCTATACAACCTCCCACGCCCCTCTCTATTGTACTTGTATTTGTTCCCAATTTCCGGCAGGGAGGCGAGGCTTTTAAAGGTCATTATGTAACCCACAAACCTTCTGGGTGTAGTGTTCTGTCCCATCTAGCGAGAGAGCGAGAGCTAATGAGTCTGCTCTACAGCCTTAGCTAAGAAGCAGTTGGCTTTTAGCTCATGTGGTAGAGGCTCATGCACTAAATGCCAGAGGTCCCAGGTTTGATCCTGCCCACCAATGACTGGGGTTTGTGAGTGTTACAATTACACATGAAATTCTTAGCTCTTAGAAGAGAAGGCAGGTGTCTCTACTTGATAGCTCTGGGAAAGTGCATTTCCGTATAGTGGAAAGAGAAGGAGGGTGAGGTAATATCTTTCATTGGACTAACTTCCTTGGTGAGAGAGAAACTCTTTTGAGATGTTGCCTCACCCACCCTGTTTCTAATACCCTGGAGCTGATCCAGTTACAAAAACACTGCCTTTCAGTATTACTCCTACATTTAGCTGCCGTAAGGAATTTGCAATATCAGGTACCAACCCCAGTGGGCACGTGAATGAACAGAAGCTTTTATAGAAGAAGGAAAGGACAGGAAAACTTACAGATAGATGATGACTGTTGCTTTAGGAATCTAGACATGCTTTCATCTGCAACCTGCAAATAGATTCACAAGCAGTTAGTGTTCAGTTGATTGAGACAAGACAAATCATGGAGAACAGAGGCCCTCCTGTGTATGTAATACTTGCATCAAAAAAGTCTATTAAAGCCTTTGACAATTGCCTCAGGAGACAGAAGAGGCAGCAATCTCAGGCTCAGTTTACATCTGAACTGAGCCTGAAGTACAAGCCCCCAAGTAGCTTTGGTTGTTGGTGCACCTTCTCCTCCACAGCTCCTGTTAGTTTCAAATTGCCTTCCAATATCCTTCTGCCTCATACACACAGGACAGATTTGCAGGTCTGGCTGATCTATGCTAAGCACGGGAACTGTGATGGGGTAACGATTCCTCCAAGGCATCTTCCTGCTTCCTGGCTCAACCAGAGCCTGAAACGGCCCATGGAATAACTCAGAAAGGCCTAAGGGCTACTCTAAGTTATGCCACCCAGAGCAGTCACCTGGCAACAGTTCTGCCAGCCAGGGAGTGTGGAGCACAACTCCACCCAGCCCCACTCCCTCCCATCCCCAGCCTACCACTGAACATCTTCTACACCCCAGGGAGGGGAGCCAGTCGTGCAGAGGTGAAATAATGCACAGAGGTTAGAGCTGGAAGCCAAGATCTGACCCTGACTCTTTCTTATCTGAAAACTTAGTGGGCCTGATCCTCAGCTGGTATCATACCGCCTCTGAACCGGGGTACACTGATATACAGCAGCTGAGGATCTGCCCCATAATTTCTCCCTACTTCTGTACCTTGCAATTTTTTCTCGTCCTCTGCTCTTTTTTATGAGAATCTGTAACTCTATTGTTTCATTCTCTAGGGCACTGTGGAAAGAATTTGTGTGAAAGACAGATCAGTAACGAAAAGGAACCAAGAACTCTCAGTGCAGAGAACTAACCTTGCAAGTAAACAAACACTTGACAGAGGAAAGATCAGTTTTATTATTTTTAATCACTTGCTAAATCACTCTCTCTATCTCAGAGCCAGAGTCCCTGTGATGTGCATTCAGACTCACACAGTAAATATTGCAACATAATATTGACTCGGTCAGTGCCAAATACAAAAGGCATATATGCAAAGCAGCAGGAAGGGTGATTACCACTTGCCAGTCAGATAGATGCCTGCCAATGGTGTTCGCTTTTCCGATTCAAACCCACAAGAGTGCACGCATTCTTGCAAGGCTTTGATTCTTTTCAGCCAGATTCTCAGGTGATATAAATCAGCATAATGTTAAGTATCAGAGGGGTAGCCATGTTAGTCTGGATCTGTAAAAGCAGCAAAGAGTCCTGTGGCACCTTATAGACTAACAGACGTATTGGAGCATGAGCTTTTGTGGGTGAATGCATGCATGCATCCGACGAAGTGGGTATTCACCCACGAAAGCTCATGCTCCAATACGTCTGTTAGTCTATAAGGTGCCACAGGACTCTTTGCTGCTTTTACAGATCCAGACTAACATGGCTACCCCTCTGATACTTAACATTATGCTGATTTATATCACCTGAGAATCTGGCTGAAAAGAATCAAAGCCTTGCAAGAATGCGTGCACTCTTGTGGGTTTGAATCGGAAAAGCGAACACCATTGGCAGGCATCTATCTGACTGGCAAGTGGTAATCACCCTTCCTGCTGCTTTGCATATATGCCTTTTGTATTTGGCACTGACCGAGTCAATATTATGTTGCAATAGCCTCTAACATTTAGGGCAGCTATCAGGCACACCAGCGAAGGAACGCAGAGGGCTTGAAGCGGCCAACTTGGAAAGGGACGGCACGTCTGGGTCTTCAGGCGGTGGGTTCCCTTCAGTCCTCCTATTCCTCTTGGAGGCTGCACGCTGAAGTGCCTGTTCCGAAGAGGAAGAAGAGGGAGGCAAAGGACCCGCCGCTGAAGAATGAAGTGGCTACGATTGAAGCCTGCTGCAGAAGTGCTGCCGATTCGCTTTATTTATCTATTTAATTTTTGTTTCACATGCTTGGGTGGCAAAAGGCTGGAGGCAGGTCCTTATCTACATTAAAGACTCTCCTGATATTATTTCTCCCAGGCCCAATTCCGGTAGCTGCTACAGAAATAGCAACAAAAGCGGCCTACGCAATAAATAGAAAGGGAGAGCAGGTGTGCATGAGACAACAAGTCGCCTTAGATCATTCAGTAGGTGTGAATTAAACAGTGTAATACACTTGATTTACAGCAGCTGAGTTGCTGACACCCAAACTCTGTTAAAACGAGGGCTACGTAGCAAAAATGTGAGATAAGCCCCTGCAAGTAACAGGATTCTGTTGGGAGCCTGCTGTGTGGTTGGTGTGCCAGAGTAAGTTTAATTGTAAATGCGGTTCAATTGGAAGCTCCTGCTGAATTAACCTCCAGCTCTGAACGATCTGGCCAAGCTGACAATTTGCTAACTAGGAAAACAGTGATAAATATTTAAAGTGTAATAACATATATTATCGCAGCTCTGGATTATTTCAACGACACACACCGTCTACTCACCACCTCTGGGGGAAGAGGACCGCATGCTGCATGGCCAACATAGGCCTGGATAATACTTAGTGCTTGCCAGGAGTGCAGCGGACTGGAACGGAGAGGACCTGCTTGAGGTCCCTATCCAAATCCTATCGCTTCTAACTGACTCCAATGAGCAAAAGGTGAAAATGAAATGGCTGACGTTAGCTTTGTGGGCAGACAGACAATATCCTGAATTAAACTTTACTGAATTAAGTGAAACCCTGACTGAATATTAGTTTTACAGCTTTTGGGGTCCGATTGTTTTTAAAATGCAATTGTGGTCTGTGTTATTGTAGAAATGGTATGTTTTGGTAACCTTTCTCTAGGAGATATGAACGTCACTAAATGCAAGTCTAGGATGTAGTAGGAACTTCAAAAGGCTTTTTGAAACAAATACCTGTGGAAATGTGAGTTTCCTAGGGAGGTACCTGGGGGAAAAGAAATGCAAAATGGACCCACCTCTAATCCACTCTTTTGAAACTGTATCTTCCCCTGAGGAGAAGCTACTGTATATTTCATTGACCTGCTCTAGGAAACTCCAGATCAAAGATGCCTAATGACAGTAAGAGAGGATGGGCTAAACAGTAGGGTGACCAGACAGCAAACTGTAAAAAAATTGGGATGGGGGTGGGAGGTAATAGGTGCCTATATAAGAAAAAGCCCCCAATGAATCAGGACTGTTCCCTATAAAAATCAGGACATCTGATCAACTGGAAGCGGAAACACTAGTTAATGAGTGGGCTAGTAGTCTGAAGCTCGAGGCATGTGATGTAGAAATTTGAAAACTGCATAAACTCAAGAGGAAACTCCACAGCTAGCAGATAGTCTACAGTTGATAGGTGACTCTGAGCAGAGTTCCTATTTTATGCCAGGCCTACTTTTTTCTTCTAAAGGCTCACAAAAGCACACCACAGAGAAAACCTTTACAAAAAAAAAAAATCAAAAAACACACACCAATATGCTTAATAATGCCGAGATGTCAGGGTGATGTCTTGCTAAGCTTATTACGCAATTGGTGTGGTTTTTGGTTTTTTTTTTTTTTTTTGTAAGGTTTCTCTGTAGTGCTTTTACCTTAAGAATAAATAGGCTTGTATTAGAAAGAACTGCATGGCAGCTTATAACTGTGGACAATTGCTCTGTTAATCAGTCCTGAACAGAAAGCTAGCATGTGCTGGGGCAGCCTGTGTCTGCTGAGAACAACAAAGTGAAGGCAGGCAACTGTGCAACCTGGAAATACCTCACTGTAGCGGTGGTGGTTACCTGCTCCTTGCACTTTGGGGTGGAAAACAGCCGAGGAGAGGGCTGTGGCTGAGGGGGTGGGATAGTTCAGTGGTTTGAGCATTGGCCTGCTAAATCCAGGGTTATGAGTTCAATCCTTGAGGGGGCCATGTAGGGATCTGGGGCAAAAATCAGTACTTGGTCTTGCTAGTGAAGGCAGGGGTCTGGACTCAATGACCTTTCGGTCCCTTCTAATTCTAGGAGATAGATAAATAATTGGAGAGGGCTGTGGCAGGGGCAAGAAGCCTGGGCTGATTAGGGAAGGTAGGCTTAGCTGTGGCCAAGCCCAATAAGGCCTAGCTGGCCCATATAAGAGGTAGTGAACCAGGAGCCTAGTCAGTAATCTTCTTCCTCTAGAGGGAGAAGGGCCTGGTTTCAGGGAGCAAGAGACAGGGTACTTGAGTGGAGCAGGGCTGGGGAAAGGCAGAGGAGCTGGGGAGCTCCAGCCTGGAAAGCCCTATGCTGTGGCCTAGCATTGGGCCAACAGGTACTGGAGGTTGCAGGGGGTAAGCCAAGGCTGCAGGCCTAAACCCAACCTTGCCAGTGATGAGTGGCTGATACTGCAGTCTGCCCCAGGGTGTGGAGCTAGACAATGACTGGCAGTAGCCTTTATCTGAGGTGGGGATAGAGGGTGGGGGCTTCCTGGGGAGGGGACATCCTAAGAGAAAGGTGTTATTGCCAGGGGGCAACACCCTAGCTAACAGGGCACCAGAGTCCAGGAAGGGACATGGGGGCCAAGCAGTAGTGGATCACTGGCCTGCAGGGGGTGCTCTAGGCTGGAAATTGAGCTGAGACCAGCAGGAGGCACTGCAGGCGTGAGTCTGCATGCTTACACCCACTCAGAAAGGAGTGAGACATGAGGGTCCCCCCCTTTTTTTTTTTGTTAAACAAAAAAACAGCTGGGGATCTGGAAGCCTGAGAGTGGGTGCCCTTGCTGCACCACTGAGGGGAAATACAGGCACAAGTTGCCCTGAATTAGAATTGAATCTGGTGCGTGCTGTATCGAGGCTTGAGATTTTAAAACTGCTGCCCAAAGCTGAGGGGTGTGTGTGGTCTAGGAGACAGCTAAACCACTTATAAAATGGTAATTTCCTGATAGTTAAATTACTTAAAAAAGAAAAAAATTGCAACAGAAAATTCCATCCCTTCCCCAGCTACCCTGCCTTCCCTGTCATGCCCCCCAGCAGAACAGCATGATCTAAAAGACTCTTGTGAAAGCTGCAGGGCACAGTCTGCAAGATAGGAAGGAATCAGGAAGAACACCCCTACTCAGGCTGACCTTGAACTGTTTGAGATGGGGCAGCTGCTCCGTACTGAATATTGCATGGTCTGCAAGAGCTCACAAGATTGCTAGGATGTTTGAATACAATTGTAATTTATGATGCAATGTGCAGCATCATGGTCAGCTGAATGTGTCGTTGCCCTGGAGGGACTTTACAAGGCCACAATGTGGGAATTCCCTTGGGAGCGCTCTTCCCCCAAGTGACCGTTGTAATCACTTAAATGTCAAGATAGTTACATGTGCCATAACAAAGCTGTGTTTGGCCCTGATTCAGCAAGATACTTCAGCGCACGCCTAACTTTAAGCATGTGAACATCTCTATTGATTTACTTCAGCGGGACTACGTGCTCAAAGTTAGATCCCTGCTTATGTAGTTTGCTCAAGAACCTTACATAATTGGAACCCTTGAGATTTAATTAGAGCTGATTGTTTCCATGAGAAATTTTGACTTTTTTTTGTCAAAAATATGGAGTGGTTTTGGGACAAAAACTGGGGACGGGGAATGGCTAATAACTGAAATATGTTTGGCTGAAAATCAAAACAATTTCTATTTTAGGCCAAAAGTTTTAGTTTTCTGAGGGGAGGGAGCTCAATGTGAATAACATGGAGAAGAGAAGCAGCAGTGCCTAGTGGATAGAACACTTGTTTGGGACTCAGGAAATCTAGGTTCTATTCCAGTGGCCTGCTGGGTGACCTTGGGTGCATCACTTCCCTTATTTCTGCCTTGGTTTCCCTAACTGTGAAATGGGGATAATATTGACTTGCTTTGAAATCATATGATGAAAAGCTCTAGTTATTTTGAATAGTTTGTTCATGTATATACTTCATAGTAAATATCAGTTAGGCTGAAAGATGCTATTTAAATACAAGCTGTGTTATCATACAATAAGGAGGTATCATTTATAGACCCCATAATGAAATACTTTTAAAAATTAGTCCTTTTAAAAATTATACTGGAGAGGTTTCTTATTCTCCATTCTTGATTAGGTTGGTATTTTTCAGAAGTCCTCGGCATCACCCTAACCATGCTACCACTGAAGTCTGATTGCAATGGGAACACAGTTAAACCAGCCTTGTGTTCTTCTGAAAAATCCCACCCCAGAGCTGCTTGGAAGACAAGGATCTCCCGATTAGGGGCTGATTAGGCCTCAACTAAAGTAGTGTGTCCAGTTCTGGGCACCACATTTCAGGAAAGATGTGGACAAATTGGAGAAAGTCCAGAGAAGGGCAACAAAAATGATTAAATGTCTAGACAATATGAGCTATGAGGGAAGATTGAAAAAATTGGGTTTGCTTAGTCTGGAGAAAAGAACTGAGAGGGGACATAAGTTTTCAAGTACATAAAAGTTTGTTACAAGGAGGAGGGGAAAAAAATTGTTCTTTGACCTGTGAGGATAGGACAAGAAGCAATGGGCTTAAATTGCAGCAAGGGAGGTTTAAGTTGAACATTAAGAAAAACTTCCTGTTAGAGTTTAAGCACTGGAATAAATTGCCTAGGGAAGTTGTGGAATCTCTATCACTGGAGATTTTTAAGAGCAGATTAGACAACAACCTGTCAGGGAAGGTCTAGATAATACTTAGCCCTGCCATGAGTGCAGGGGACTGGATCAGATGACCTCTCAAGGTCCCTTCCAGTCCTATGATTCTATGAAATGGCAGCGTTAATTTCTGTGAAGACTGTGGTATGCAAAAAGTTGCCACAGACTTTCAATTCCAAAAGTGGCCAAAAGTCCCATTTATAAACGTTTAACATTTAAATCAAAAGAAAACAGCTGAAGATCCCCCTCCCACACATCTCATTTTATTGTGCTCTTTTGAAAGGGGGTGTCCATATTACAAACCTGAATACAGCAAAATAGTTATGAATGGTGGGGTCATAAAGATTAATAAGCAGCTGTGTTCAGATCCCATCTGTGTCTCTTGCTCTTTACACAAGAAGAGAACAGGCCTTTTTGGGGCCAGATTCTGTATGTGTTAGTGGGCATGCATGGGTAATCATAGACATACACAGCTGGAAAGGACCTCAAAAAGCCTTCAAGTCCAGCCCCTGGTCTTGAGGCAAGACCAAGCATACCTAGGCCACCCCTTAAAAACCTCTAATGATGGGGATTCCACCAGCTCCCTTGGAAGGGACTTTAACTACCCTTATATGTCGAACATTTTCCCTAATATCTAACCTTAATCTCCCTTGCTGAAGATTAAGCCCATTACTTCTTGGTCTACCTTCACTGGTCATGGAGAACAATTGATTACCATCTTCTTTATAACATCCCTTAACATATCTGAAGACTGTTATCAGGTGTCCCCCACCCCAGCCTTCTCGTCTCAAGACTAAATACGTGTGTTTTACCCTTTCCTCATAGGTCAGGCTTTCTAAACCTTTCATCATTTCTGTCGCTGTCCTCTGGACTCTGCAGTTTGCCCGCATCTTTCCTAAAGTGTGGCATGCAGAACTGGATAAAGTACTCCAGCTGAGGTCTTACCAGTGCCGAGTAGTGCAGGACAATTACCTCCTGTGTCTTACATACACCATTCCTGTTAATAAACCCCACAATGATAGTATCCTTTTTTGCAACTGCATCACATTGTTGACTTAGATTCAATTTGTGATCCACGGTAACCTACAGTTCCTTTTCAGCAATACTACGTTAGCCAGGTAGGTATTCTCCATTTTACAGTTATGCATTTGACTTTTCCTTCCTAATGGCAGTACTTTGCCCTTCTTTATTGAACTTCATCTGGTTGATTTCCTACTGATTATCCAGTTTGTCAAGGTTGTTTCGAATTCTAATCCGGTCCTCCAAAGTGCTTTCAACTCCTCCCAGCGTGGTGTCATCTGCAAATCTTATGAGTGTGCTCTGCACTCCATTTCCAACTCATTAATGTAAATATTGAATAGTACCAGACCCAGGACTGATCTCTGTGGGATCTCCACTAGGTACACCCTCCCATTTGGACAGCGAACCATTGATAATTATTCTCCGAGTCCTTCTTTCAACCAGTCGTGCAGCCACCTTATAGTAATTTCATCTAGACCACTTTTCCATAGTGTGCATATGAGAATATCATGCAGGGTTGTCTCAAAAGCCTTACTAGCATCAAGATACATATCTACTGCTTCCCTTGTAACCACTAGGCTGGTAATCCTGAAAAAGAAAGAACTTAGGTTGGTTTGGCATGATTTGTTTTTGCCAAATCCGTGCTGGCTATTCCTTATTCTCCGAGTGCATACAAACATTGTTTAATAATTTTTTCCAGTATCTCTTTTCAGATATTGACCAGTCAGGCTGACTGGCCTATAATTCCCAAGGTCCTCTTGGTTCTCCTTTTAAAGATAGTTATTATATTTTCCCTTCTTCACTCTTCTAGCACCTCACCCATTTTCCAGGAGTTCTTGAAGGTAATTGCTAATGGTTCTGAAATTGCTTCAGCTAGTTCTTTAAGTATCCTTGGATGGATTTCATCTAACTTATCTACATTTTCTTAACCTGTTTTTCTTTGCATGCCTTCCCTCTTGTTGGTAATATTAATTTTGTTGGGTATTTGGTCAGCATTAAATTTTTCAGTGAAAACTGAAGCAAATTGGGCATTAAACACCTTTTCAGCTTTCTCAATGTCATCCGTTATTAGCACTCTTTCTCCTCTAAATAAAGGAGCTACATGTTCCTTTGTGTATCTCTTACTTCTAAAGTATTCAAAGAACCTCTTCTTAACTGCCTTTTATGTCCTTTGCTAGGTGTAACTCATCTTCTGCCTTAGCCTTTCTGAGTTAGTTCCTATATACTTGGGCTATTCTTTCGTAAGCCTTCTTAGCAATTGTCCATATTTCCACTTTTTGTAGGATTCATTTTTGATTTTGGGGTCATTAAAGAGCTCCCGATAGGAAGAATAGGAAGGGGCCAGTATGGTTCTATCTTTCCTTTACGTTGAAATAGTTTGCAATTGTGTCCTTAATATCATCTCCTTAAAAACACTGACAACTCTCCTAAACTTCTTTTTCTGGTAGATTGTCTTCCCATGGGACCTTCCCTACCAGTTCTCTGAGCTTGTTAAAGTCTGTTTTTTTTCTGAAGTCCATTATCCTAATTCTGCTGCCCTCACTCCTTCCTTTCCTCAGAATAATGAAATCTGGCCCTTTCATTCAAATTGCCTTCCACCTTCAGATTCGCTACCAATTTCTCTGTGTTAGTCAGAATCAAGTCTAAAACACCTGTCCCCTCGGTGACTTCCTCCACAGTCCAGAATAAAAATTGTCTGCAATACATGCCGAGAACTTACTGGAGAGTTTGTATTTTCCTGTATTACTTTTCCAACAGTTGTGGAGTTGTTAAAGTCTCCCATTGCTACCAGAGCTCATGTTTTTGATATTTTTTTTATTTATTCAAGAAATGCCTCATTCACCTCCCCTGCCTGATACAATATATACACCAAATTTATTTTGTCATTTCAAGGCATGGAATATAGCTTAAGCTTGACTTGTGCTGTAAGGGCCTGATCTGACTCCCATGTAAGCCAATCAAAAGACCCACTGACTTTCATGGGAGTTGGATTGGGCCCCAAGGGAAATATGACACCTGTGTCAAGCCAGAGTCATTACTATCCACTTGGGCAGTGGTGATAATGCAGGCAAAGTTTGGGAGATGAAAACCACACACCTGGGGGCCAGGATGGGAGTCTTCTCCTCAGCCCACCCACAGCCATTCCTTCAGCCTATGTACTGGGGTCGCTGTTTCAGCCTCCCTTGGCCACTTGCACGGTATGTTGAGGCCATTGGCTTTGCAGAAATGTAGTTCCTTTCGGCTCCTCTTTTGACCGTCATCACTGGCCTGGAGAGATCCATGCCACAGCTGGTGGCTTTGGAGGCTCATCTGCGCTGCTGCAGCCCACTCCCACAGTCGCCACTTGAGTTCAAAGTGGGCTGCAGACGCTTGTCCCTTCTCCATTTGGGTGAATTTCCCTCTAAACTTGATTGTGCCTGCCTCAGGATGCCTTTGACCCACCTGTCCAAATCCCAATGGGAGTTAAGTGCAAAGAACAGCAATAAAGGCTTTGCTACCCATTTACAGATGATTAACTGAGAAAACTGATAAGGCAGCAACCTGCACATTCCTTAGCTGCTGTGTCACTCCACTAGTTCGCTCAAGGGAAGGTACGATATGCTCAAGTTATATTCTAAATAAATTCAGTGAAATGGAATTTGGCCACGGAAACAAATGTGCTGTTGAAGCCAGCACACCACTAAGGGACAGTGGTACAGTTGTTTCAGAATTAGAGCGCAAAAGAAGTATCTGTTATCTTGAAAAGGGGGTGGGTGCTGGTGGTGGAAGACATCCAGACAGGAAGCTCTGGAGCATGAACACCATAGTTCTACACAGACCAGGTGCAAAACGATGAGGAAAGCAGAATTTCCGGTTTGCCCATATTTTCCCTATCATGTGCTCTATCCCAGAACGGCTGCCTCTAAAGATCAGGCAACAGTCTAAGCTTGTCCCGGGCTGGAGTATGACTTTAGGCACATGCATGTGCGAGGGGTGGCATGTAATCTGCACCAGCCCTGCAGGAGACCTAGGAGGGAGACCCCTTTGTGGCACAACTCCCTCACGCGCTTCCCTCTTGCTCCTGAGGGAAAAGAGTTACTGCTAGCTCATAACATGGCAAAAAATGAACGCCCGCCTTCAGGCCGGCTCAGCCAAGCAACCCAGCACTGTTGTGAAGCAGAGAGAAAGCTCTTCCCATTGTCCTCTCCACTGGTCTCCTCATCACCAATCTGCTTGAGAGGGCAGCAACAATTATGCAGGCACTGCTGGTTCTTACCTGTCCACCTGCTTTCAGGGGCAATCAGTGGCAACACAGCTTCAGCTTATTCCTACATGCCCAGATCCAAGGTCTAAGGAACCTGTGCAGAACTGTAAGTGGTTGGGGGTAGGCACGGGCTCTTGCTCCCTTCTAAGAGATCCAACCACCATTTAGCCTTCACTCCTTTTCTTCTCAGTTGGGCCTGCTAATGATGATGGAGGGTGGTTGGACAAGAAGATGCCCTTAACCAGCAGAGTTTGAATTTTTTAAAAGAGCAATGGGAATGAATTAGATCAAAAGGGATTTTTCAGTTTTGGGTTTTTTTTTAATTGTTTAGAAAAGAAAAGACTTTGTCTGAGTTCCTGCATTCCTGATAGCATTCCCATGGGAATGAAAGGAGCTGCTCCTCTGAGTAACGGCTACAGGACGAGGCACATATGAGCCCAAGTTCAGTTCAGAGCACTGTTTTTTGAAGGCACGAGAAGAAAATTCTCAGGGAAAGTCAAACACACCCATAACTATTTCACGGCTGCTAGCCACTGCTGACTGACTCAGTTCTCAGTGGAGCAAGTGAAAGGCTTATTGAGCGTAGTAAATAATTTAGCTGGATAAGTATGTTCCGCCCATTCCACTTGGTAGAGACAGATGGCAAGTTTCCAGCTATGATGATTTTACTTTTGCCTACTGGGATTTTCAGACACTATATCTCATTTGATCATAACCAGTTTTTAGACTAATAACAAGAGACATGCATTAATTTCCTTTCATGTATATATATAAATATAGTATATAATAATATTGTCCAGAATGAAGCAATCCTTAATGCTTACAAAGCACCTTCTATCTGAAGATCTCAGAGGCATTCACCAGCATTACTTAGTTAACCTTTACAACACACCTGTGAGCCAGGTAAGTATTAATCTCATTTGACAGATTATTTTTTATCATTTCAGTTGTGGTAGCATGTAGAGGCCCCGACCAGGATCTGGCCACCCATTGGGCTAGGTGCTGTACAAATATATAGAAGGACACAGTCCCTGCACTGATAGGCTGACAGTACAGGGACCAAAGTCAGCAGTAAACTCCGCCCAGATACAGAAGT
This sequence comes from Chelonoidis abingdonii, assembly GCF_003597395.2. NCBI lineage: Eukaryota > Metazoa > Chordata > Testudines > Testudinidae > Chelonoidis > Chelonoidis abingdonii. The sequence continues at coordinate 8,910,473 of NC_133792.1, forward strand.
CCATCCATTCAGAATTCAATGTCAGGTGCCATACCAAGTAATGTCTTGCTAAGTAATTATTAAAGTAATGAGCACTATAGAAACCACTACAGCAGACAGTGAGAGGCAGTGAGAGGTTCAGTGACTCACTAAAGTCACAAGGCCACACAGTGAGTCAAAGTGAAAGCCAGGAAGAGAACATGATTTAAGAGTTGCCTGTTTTTAAGCAGTATTAAACTGCTTCTCTGTATACAAACATGCACTCACACACATGGTCCAGATGTGGATATAAATAGAAATCTGCCTTAAGCATTCCTCTAAGCAACCAGCAAACACAGTAAGTAAAGAGGGTCTAGAACTAATGTTGTATTTGACACCGTGGAGAGATTATAAAGTCTTTGACCAAGAAATGTATGTATTAGAAGTGAGCCCCTAGCTCTGATTTCACTGTGTGTGTGTGTTTGTACATATATCTACACAACTGCATGTCAAAGAGTGTAAAAGCTAGTGGCAAAATGTTTGCCAGAATAGAAATAAGGCTTGTATTCTGCATACTAGTAGCTGTTGATCGTTGTTGTTCATAGTTCATTCAATTAAAACTTGTTCATACAAATTAGCAAAGAGTGAATTTCAAGCGTAAAGCTGAAATTTATTAAGGGTCTCGCTCCTGCAAACAATCAGACATCTGCCCACCTTTAAGCAGGTGGGTAACACCATTGACGTCAGTGGCAATATGCACCTGCTTAAAAAGCTGCTGTGGATGCTGCAGCATGGGGTTTAAAGACAAATACCTACAGAGGTGTGCATGTGGAGATAGATGTCCAGCTGTTTATTAGAGATGGACCTGAAACTGTCCCCTGAATCCAATGCCTCTGAACATTGGAAAACTTTTGATCAGCATTTAGGTGAGGATTTGAATGCTGGGATTAGGGTCACTCTCAATAATTAGCCCAGACTGGACCCTCATATGTAAGCATCCCAAATCTCAGGGAAATCTGAATTCACGTGTGACTCTGGAGCTGAAATGGGTAGTTCTCTCCCATCTGACACACATGCACGCACACACACACACACACGGGTATTTGACACAAACACAACCCCCACCTAGAGAGATGGACACACAAATAACATTTAGCAGGTGGCTGGTGAAATAGGGTCCTTTCAGGCTGTAATGAGACAAGAGAGCTCTCAGCTTAAACCAGAAAAAGGGGGAACAGAGATGGTCAGCCAGATCCCCAGCTGAATTCAATAGCACGACCAGCAATTTACACTAGCTGAGAAGCTGGACCATAGAGTTTGCTTCAGTCTGCCAGGTAGGATTTAATATTGTTCCTGCTCCTCTGACCCTATTCAACTCAAGGAAGAGAAATGGAGAAAGATCTGCCTATTAAGAAACATTTCCTCCTCCTCCCTCACTGTGTGCATGAAAGAGAGAAAAAGCAAGCAAGAAATAGAAAGTTTGTTTAACATTCTTCCTTAAAATTGCAAATCCATAAAGCTAGAAGTCACAAACTTTCTCCAAACCCAAATATTTAAAGAAACTCTTTTCTCTTTTTCTTAACCTTTCCTTAAGATCACTGAGATATGGCACTTTCTTACCTGAGCTGGGCCAGATTTATGGGCTCCGAGATTTCCAACCAGCAGATAGGCTGTGGGCAATGCCAGGACTAGAACGGACAGCAAGCAAAAAACCACAGCACAGCGTATTTTCTTCAGATCCTCCCTGATACCCATTCCGGATTCTTGATTGGTCATATGAACTGCTTCCTCCAGGGATATTTCAGCAATGTATTGCATGCCTATGACTGGCTTGTGCACCTCTCCCTCTGAATAGAATCTGGGAGGAGGAAAATCTCTTCTGCTTGCTGTCCTGCATGGAGACCCCCATTAAATAAGAGCTCACTTGAGTGTGGGATGGCTCTCCCCTCGCTACACACACATGCACCCTCCCTCCCAAGGAATGCACCGCCTACATAGAAACCCAGTTCAGGGACACAGACAGCACTACTTTTGCTAAGCTTGGAGAGGTGCACGTACTATGCTTGTGTCAGTTTTTCCTCCCTTTACAGAAGGAAGTTAGGAAAGTCCCAGGGGGTGGAACCAGGATAAATTAAGATGGATCAGATTGCTATTCCACCCAGCAAAAGGGAACGTGAAACCAATGGGAATGAAAGTGAGAGTGAGAGAGATCAGCACAGAATAAGAAAATGTACTAAAAATTACAGAGTCACCTACTTTAATTAAAAAGAACAGGAGTACTTGTGGCACCTTAGAGCTAAAAATTTACTGAGCATAAACTTTTGTGGGCTACAGCCGCTTCATGAGATGCATAGATCGTGAACATATAGTAAGGAGATATATATATTTATAGAGAGAGAGAGAGAGAGAGAGCCTGAAAAGGTGGAAGTTGCCCCACCAATCTTAAGAGGCTAATTAAGATGAGCTATTATCAGCAGGAGGGAAAAAAAACCTTTTGTAGTGATTCAAGATGGCCATTCTAGACAGTTGACAAGAAGGTGTGAGAATACTTAACATGGGGAAATAGATTCAATTTGTGCAATGACCCAGCCACTGTCAGTCTCTATTCAAGCCCAAGTTAATGGTATCTAGTTTGCCACTTAATTCTAGTTCAGCAGTTTCTCGTTGGAGTCTGTTTTTGAAGCTTTTCTGTTGCAAAATTGACCTTTAAGTCTGTTACTGAGTGACCAGAGCGGTTTGAAGTGTACTCCTACTGGTTTTTGAATGTTATTCCTGATGTCCTGTGTCCTTTTATTCTTTTGCGTAGAGACTGTTTGGTTGGCCAATGTACATGGCAGAGGGAGTGGCTGGGTCATTACACAAATTGAATCTATTTCCCCATGTTAAGTATTCTCGCACCTTCTTCCAACTGTCTGGAATGGGCCATCTGATTATCACTACAAAGTTTTTTTTTCTCCCTGCTGATAATTGCTCATCTTATTAATTAGCCTCTTAGAGTTGGTATGGCTACTTCCACCTTTTCATGTTCTCTGTATGTATATATATCTTCTTCCAGTATGTTCCATTCTATGCATCTGATGAAATGGGTTGTATCCCACGAAAGCTTGTGCTCAAATAAATATGTTAGTCTCTAAGGTGCTACAAGTCCTCCTGTTCTTTGTGCGGATACAGACTAACACGGCTGCTACTCTGAAACCTGCCTATAACTGAGGATAGTCACATCATGCAGTTCTAGGAAGGAGGGAGGCAAGTGTCCTGTGATTGTTTAGGGACAGGTAAAGTGACTCTGAGAAAGGGCTTGATCCTGAGAAATGCCAAGTGATTCCTAACTTTGGTGGGAGTGTGCAGGTGAGTTGTGCCCATTTGGAGATGCTCAGGCAACCACTCCAGGATCCAGCCCAAAACAAGAGCTGATTGGATTCTGCCTGTTTCTGAGGTGAAACCAAACTTCTTGCAGGTTGGAAAAATGTTGGGCCAGTTTCTGTGTTTAAGGGGTTCTTTTCAGTGCAAATTCCTGGGCGCCTGTTGTCACTGGTTAGGAAGAGAAGGAGAAGGGTAGTGTCTCTGCTACACACTGCCTGCTTTAGGGTCATCTTAATTTATTGGTCGGCTGATGTGGTGATGTCTGCTGAAAAAAGGGCTAGGGCCAGTCCTGGGCCAACAGGAGTTTAGTGAGACTTCAGTGGGAGTAGATCAGGATCCCAGCTAATAACCAAATAAAAATTAATAAAATAATCAGGCCATACGGTTGTGATTTAATCAGTCCCACCTGGAAGCGGGGGGGGGGTGGGAGGGGAAGGTATGCCCCTCTGGGAGTCCAGGAAGCCACAAACCTTTCCAGATTTTTGGAATATTGAAGGAATTGCACATGCTGTATCTTCCTTTGGGACAATAGATCATGTGTGCCCATCCTTCCTCCTACATTGGCATGACTTGTCAGCACATCCTTAAATAATGGGATTGCTTCTGTGCCTGATTCCCGTATGCCAATACAGAGCGAGGCTGCTGCTGCTCCCCTCCTCCACTGCATGCGTCCATGCATGACAGAGGCCACGTCTAGACTACGAGCCATATCGGTGCGTTAAATCGATTGCTCTGGGATTGATATATCGTGTCTAATCTAGACGGGATATACGATCCCTGAGCGTGCTTATATCGATTCGGAACTCACCAACCCCAACGGAGTTCCGGAATCGACATGGCGAGCCGCGGACATCGATCCTGCGCGGTGAAGACGGGTGAGTAAATCGATTTTAGATATTCGACTTCAGCTACGTTATTCACGTAGCTGAAATTGCGTATCTAAAATCGATTTTATCCCGTAGTGTAGACCAGCCCTTAGAGACAATCAGTCAGAGGAGAGGAGAAGGAAGATTGCAGATTAGCAACTGCAGCAAGAGCCTGAGAAGAGCTGTATACCTGTGGTTCCCACTGAACTCTGTGCTTACCCCCTCTAGATGAAGCCCTTGCAAGGAGGCAGAAAACAGTGAGAAATCAGCATCTCTGTGTGAGTTTAGTGCATTGAAATTCTCAACTGTAGTGCTATATTCTATAGTAACTGGGGCTCCAAAATGATCAGTTATTCCTATTTAAGAATTACCCAGCCTTGTAGAAAAGGTACAACAGAGGACTAAAAGAATAAAAACCCAAGTTCTAAGGGCTAGATTTCTTCAAAAGGAAGCTCAGAGTTGCTTCAACCTTTTGGAAGAGCGTACCGCTGATGTAATGAAAGCGCCTTCCCTTTTATCACTGGCTGTCAAAAAGTAAATGACTTAAAAGTCCAGATAAATTAATATCAAACATTGACGTTATATGATGTTCCAGATGCAATAGTAAAATAAGGAACATGATGGAATCCAATATTATAATTCATATGCATATGAAAGGGAAGTCAATTGTAAGTGGTACAGTTTTGTGCAAAATATATAAGTTTTCATGAGAGGGTTTTCCTTATGAGCAGTCCTGTTAGGAAAGAAAGCGGTTGCAGTCCTACTGATTTCTTTTAGTTTAAGTGATAAGGTGAAGAAGTCAAGCTAATGTTTGCAGTCAAGTGTGCTTATGCTATCAAGTTAGTGGATACACCTGTGCTGAATGAGATTAAATAAAAGGAACTGAAACCAAATAGTGTGTTTATATGGACAATTGACCACAGAGTAGAATAATTAGAAAGGTAATTGTTTGGTTAATAATGCACAAACTCAGCCAAGCCAGGGATGGCAACCCTCCAGGCATAGGCGGCAGGTTTGTATAATTTTTGATGGTGCCCAAAATGGTGGTGCCCCCCTGCTCCCACCCTGTAAGCCGATATAAAATGAAGCTACAATGCGTTGGCACCATAAGATTACAAGGGTCAATTAAAAGTGGAAAGTCAGAAGCAGCACTTGCCTACTTCAATATACAGTATTATATTTTGTTGCATATGTTGTGCCAAAGTGGAAATGTTCTTAATGTTTTCTCTGAATACTGTGTGGGTGCCTCAGTTTCCCCTGCAAGGTGCCAGCTGAAGGTGTTGGGGACAAAGAGATCAGGTGGCCTCCTTGTCCAGAAGAGACACAAAGGCCAAAGGAGAGAGTGTCAGTTTGGAACTGGCTGGGGAAATGGGGAGATGCTCAGAACTTGGGTCTGGACTCCCCACTCCCCAAGATGGACTTGACTGAGGGGTCCTGTTTTCTGTACCTACAAGCTCTGTTTTAGACTGTGTTCCTGTTGTCTAATAAACCTTCTGTTTTACCGGCTGGCTTAGAGTCACATCTGACTGCACAGTTGGGGTGCAGGGATTTCTGGCTGCCCCAGGACCTGTCTGGGCAGACTCACTGTGGGAAGCGCACGGTGTGGAAGGGCATGCTGAATGCTCTGAGGTCAGACCCAGAAAGGTATAAGCTTCTTGCCCTGGAGACAGTATGCTCAGAATGAGGAGGATCCCCCAGAGTCCTGACTGGCTTTGTATGGAGTAGTTCCAAAGCATCCCAGCATCCCCTTCCACACCATGTGCTTCCCGGAAGTCCGCACAGACACTGACACTCCATCCTCTGGCCTTTGTCTCTTTTCCAGGCATTAGAAGGCCACATGATCTCTTTGTTCTCCAACACCTTCAGTTGGCACCTTGCAGTCGAAGAGCGACTCAGGCCATCAGTTGCCCGGAGACAGGATTTTGGCCATTCTCTGTGCAGACAGCATCACACTGGCCTCTAGGGCTCTACAAACATCACACCCTTATCCCACCATCTAGATCCTGAGAAATGCATAGGGGAAACTGAGGCACCCACACAGTATTCAAAGAAAACATTAAGAACATTCCACTTAAAACACCTGTACACGACTAGTTATATACTTTAAAGAGTCTAAAATAATCAAGTTATTGTGCAAACAAAATGTATACTCCAAACTGACCACCAAATTTAAGTTGCACGTTTTTTCCCCTCAGGTGAGGACCTCTAGGGTGGGCTGGGGATGAGGGTTTCACAGTGCAGGAGGATGCTGAGGGTTGGGGTGCTGGGTGCAGGCTCGGGGTGGGGCAGGCTGGGGATAAGGAACTTGGGTTGCAGACAGGCTGCCCCAGGGCTAGGGCCAGAAAGGACCCCCGCCACTGCAGCAGCAAGCTCTAGGGGAGGGACCCTCCTCTTCCCCGCACGCCCTGGCAGCACTCACTCTGCACCACGGTCACTGCTAGGGTGACCAGATGTCCCGATTTTATAGAGACAGTCTGATTTTGGGGGCTTTTTCTTAGATATGCTCCTATTACCCCCCACCTCCGTCTCGATTTTTCACACTTGCTGTCTGGTCACCCTAGTCACTGGACATGCTCCTAGGGCCTCTCTCAGTCCAGAAAGCCCACTCACCTCCCCTATGGGGGTACCAGGGTGGGGGCTGGTTGCCACCACATGTAGCTTCCCCTGCTGCTGCCCCTCACCATAGCCTCACTGGGGATGGGACTGCCCTCGCCCAGCATGGGGGCAGGAGTGGGGACTGCCGGGTGGTGTGCTGGGGGGGGGCAGGGTGTCACAAAATTCACTCAAGCCCCAGCTGCTCAGGTCTAGGAAAGCCCCCCTCCCAATCTCCCCTGTGGTGGTAGGTGGGTGAGTGCTGGAGTGGGGAATCCATCACAAGGTGGCTTTCCTTCTCCCCTGCTGCCCCTCACCCCAGCCTCACTGGGGATAGGGCTGCCCCTTGCTCAGCAATTGGGCAGGAGTGGTGGCTGTGGGGGGGAGACGTGGATCACAGGTTCAGACCTCACTGAAGCCCAGCAGCTGCTCAAATGAGTGAGGTCCACTCCAGATGTCCATCTCCTGGCCGGAAGTCCCCTTGGCGTCTCCTCCAGGTGGGTGCCGGGGACAGGGAAGGAGGTCCCAAGCACGTGCGTGCCTCCTGTCCCCTCCTCTCTCCCTGTTCCCCTTCTGAGTTGCTCCAACAGTCTGTGGCCGCTGTTCTCTATAGCCTTAGGCAAAAGCAGCAGCAGCAGCCAGCAGCTCGCAGCACAAGCAAGGGAGAGAGGCATGGGCAGGATTTTTTCAGGCAGGGAAGCTCCGAGGCAGGGGGAGGACGCTCAGGGGGTGGGGGTGGGGGGGCAGGGGAGAAACCCAGCTCCAAATATTGGTGGAGCACAACCCCGCCTTGAATATTCCTGGTGCTCGGGCACCATGAGCCCATATAACCTTCCGTCCCTCCCTCCAGGATGATCCTGAGTCTTTCAGGAATTAAGATTAATCTTAATTAAAGATTATGTCATGTGATGAAACTTCCAGGAATACGTCCAACCAAAAATTGGCAAGCCATCCCTACCAAGGTCCCCATGCAATTAAACAAGGAGAAACCGCTCCAGATGTTCTGGCTTGTTGGAGCACAACAGTTCTTGAAGGGACTTTGCATTGCATAATGAACTGTCAAAAACAAATAAAAAAAAAACAGTGAAGAATATGGAGGAACTTTGTATACATATATTAACTTTAAACTGGACATTTCAGCAGCTAGCAGAGTGTTGATGGAGAAACTGAAAATGAGCAAGCATAATTTACAAGAATCAAAAATTGATGTCTTCATTCCCTGACGGATGGTGAGAGAAGACAACTCTCCTTTTGGCTGGATCTTCTGAATCTTCAGAAGTATAGGTCACCCACCTGTCATGGAACTCACAGATCGTGCCCACTCTTGGCCCTGGGCACCCCCCACGGACTGCACCTTTTAGTGAGACAGCCATTCTCAGAGGTTCACTCTCTCTCGGGATCAGACCCCTCCCACCTCCTGGAGCTGCACCTCTCTGAGCCTTAGCACATTTGTCTCTGCCGTGGTCCCCTCCAGGAATCCACGCACTCTGGACCCCCTGGGCCTCTTCACCCCCAAAGGGGCTGATGCAACCGTGTTCTCTAGACTGGAGTGACTCTCAGCCAGCATAAAACAGGAGGGTTTATTGAGAATTGAACACAGCACAGGAAACTCTCAGGGCCTCAGGCCTGGCCTCTCACAATAACAGCACATCCCAGTCTCCCTGCATCCAGGTGGGCTCTGCCTGCTTCCCTCGCCAACCCCAAGCCCCCCTGCTTCCCAGCTGGGCCTCTGAGATCCCTGGCCTCAAGCCCGCCTCTGTCCATTGTCTTCTCTCCAGGTAAACAGGGTTGTAAACGGAAGGCCTGAGTCCCCTCTCCTCGCAGCTCTCTCTGGTGGAACCGCTGGTCAGGTCACCAGCATCCTCTCTGCAGCCCACTGTCCTCCACTGGCCAAAAACCGGTTGTGGTCTCCTGGGCTGGGGTCCCGAGTCCCTCTCCGGTCCTCTGTAACAACAAACTCCCTCTCCCCTCACCTCGTTTAAACAGTAACACCCAGGGACATTGAGTCCCCCCTGTGCATGCAAACCCTGGAAAAGACAGAAACCCAAGAAAACCCCCACTTCGTCACACCATCTGATTTGTCCAAGCCAGCACCTTCAAGGAGAGGAGACAAGTTGGATCACCCAGCAGAAATCGGATAAAATGGTCCATCTCCTTCAGCACATTGCTTTCTCAAAGCTGAAGACACCTGGAAGAGAGAAGACTGGAGTCCTTGGCCAGCCACTTTTGAGTCCTCCTGGTGATGCCTACAATATTTATCTTGTATAGGAACCTTCAAATGTCTCTTTTTATTTTCCAGCAATTTGGGTTGCCCACTGGCACACTGGGAAAAGACTATAGTTGTGTCTGTCCTTCACTCCACCAGTTTTTGCAGTGTCGGCTCCTGTTCTGAATGATAACTGAGCTGAAAGCTGGTGGATGAACAAGATCTCATGATAAGCAACACACAGACTTCCTCTCGGGTGATAACCATATCAGCAAATTGATTACTTCCTGAAACTGAGTACTTAATTAGCAAGGAAATGTAAGTGCTTGTGTGTCTACTGTGGAGATTGTCACAAACTTCATGTGTGTCTTTGTTTTGTAATAGGTTCCAGTCAAGGTTGTTGTAAAGTAACTTTAAAACTGAACAAGTTACTTTTGTTAACTAAGGAGGGATAGCTCAGTGGTGTGAGCATTGGCCTGCTAAACCCAAGTTTATGAATTCAATCCTTGAGGGGCCATTTAGGGATCTGAGGCAGAAATCTGTCTGGGGATTAGGTCCTGCTTCAAGCAGGGAGTTAGACTAGATGACCTCTTGAGGTCCCTTCCAACCCTGATATTCTAAGATTGTAGAACTGTACTTGTATGTAATTAATGGTTTCATATGGTGTTCCAGGTGTATTCAGTTTGCTGTAAACATAGGCGTTTATGTAGGAAAGTTAGTCAGATCCTGGAGCTAATGTAATTCACTGGGAAATAGGTAACAAGGGTTGACTTTTATAGATCTGCGATGTAGGAGACATTGGTGAACTGGCATGTAAGTACCTGACCAAATTATCTTGTGATCTGCCTTTGGATTATTTTTCCTCTGTTTTGTTAGCAACACAGGAGTTGATCACCAACTGTCACAAGTGAAGCCCTATTCTGTGGGGTTCTTAGTCAAAAATCTAAACAAAGTCACCTTCCCACGGCAATAATTGAATGTGTTATTTTCTATTGCAGTTGTGTGATTTGATTCTGAAACCCTGGATGGTTATATCGACCAATTTTCTAGTTCATGTTAGCCAAATTGATACCTATAATATGTATGTATGCCAAAAGATTTTCCATTGCATTTTTACTTTTTCACAATTTCTTTTTTTCCTCAAAAAATATATTGGAGACCATTTTTTCAAGATTATTCCTCTCATTTTGGTAGGAAAAAATCCACTTTTTTCCTGTTTGTTTTTTGTATACAGTTTTTTTTTCCTGTTTGTCCCTCCCCCATCCTCCCCACTGGGGGAAAAAAAATTAAAAAGTGAAAGAAAGTAGGAAGGAAAAAACCAAAGATTTCTTTGACTTTTTTATTCTCCTTTTTCCCAGTAGGAAAAAAAAAATTGTGTGGGGGAAGGTTTAAAGAGCAAGGGAAAGTGGGATTGTTCAGGGAAAGTGGAAGTGTTCATATACTTTGCTGAACATTTTTGCATCAACATTTCATTGAAAAAACAGAACAGTTCAAATTTGCCCTTGAAAAAATTGTAATCAGAACCCATTTTTCAATGAAAAAAATTCTGGCAATAAAATTTCAGCCAGCTCTACTCAGTAGCTATTTGGGGAAGTAAAGATTAAAATTCACTCTCTTACAGGTAATCCTGTGCTGCCCTTTATATGGGTGAAAACTAAAAATCCTACTTTGTACAGAATACATCACTTAGGTCCTAATTCTGCACTGAGAAATCCAAAGAGTCTGTCTGCTTCTCTCTCACTGCACGGTCAGGGCCTTGGGAATTGAAGAAAGAAGAAAAGAAACCTCTGTAGGTGGGTTGAATGAGATGTTACAGCAGAAAAGTAAAAGAAGAAAACAGGATTAGAAAAAAGGTGGGAGGGGAATGGTTTTTGAACTTTTTAGGCTCGGTACCTCTTTCCAAATAATGTAGTCTGTTGTGTACCCCCATCTGAGATAGGGTCATAATATACCTGTGAAAACTGGGGCAGGGGGAGAAAAGGGTCTGTAAGGAATAACACAATGCACAAGACCTGAAGTATGTTGTTCTGGATAATATTATTATTAATATTAAATATTTTATTGTAATGAACAATTTTATTATATATACTTTTGCTTTGGACAAAAATAGTCCCTCAAACAAGTTTCTAGTCCAGTGTGGTGGTGTGAACCTATAATCCCAGTTACTTAGGAGCAGGGCTGGCGCTACCATTTAGGCAGCCTAGGCAATCACCTAGGGCGCCAGGATTATTGAGGAGGCGGCATTTTGCCGGGGGGCGGCAGGCGTCTCCGGTTGACCTGCTGCAGCCATGCCTGCGGAGGGTCTGTTGGTCCGCGGCTCCGGTGGATCTCCCACAGGCATGCCTGCAGCAGCTCCACCGGAGCCACGGACCAATGGCCCTTCCGCAGGAATGCCTGCGGCAGCTCCACCAGAGCAGCCGGATCAGCGAGGGGGGCGGCGAAATGGCTGTGCGCCTAGGGTGCAAGAAACTCTGGTGCAGGTCCTGCTTGGGAGGCGGAGGTTGGTAGATTGCTTGAGCTCAGGGGTTCTAGGCCGCAGTGCACTATGCCAATTGGATGTCCAGTGCCACTGGCACCTCCTCATCTATTATTGGGAGTGGACGACATTCACCCTGATCGAAGTGTCCATATCAACACTGGTTCTCCACTTGTCAGGTAACTCCCTTCTCGTCATGTGTCATTACAGAATGCCTGCATCTGTAACTTTCACTCCATACACCTGAAGACGTGAGGTTTTTTTACCCACGAAAGCTTATGCTCAAATAAATGTTAGTCTTTAAGGTGCCACCAGACTCCTTGCTGTTTTTGTCATTTTATTATAATTAATTAAAATGAAAGAAGTCTCTGTGCTGGTCTCAGTCACTCAGAATTGACATAACCTGATAGCCTGTTCGTGACTAAGGATTTAAAAATGCCAGTCATGCATTTTTGTTGATAATAAAACAATACAGGAAAGGAGGCAAAGAAAAGTTCACTATCTAAGCATTCCTATAGCTGACTTGGGTAATAAGAATATATAGTGTTGGCATTTTAAAATTCTTGCTGACTAACATACGGTACTTATTGATGTTAATTAAAAATAATAAAATGCTTACCTATCAGTATGACGGATGTCTTTGATTTTTATCACTCAAATCACTGACAGCAGGGAGAATTGGAGAAAGAACTTCCCTCATAAATCACTTTCGGCATTTAATCTCTGACGGTAAATGGTCTTGATCACCATGAAAGCAGAGAATCCAATCTCACAATGGTACATTGTGGAGAAGGGCATCAGGAACTTGACAGCCCATTGTGAAAGGTCCAGGTAATCTTCCATCCTTTCTGCCCAAAAGTCGTCCAAAGGTTTGAGTGTAAACTCTTATTTAAGCCCACTGTCAGAAGAGAGATCTAAACGTTTCTCCTGCACGTGCACTGACAGATGAGGGATTGGGAGAGATTGTATTGTGTATGCAGGCATTTGCATTGTCTATGTTGGGGAAATATTTTCAAAGTTGCTGGCTAAATTGTTGCAAGTGCTCCATAATGTCAGCTTTCACACTCACATAACTGCATATTGCCAATTGTCGCGAGACGTTTTTGCAGTATTAGAAAGCAGTCAATCACATTTCTCTTTAAGCAGCTAGCTCAAAATAGTAGTTTCTTAATCATGGATTCAGTTTTGTCTTGTGTTTTGAAAATAGTGACATTTAAGCCTAATTTGAGCTCGTTGAGGCAAGAAAAAATGTCTGCCAAGTAGGCTAATCACTGAAGCCAGGCAGCATCTTCCAAGCAAAAGGACAGTGCAAAGGGCAGTGGCTGGTTTAAAAAACAAACAAACAAAGAAACAAAACCCTTTAAGCTCACCAGCTCAAAGAGTCGTGTCAGCACTTTGGCACACAACAGTCAACGAACCTCAGTGTGCATTAGTAGCATCAAATGGTCACTTCCCATTTCATCACACAGTAGCAAAAATTCTCAAATTTAGGAGCTGAGCCTTAACAAAGTTAACCATTTTGACTGCATTAGATAACACTGACGTTAAGTATTAAGGCATCTTTTGGGAAGGAAGGACCTCTTTGTGGAGTCTGCAGTGCACCGATGTGGCTTCTCTTGCAACAGCCTTGATACAAACTACAACTCTGCTCTGCTTTCCCGTCATTGAGTTTGCCCCATCAGTGCAAATCCCTACACAGTGCGACTAGTTAGTTCCATTCTCACTCATGAAGTTATCAAGCAGTAAAAAAATCTCTTCTGTTGAGGGGCTTCCATACATATAACTAACATAAACCAAAAGATTAGCTAGGCTCGCTAAGTCTGCGGACTTGTCTAGTTGCAGAGAATAATAGTGACCGTTTCTAATGTGAAAGAGAACATTTTCAGCCATATCAGCAATGCACTGTGACACAGTGCTATCGGAGAAGAGTGTGGTATGAAGGTTTTCCTATCTGTCCGTGGAGCAATTGAAAAACTGAGCTGGTTTGTCTTTAAATTGATTTTGTTTATTTAGCACCCACTCTCCACCAAGTTACCTTCTTTAATGCCAGTCTGCTTACAGGTTTTGATGGACAGGTCTAGGTTCTTCTGGATCCCGCCACCCACTCAGCAGGGTGTATCTTTATTTTTTCCTATGAATTTATTTGGTGGTGCCTCCACCTCCCTCGTTCCTTCCTGGCAGGGTCACCAGGGCAGCTTGGGTGGAAAATTCTACCTACAGAGTTGGAGACTTCCACGAAATAACACAAATACATATAATTATTGTGTTGACTATATTGTATTAAACAGGAGACATAACTGAGTAAAACACTATTTTTAGGGTCACCGGTGCCCATGCTGCTAATACCTGTGACTTTCTCCAGTCACGTGACTTGAGGTAGCAAATGTAAGATTAGTGTCCCGTTGGTATGCGTACTTTGTTTGGGCCCTTGATGACCTATGACCACAAAATTCTTCTCTGCTGTGGTTTAGCCGTGTGGCTGACTGGGTTCAGTACAACCCAAAGGACTCACAAGTGGGAGAAGGTGGTAAGACCCTTCACAGATTTAATATGCAGCAGGTTATAAAATCCCAAACTCTCGCTCCTTGGCTTGAGGACACAGTTCAGGGAGTAGGGGGTCTCCAAAACAATTTCCCTGACTAACTAACTAAAAGATGGTGCACTCACAAACTCCATGAATGATCCTCAGGTTCAGAGATGACTCCGGACTCCTCAGTCACTGCAGAGGGGCTGATCTCTGCTGGCCGGGATCCTCTTCAGGCAGGAGTCAGGCTGCTTCGGTCCCAGGATTTCCCCTCACCACAGAGGGGTGCAGGGCTCAAGGTGCAGGTTACACAACTACACTAACATCCAAACTGTTGTCTCCTAGTCCAGCATCCAGACACACACTCAGCAGGCAGCAGCCCTGGACTAGCAGCAGAGCAGAGCTGACCAGGTGGTGACTGGTCCCACCTAGGGAGCTGGAGGGTGAACTCAGCCTGGCTGGGGAAGTTTCCCAGCAAAACTCTACAAACTGGGAATCATCAGTGGAGAGAGAAAAGCCCAGCTGAGGATCTTGCTTTCAGGTCTCTAGAGGCCAGTTCTCAGGGGGAACCCTACATGCAGGTCTGGGACTCCCCAGCTTCCCACACAGCCAGTCCTGCCCTTGCCCTGGCTGGCTCCAGACTGACTCAAAAAATGGCTTCTCCCCTTTCCTGAACTCCCTGGGAGGGGCATCTCACTCCCTAGTAATTGCCGAGCAGACTCTGAGTCTGCCTTAGCTCCCCCTCCAAGCCAGGGACAGTGCCTCTCCCTGAGCCGCCAGCAGACAGAGCCCCAGAAATCTAGGTCATCTCCTTGGGGGTTACATTTAGTCTCTAGATGCCAGCAAAGATGGGATGGGTTAAGACTGTTGTTTGATCAGTCTTTGATATCCAGTATCCCCATTCCATATAAATCCAAGTTCCATGTAACTTTCATCAGACTTGCTTTCCTTTGACCCCCCATTCTTTGTCCTGCTCTGTTGCATCTTCCCAGATTGAACTTGTAAATCAGGCATGGCCTCCTCTGAGTTGGCATCCCTACAGCGACCAGCAGTAGTTGAATTAGCTGAAAATGTGGTTGCACTGGGCTCCTGTTGATCTCTATTTGTTCCACCCTTAGCTAATGTCCAAGTCTTGAGCCAGTGAGCCATATTTTTCCACGGAATTGAAACCTAAAAACTCTTAACTCTGACACCAGATGTCAATAGCAGCTTGTAAGAATGAGGTGAATTAGACCTCATTAGTGTTAACCTCGCTAATGAGCCCTAATTGGCTTCACACTTGTAGTGTTTATATGTGTTTATAGCATTAACCTTGCACAGCAGAAATGAAATGTACACGAAGACGGCTGTGGTTTTCAATGAAAGGAGATTAAACATTGATTAGATTGCAAGTCTTACTAAATAAAATGCACTATCTGCCATTACAGGATTTTTCTCATGTACTTCCTGACAAGAGCTCACATACCCCTAGAGTTACGTGTACCTCAGTTTGAAAACCACTGATCTAGGGAGTCAGTATAAATGATATCGATTATAAATGACATAAAGCATCCAGCATAATGGGACCCTGATCTCAGATGGGGGCTTCTAGATGCTACCATAATATAACAAAGAAAGAGGGAAATTAACATATTTCTAAGTGCATTAATAACAAGAATAGTACTTTGCATATCTGTGCAATGAATGACTCCATCTGAGCTTCTAAAAGTGTTTTACAAATATGAATGGAATAAGCATCCTAATATCCCTGTGAGGTAGGAGAATATTATCGCCGTCTTTCAAAAGTAGAGTGCAAAAGGTCCTTGAAGATCCACGCCTTCAAACCCGTAGATATGTACTTATCCTCATGAGTAGTTCAAGTGCAATAAATGGGAATATTTGTTTAAGTACAAACAACTCAAATGAATAAATATTTGTTTGATGGCTGCCACTTTGATCAACCCACCAGGGATTGAATGATGAACCTCGAGAACTAAAAGCAGGAACTGCTACAATTTGAGCTAGAGAATCAGTCCTCTGTAGGTGGGACTATAACAGACTCATCTTCTTTGTGGATTGTGCAGAGAATGACTTGTAACACTAACTCATCAATGAGTTACATTTGCAGGATTTAGCCTCAAGGTGACTTGCCTTAGGTCATGCATCAAGTTGGTTTCAGAGTTGTTGAAAGAATACAGTTCTCTAGACTTTCAGTCTCATGTTCTAACCACTAGATCAGATTCCTTCCTATGTGAGAGTCATATGACAAAAAATGAAAAAGGAACAAAAGAACAGGGGTGGAAGAAAGAAAAAGAAATTAAGCAAAAGATTGGTGCTTCTATTTGATTGCACAGGGCATTTATTTGAATGAGCAGTTGCTGAGGTTCTACAGTGGGTTGTGAAAATGACAGAATTAGTTTCCTTTTCTGTATCACTAGGAATCCCCAAGATTAATCTGACTGAAACAGTTTAGAGACTAAAATGGACTGAATTTTAATCCTTTGTGCTGTTTGGCATTCCACTTCTCTTGGAGAAAGGAAGCAGACCCAATAGTTTCATTTTCCTTTCTATTCGGTTACCAGTTTGCAGTCACAGAGTGCAAACACTGCCAGGGAATACTGAAACCCCAGCAAGATCATTTTCAATTAAATGTAAAAGAAGGCAAAGATCTTCAGGTCCAGCCAAGCTATCTTGGAGTGTATGCTGAAGGGGATGGGGGCAAACGTGACATTCAGCAGTTCTCCAACCTTGAGGGCAACCAAGGTTGGTTTACATTCCAGTATAAATTAGAGCAGCCTCTGATTTATTCTGGTAGTAAATCAAGCCCCTGGGAACTGTTCTAGTGCTCCAGGGTCTCCAGAAAGCAAATTCCACCTTTGGCGCACCAACTCCCTACTCCCCAGTACAGTGGGTAGTGGTGTTGGGGAAACCAAGAACATGCTCCAGTCCCACCTCCAACTCGCACCTTTCCGCCTCTGATGTTTCATGTACCATTTGCTAGATAATAGCACATAAGAACTCCATGCCTGTGAAATTACTCTAATTCTTTATTAAGAGATCTCTTTGGAGAGATGTTGCAGGTACAGCTAGAAATCCAGTCACAGCCATACACTCTGGTTTTCTGTGCCGGCTCCAAATGCTTCCTTCCTGCAACCTGTGCTCCAAGTTCCATGTAGGTAGTTACATCTTTCCTTCAATTTTTTGCTTAATGGCTAGTGACATTTTTCAATGAGCTTTTCAGTGATTTTGGGTCAGCGCAGATCTTCAATTTTCTCGTCACTACTAGGCTACAGTTCTACTCTGTGTCAGCTTTGAGAGGAGTCATGATGAATGTAATGTAATCTTTGAGGATCTGCCAATTCCGTCTTCATATTTCTCCAGTCTAATTTTGCTGCTTATCATTGTTACAGGGGTTACATTGCATGGGCTCCACAGGCCAGTGGGAATCAAATTGGTTATTGATCTAATAGCATACCTGCAAATGTGGCCTTTGAATGACTGGCAGCCTTCTTGCTGCAGCGTGTGTATATTGACAGTTGTTGGGTATGCTAAAATCACCATGCCAATGTCCTCTTCTTCATTGGACGTCCTCAGTTACTGCATGTGCTGATCCATTTTCCTTCCTGGGGTAAGCTGCGGCACTGGGACACAAAGAGCTTCTGTTTCCCACAACCCTGCCCCTGCTACCCATAGACTGGGCATTTTTTTTTCTGCCTTTCTTTGTGTTTTTTTGTGGTACTTACTGGGGCACTGTAACGAGGGGGCCATGGCCCCCCACCTTTAAAAGTCAAACGGGTATGCCCAAGGTCTGTGGGGTGCAGGAGCAGGCTTGGGAGGCAGCGGGAAATGGCCCCCCGAGCATGAGCCAGTGGAGCGGAGTGGGTTGGGGCCAGGTCGCTCCACTTCCTGCTGCCCAGTGATTGCAGGATGAGCCCAACCCCGCACTCACGGGGCGGCGGGAAGTGGAGTGACCTGGCCCCAGCCTGCTCCACTCTGCTCCCCTGATTCCCAGCCTTGGGACTTGGGGGGGCAGGGCAGAACCGCCCCCCAGCACTCACCAGTGATGCAGCTGGGAGCCGGCAGAGCAGACCAGGCTGGGGCCGGGTCGCTCCATTTCCCGCTGCCTGGTGAGTGCAGGGTGTGCCCGACCCCTGCTGCAGTCCCCCAGGACGTAGCTCAGGGGAAGGGGTGGAGTGGGGATAGGGCTGGGGCGGAGCAGGAATGGGGACGTTGGGGCTGGGGCGGAGCAGGGGTGGGAAAAGGCAGGGCGGGGGCAGGGCAGGGGCTTTGGGGAAGGGGTGCTATGATTTTAAAACCAAATTGGCTCTTCATTAGTAGAATTATTTACAGATATGCTAGTATTGCAACCATGTGCACACAAACTGGCTTCCTGCTACCTCCTTCAATCTCTTCCCTCCTTCAACCTGTGCTGCTCTCTCTAAGGCCTATGCAGGTTGCAACACGGGACATGCACCTGGGGCTGAGAGGAGACACAAAGGGCAATAATGGCTCTACGTCATCAGGGGATTCCCCTGTGAAAAGGGAATCTCCAGTTACCGTTTTAGGTCAGGCATCTGTGCCCAGGTCATTAGGGAAGCAGCACATTAGGGACAGAGCAAGGGCTGAGGACCTGGGTCTAAACAGTGACAACGTTTCTAGTCATATTAACATTTGTGAAGCTATCTCTCCCTCGCCTCCCCACCCCCAGGAAACCCTAAAATTGGGATGTAAACTACCTGACAGGATCCCCAAGTCCTTTCCTTTATTTGTGGGGGGGAGGAGGTATTTATGAACTTGTCTTCTGAAAGGGACAAGTACATCGAAGCTGTGCAGGCCTCACGTCGTGTATCTGCAAAGTATCAACACCTAGAGATTGGATTCTAAATATACTATTATTTTTTAAAAGCACCAAATGAAAATCTACTACATTATGACAAGAAAGTCAAGAAACAATAGTTACTGTCTTCCACCCATTCTATTTTAACCTACTTTGGTCAGCGGTGTTGAGAACAATTCTCATCTGAGCTCGAAAAGTCAGGGATCACAGGAAAAATTTGTGCTTTTGACCCAGAGAAAAATGTTGCCTTACTGGTCAGAGGGATTGGCCAGACATTGCTTCTGTAACAGCCCTTTCCCAGCACATCCTGGCAGTGAAGCAGACTGTCACCAGCCAACCTTTGTGTCCAATGAAGTTTTGAAAAGGTGATTATGGGCCAGATCCTCTGCTTAGGCGCATTGGCAGAGCTGCATTGACTTCAACAGAGCTATAGCAATTTACACCAGGATCTGGATCTACTTTCTGGAGGCACAGTTGTGACCCCCATGAGGTGTCTGGCCCCTCTGTCCCATCTTGTGTGAGTGGGTCAGGAATGGACATAGTGCGGGCAGAGTTTTGATGTGAGCAGGAAATAACCTGCACCAGATAAAGGCCTGGCACAGATTTTTTGTTTCCCCTCTTGAAGCAACTGATGTTATGGACTCAGACAATCACACTATGGTCCTCCATTGGCTCCAGTGCATAGTTACACTGCCCTTGCTAGAGATTTGTGGCAAAACCTTTGTATCCTCAGGGGTGAAGATCGGTTGAGTTGGACCCTGTCCCATCTGATTAAATAAACGCCAGGGAGCAAGTGCAAAGGGGAATATTTAAGTTTTGATCCTGTTTTCTTCCACCCTCTGCTGCCCAGAGTCTGTATTAAATGTTCCTCCATGGAAGAGCCAAGAGCTAAACAATCTGCTGTGCTGCTTCCGCGTTGGCCGGCCTGCGCCATGTGTCTTGTCAGTAAATTGCTGCATGCGAGCAGAGCTAGTGTTTATTGCAGGCACATCAAGAGGCTGCCAAAGATACACAAAGTGATATCAATTATGCATATTTTTTTCAGTCTGGGGGATAAAAAAACAAAACAGAACAAGAGGATCCAGAAAGCGATTTTAGACATCACAGAAGGGACCAGATGGTTCCTGTTTCGCGCACGGCTGCATGGGGAGGAGCAAGTAGCCATCAGCTGCAGTTGAAATCCCCAGCCCTCTGGGGAACAATTTGTCCCCAAAGAGGTGGGAAAAGGCAGGGACAAGCTACCCCTCTTTGCACTGGCCCCTGGGGCTAACAGGCCTCTGAAAAAGGGGGAACTGATGCAACATCCTTAAGAGATATTGCAGCCTGCTCACTGCATGGAGCTTCTTGGGAGACCAGCCCTCCCCAGTTCCCCTTTGGGCAGTGCAGTTGTGCAATGGCCTCAAAATGCCCAGTATCTCATATAAAGTACCTCCCCCCCCGCCCAAACGCAGAAAGTTCAATCATGCAGAGAGACAAAGGGACATTAGGAACAGAGGCCGGGGCAAAAGATATGCCATTATTTTAGGCTTGAAAAAAGAAAGATGGAGGGGCAAGAAGGAATAGGAAAATTGCACTAGATTCAGTAGAGCTGCAATCTCTGCTACCAGGTTCAAACTTTTTCCACAGTCTGATCACATCTGGATTCCTGGTTTATGTTCAGGTGCCTCTCAAGTCCTGAACAACCCGCATGCAGAGGAGAAAGTTCTTGCATCAAGCATCTTGCAATAGAAAGGAAGCTGTTGAGACATGAGAGAAGGGA
Source organism: Chelonoidis abingdonii (assembly GCF_003597395.2). Taxonomy (NCBI): domain Eukaryota; kingdom Metazoa; phylum Chordata; order Testudines; family Testudinidae; genus Chelonoidis; species Chelonoidis abingdonii. Next base: position 8,931,033 of record NC_133792.1, read on the forward strand.
CTTGGGAGGGGAGCAGAGGAGATCACGTAGTTCAGTGAGTAATCCCAAAGAGACGTAGGAATGGGAAGAGTATCTGCAGTTACAATAACCAGGATGAAATTAAGAAGGACTTTTAATCCTCATGATTCAGGGCACAAGGAAATCATTAGCTGAGATCAGGAGGAAGTATCACCCTACTACTTAATATTGCATAACTGGATGCTGTCTGAGAATTTAATGTTTTCCTCTTAAATTTCCAGCATAGGTCACTGATAGAGGCAGCAAATGGTAAGATATTGGACTAGAGGTACCAGTTGTGTTTTCTGGCATGACTCAAGAACATTGAGGGCTTTAAAGATTTGTACCAAGACGTTGAACATGGTCTGGAATTAGATGGGAAGCCAGACATGAATGAGGCAGCAATGTATGTCAGTCTAGGCTGCCCAATAACTGGGCTGATGTATGTTAGATCAATGGGAGATTCCTCATGGCCTTCACAGACAAACCCAATTAGAGTGTACAGGCCAGCTTGGAGGTGACAAAGGCAGGGGCCATCGTGGCTAATCCTGCTTCTGAAAGAATGAGGAGCAATCTCCCATATAGCGAAGAGTGGGAAAAGCTGCTGTGTGAGGGTCAGAGATGAATCCAGAAGACAGACACTCTGCACTGCTGTGACCAGCAAAGGCCAGTTGCTCTCAGAGTGGGCGGAGAGCCAAAATCCTGATGCTTCCCTCTTCATACCAATATCTCCTACATTTTTACCAGGTTGAGCTCCAGTTGTAGCCTTTGCAACCCACTCAAGCGCTGGGATGTTTGAATAATAGCCCTGTAGAGTCAGCATGTGGGTTACTGGCAATGCACCTGCTAGGGTCGGAAACTCCCAGTTTGAATCTGTTTTCCTTCCACCAGCGCACTGTTGGCTGCAGTTATAATGAATGCACTTGCCCCTACGATACCTAACATTGTACAATGTGATAGCCAGGGGTTAAGAAATGAGTAAATACAGCTGGATAAGTACAAGGACACAGGCAGCTGAGAATGGTGGTGAGTGAACCTCAGAAAGTTCAACATCTGGGAGAGACACCTAAAATATTACTCTGGTTTCTGCAAAACAATCAGATTCTCAGAAAAGCTGTAAACTCTGTTAGCTGTAAGCCATGAACTGTGCAGACTGAAAATGCCGCAAGAAAACTCCTTCTGACAGCATTTTGGCATTTCCAGCTTTGATCCATGCTGCTAATCACACATTTCAAAAATCTCAGAAAACTTTTTGGAGGATTAGAAATGGGCAAAGATTCTGGGAAGTATCAGAGGGGTAGCCGTGTTAGTCTGGATCTGTAAAAGCAGCAAAGAATCCTGTGACACCTTATAGACTAACAGACGTTTTGGAGCATGAGCTTTCGTGGGTGCATCCAACGAAGTAGATATTCACCCACAAAAGCTCATGCTCCAAAATGTCTGTTAGTCTATAAGGTGCCACAGGATTCTTTGCTGCTTATTCTAGGGAGTGGCTCTTTATTTAGCAGATGTTTATTTTCCAACCCCTTACATTGAGGTTCTGGATGTCTCAGTTGAAGGCAACTGCATCTGTATTTCCCCTCACAGGTCCATCAAGGCCACCCACTCTTGGCTTCCAGCTCTCCCACTGTTGCCTTTGTGGGTGGAGACCCTTGTCTCTCTCAGGGCCGATGCAAGGATGTTTTGCGCCCTAGGTGAAACTTCCACCTTGCGCCTTCCCCCCCCCCCGCTGAGGCGCCCCCCGCGGCAGCTTCCCCTTCCCCAGGGAACCGTGCGGCAGCTCCCCACCCCAGCTCACCTCTGCTCCACCCCCTCCCCGAGCCCTGCAGCAGCTCCCCACCCCACCTCCACCCTGAGGCACCTCCCCTGCGGCAGCTCCACACCCCCCTCCGCCCTGAGGCACCTCCCCTGCGGCAGCTCCACACCCCCCTCCGCCCTGAGGCACCCCCGTGTGGCAGCTCCCCTCCCCAGCTCACCCCTGCTCTGCCTCCTCCCTGAGCACGCCATTGCTGCTTCAAATTAAGCTGATTGGCGCCGCAAACCTGGGGGGCGGGAGAAGTGAAGCAGTGACAGCGTGCTGAGGGAGAAGGCGGAGCAGGGGTGAGCTGGGGTGGGGAGTTCCCCTGTGTGCGGTCCCCCCCTTACTTGCTGCAGGCGGCCCTCTCTGCACTCCCCTTCCCCAGCTCCCTCCTCCTAAATGCCGCGGCGACCGGGGTGGCTGAAGATCTGGCCGCCACAGTCGCCACCGAAGAAAATGCCGCCCCCCAAATCCTAGTGCCCTAGGCAACCGCCTAGGTCACCTAAGAGGTTGCACATCCCTGGTCTCTCTTCCGTATTCCCAGGCTACACAGGGCTCTGCCTTCACTGTGTATTTCCTAGGAAGACCGTCTGCCTAAACAGATGTCAGCTTTCTTTTCAGAGACTAATAATAGAGTGGTTGTTACAGATACAAGTTACCACACACCTCTTTCTAAGCACACCTACTTTATTCTTTCTTAAGGCCAAAGCATTCCAAAGAAAACATATTAAAATTATAAAAGAACCTACACACATACTGTTAAGCTTTCAGGGCATCACCCAATCCTCGGAATTTCTTTGTTATACTAGGGTTTCCTACATCTGGGTTTTCCCAGACATGACCTCTTTCTTTGGTCCTTCAATCTCCATCTGGGTGGATTTTTGAATTATGAACAAATGTCCAAGAAGGATGGTATTTCCACTCTTACTTCTGCGCTGCTGTTGGCAGTGCTGCTTACAGAGATGGACAGCTGGAGAGTGGCAGCTGATGGGTTGGAGCCCAGCTCTGAAGACAGCACTGCCACCAGTACCAACACAGAAGTAAGGGTGGCATGGTGTGGTATCGGCACCCTTCTGCAATGCTGCCTTTAGAGCTGAGTGGCCGGAGAGCAGCAGCTGCCTCTTTCCCCTTTCAGCTCTCCCTGCCCAGGCAGTGTCCTCTCTTTGGGAACTCGAAATATGGTAACCGTAGGTTACGTGTTCTTCAGAGCTTCAGCTCAGAACAAGCATCGAGTCTTGTAAGGCCTCAGTAAGAGAAATCCTTCCAATCCCCCTAAGGATTGGGAGCCTCCCTGGACCAGAAGTCCCATCCATTTGCTGGCTCAGGAAGAGGGCCCTGAGTCAGTTTAAAACTCAGGCTTTTTATCCAAAAGTCTTTGGCTTTTGATCTCTGGAGAATCCAGGTTGAATTAGTATATGCATATTGTGATGCAACAGGGAGTGGGGTGGATTTGACCTGGGAAAGTTGCAGGGGAGTTACCTTGGGGAGGGGGGACTTCCCTTGAAGGAAGATCCCTGAGCTGTAACCTGAGTCAGGAGTGGGGTTGGGAGAAGTGACACCTTCTGGCCGTGAGACTGGACAAAAGAGAAGAGGAGCTGGGGGGAGGGGAGAGAGAGCTGCTGGAGGAGTTTTGGGTTTCAGTTTGATGCTGGGTGGTGGAACACAGGGAACCTCAAGGCTGGGGTCTAAGCTCCCTGCCCTCTAGAAGAACTTGACTGAGGGGTCCTGGTTACACCTACAAGCTCTGTTTTAGACTGCGTTTCTATTGTCCAATAAACCTTCTGTTTTACTGGCTGGCTGACAGTCACGGAGAATCCCAGGAAAAGGGGTGCAGGGCCCTGACTCCCCCACACTCCATGACACATATCTCCCCCGGAGGTAGTTTCAAAGACTGATGATGCAGGAAGTAAATTAGCATTCCCTCGCCCTACAAGAGAAAGTACATATGATGCCACAACAACACATATACAACTGCATTTTTAATACAAAGTAAGCCAAAGATGTTAATCCTAATTCAATTCAATGTAATTCAATAAAGTTTATCTTAATTCCATTAGGTTTCTGTCCCCCTGGACAGTGTATTCTATCGCTGTGTCTTCGTGGGCACAAAAATGTTCCCTTGATGGCAAGATAACAAACACATGCAATAGCTATCTTCTAAAATCCTAGGTGGTGATAAGGCACCCACAGCATTTACTGTGAGGTGGCAAGGTCAGCCTTATCCCCCCTTGCCATAGCCTGTTTAAATGCCACATTTGCTAACCATGGGGTAAGAGGAGCCTGAGCCCAATCAGGCCACTCGGTGGCACCTGGAGGAACACAGGGTAGTAAGGGGAGACCATGGAGGAGACCCAGATGAGAGATAGCTGGGAATTTCTTCTCCTGGACTAAAGGCAGAAAGAAACCTGAACTTTGGAGCTAATTAGCAGGGACTGAGCCAAGCAGAAGCCTAGGAGTCTGTACCCTGAAATAAAAGCAAGAAAGACACTTGCTGACATTAGGCTGAGCCCCAGCAAGAAGCTCTGAAGAAGGAGGCTGGAGGACCTGGGAGGGAAGCTGTGGGAATCAGCGAAGGCTCCTAGAGGCAGGGAAAACCCTGTGTATGGACAGTTAAATGGTGAAGACTACAGGAGATGGTGAGTCTCACTACAGCAGGCAGAAAAGAGAATCTGGTGTGCAATGGAGACTGAGGAAGTACCAAGATGGCAGGAGCTGAGGGATTCTCATGGTAGTGAGCCCCAGAGAGGCTGGGAGTTGAGTGGGACTAGAAATACATGAGACAGAGATTTCTTTGTGTGGTCTATGCCAGTGGTTCTCACCCTGGGGGTATACAGAGGTCTTCGAGGGGTACTCAAGTCATCTACATCAGTCTTTCTCAGCCTGGGGGGGTTGCAAGTACAGGGATGGTATTAAGAGTGGCAAGCAAGGCAATTGCCTGGGATCCTATGCCACAGGGAACCTTGCACAACTAAGTTACATGCTTCAGCCCAGCCATCTGGGACTCGGGCTTCAGATAAGGCACACAAGTGAAAAACAGGCTCAAGTATCACACTGAAATGTAAGTACAATATTTATATTCCAATCACTTTAATTTATAATGATATGGTAAAAATGAGAACGTCAGCAATTTTTCAGTAACAGTCAGCTGTGACACTTTTGTATCTTTGTCTGATTTTTGTAAGCAAGTAGTTTTTAAATGAGGTGAAACTTGGGATATACAAGACAAATCAGACTCCTGAAAGCGGTACAGTCATCTAGAAAGGCTGAGAACCACTGGTCTGTGTTGAAGATCTTCGGTGAGGACCCATAGGTCTTAGTGACTGCCAGGAAGAGGGGTTGAAGGACAGGGGCACTGGAACAATTTGTGTAGTGGGGGTGCTGAGAGCCATTGAACCAAGCTGTAAACCCTGTATGTAATGGAAACCACTTCAAGCCTGGGGGTGTGGCAGCACCCTTAGTTCCAGCACCTATGCTGAAGGGACTGAACTCTGGCTATTATTTTATGTGGACTTGGGCCTAGAATACCCCAGAGTGGTGTGGAACCAAATTATGTCCTGGCCAGAGGGCTAAGTCAGAAGAAGAGGTGGACCACCACAGGACTGGCGTGACCATCAACAGGGGGTGCCAGGGAAAACAAAGCTGCTATGTCACACCCAGCCACATGGGGGCATGCCTTGGGAAAATACACTCCTCTACCCCCACTCCCCCACAGCTGGGTTTGACCTCACTTTATTTACATCATAGTAAAACTAAAGTGCCTTGTCCTCACTGTTTTTAGACCCAGACAGCTAATAAATGTTAGTTATCCTTCCAGCAAAACGCACCTCTATCCTAGAACGGTCTCAGTGTCATTCTAGGATAGAGGAGTGTCTTCTCATTGCTTTGTGACCTGCTGTCTCTGTCTATGCAGCCTAAAAGCACAATGACTTTGTTTTGGTTTTGCATCTTTCCAGCTCTCTCTTTTTGCTTATTGGCTTCAGAGTGAAGTGAAGACCTTCAGGTCTCGTTGCCTGCAGTGGACTGTAGCTGTCTCCCAGGATCAGGTACCTGTAGGCATTCAGACACTATGAGTGGGTGTGTGTCAGGTGGCAGATGATGCTAAATTGCAACTCGTGGTTGGTGTAGACAGGGAGCTTTGCACTCATCTGGAGCTCTAAAGAGATGTGGAAATGTATTCTACTGAAGTTGTTGACTCTAGAAATTGCAACACATAAGTAGCTATGTCGAAATGGCATATGGAAGTTTCAGTCCAGATCACAGGGCATGCAAATCCAGCAAGGCTTGGGAGGTTGTGCTTTTCAGGCCCTGAGGTCCCATGACCCACCATAGTTTACTAACAAATAATACAGATGGCTGACCAAGAAAAGGACAAGTCATACCATGACTGGAGGTGGGAGTGGGGGTGGGGGAAGAATTAAAAATAAAGTGAAGAAGAAATTATTGCCATGGTGCACGAACTAGGTTGTCGTGGTTCCAAATGCAGAAGTGAAACAAGTGCTTCAATGCGGGTATTGGTCATTTGTAGAATGAGTTAGCTTTCTTCACTCATTTTAAATGATCTGGTTTTAACACCTGAATTTAACGCTCTGAACTTGTTCTCAGAGCAGATTTACATGTGGAACTGAGGAGGCAGTCAGAGCTGGAAAGCGCTGCTCATGGAGAGCAACATCTTTATATTATCATAACAGAACATGGTAAATTCCATGCAGCTGTACCTCCATTGGAGGATCTCAATGTGCTTTTAAATAGGAACTCACCGGGTCTGACAGCATCTTGGGACATAGGGATTACCTGAACCGTTTCACCCATCCCTACAGGGAGTATGTTGCTTTAAATGATAGCCTTAGAGAAATGCTAAGCACTCAGCCATTTTTCTGACAAAGAGAAGCATTTTAAGGAGCAGAAGGCATCCTTACCCAAATGGGATAAGTGTCATGGACCTCACATTGATCCCCCTGCCTTTTGCCCCTCTAGTGAGTTTCCTGATTGCCAAGTAAGGCGTAGGCTGAACTCAGTTTGAGTGAGCTATGCAATAAAAAATTAGGAATAACAAATATCTCTGCAAAAACCAAGATTCCTTCTCCAGCAGTTCACATAATGGTCAAATGGCTAAATGTGCTGGTTAATTTACTCACTTCAAATAAACCAGCCATCCCCAGGTCCAGAACATTGAGCCATGATTTTCAAAAGTGGCAAATGATCATGTGACTCAGTTTTAGGGGGCCCAACCTAAGTCACCTTGAAAGGGACCTGATATTTAGGAAGTATTGAGGATCCACTCTCTGAAACTCACACCCTTTTAGGTGTCTCAGGTTGGACACCCAAAATTGCTAACCAGTTTAAAAAATCTTGTCCCATGTTCTAGTCCTCTTCTAACCAGCATGCTGCTTGTATAGCCAAGGTTTTATACCTTTTATTTATGGCAATAGTTCAAAACTAAACCCTCTTGGTATGCAACTGATAGTGGAGTGAGTAATTCCAAATAGCTTCCACTTCAAGTGTAATTTTTTTTTAAATCCCACCTCCATTCTGCAACATAACTTGATGTTGCCAGACACCGTTGGGATGTAAAACAAATCACATTGCAACACTCTCCCCACAGAACCCATGTTCTGTGGATGGAATGAGGGTCAACAAGGGAACTGGTCTAATTGGGGAACTGGCAACTCTCTCCTTGCCACACTCTACAGATGTGCTTCTGGGGGCTAAAGATCACCCTGGAGTGGAAGTGTGGTGGTTCCTTGTCTGGGTCATGATAAATGATGGTTTGATGCATTTGTCATCGCATCACAACCCACGGAGCTGGGTCAGCTGAGCCTGAACTCATATTGCCAGCTCCTCAGTGGGTGTAAATCCATGCAGCCCTATTGGCCACAGTGAGGTTAGGCTGTTTTCCTCCAGCGGCAGGTCTGCGCTGTCTAATAGTGGCTGGGTTCAGACTGGCAGAGCTTGTTCAGATGTGCCCAGTGTTTCCTTCACACTCCTCACCTTTTGGTAACAGATTAACTAGTATAAACTTCCTGTCTATTTGTTGACTATACCTAATTAAGAACATAAGAACGGCTATACTGAGGCAGACCAAAGGTCCATCTAGCCCAGTATCCTGTCTTCTGACAGTGGCCAATGGGAGCGCTTCAGAGGGAAAGAACAGAACAGGAAATCATCCAGTGATCCAGTTCTTGTTGCCCATGCCCAGCTTCTGGCAAACGGAGGATAGAGATACTTCAGAGCACTATTTTGCGTCCCTGCCCATCCTGTACTGAGAAAAGGAGTGGATGGAATTTAATTTAGCTGCAATGAAACATGTGAGGGCTATCCTGAGACTCTGTCTTGTTGTAAAGGAAGCAGAAACTTTGCTAGAAAGAAAATTGTTTTTCTTTCTTGCTCAGTGCTAAATGTAAAAGCAGCAATGTTTGCACTTCCTCTATTCTATTCCAATGATTCCATACAACAGAAATATGTTTTGAGCTTCCTTACCAGCTACCCATGAAGAAAGGTTGATCACAATCTCCAGAAGCTGTTCATGGCCCTCTGCCCAGGCTACGGACCTGTTCCATTGCACTTCACATTCAGCCTTTGCCCCCTCTTTTAAAAGCCTCCTGTTTCTCTGCTACATTCTTCTTTCTCTAGACTTTGTCCATGACACACCTAGTAGACTCATAGGCCTCAAGTGACCATCGTGATCAAATAGTCTGACCTCTCCACACTGCAGGTCACAGAACCTCATCCACCTACTCCTGGAATAGACCCAGAACCTCTGGCTGAGTTACTGAAATCCTCTAATGATTTAAAGATTTGACATTACAAGGAATCCACCATTTACTTTAGTTTAAACCAGCAAATGACCCATGCTTAAGAGGAAGGTGAACCCCGTCCCCCTCAGGGTCTCTGCCAGTCTGACCTGGGGAAATATTTCTTAGTGACCCCAAATATGGCAATCAGTTAGACCCTGAGCATGTCAACAAGACCTACCAGCCAGACACCTGGGGAAAAATTCTCTGTAGTAACTCGGAGTCCACCCCATTTCCAGCATTGGGGATTTTTGGTATTAGCAATCACAGATGGGCCACATGCCATTGTAGGCGATCTCATCATACCATCCCTTCCATAAACTTATCAAGCTCAGTCTTGCGCCCACTATTCCCCTTGGAAAGCTGTTCTGGAACTTCATTCCTCTGATGGTTAGAAACCTTTCTCTGATTTCAAGTTCAAACTTATTGATGGCCAGTTTATAGCCATTTGTTCTTGTTTCAAGATTGGCACTTAACTTAAACCTATCTTCTTCCTTCCTGATATTTATCTCTGTACTTTATTTATAGAAAACAATCATATCTTTCCCTCAGTCTTTGGTTAGGCTAAACAAGCAAAGCTCTTTGAGTTTCCTTCCATAAGACAGGTTTTCCATTCCTCAGATCATCCTAGTAGCCCTTCTCTGCACCTGTTCCAGTTTGAATTCACTCTTCTTGAACATGGGAGACCAGAATTTCACACAGTATTCCAGATGAGGTCTCACCAGATACCTTGTATAATGGCAATGACACTTCTCTGTGTCTACTGGAAATACCTTGCCTGCTGCATCCTAGAATCACAATTGTCTCTTACATGGCTGCATCACATTGGTGGTTCATAGTCATCCTGTGATCATCCAATACACTCAGGTCTCTCTCCTCCTCTGCTGCTTGCAACTGATACATCCCCAGCTTATAACAAAAATTCTTAACATAGCTCTTAAGAACATAAGAACGGCCATACTGGGTCAGATCATAGGTCCATCTAGTCCCGTAACCTGTCTTCCAACCAGTGCACCAAAGGGAAGGAACAGAACAGGTAATCAAGTGATTCATCCCCTGTTCCCCATTCCCAGCTTCTCACAAACAGGAGCTAGGGACACCATCTCTGTCCATCCTGGCTACTAGCCATTCATGGACCTATCCTCCACGAAATTATCTAGTTCTTTTTTTAATCTCTGTTATAGTTTTGACCTTCACAACATCCGCTGGCAAAGAATTCCACAGGGTGACTATGTGCTGTGTGAAGAAATGCTTCCATTTGTTTGTTTTAAACCTGCTACCTCTTAATTTTACTTGGTGACAACTACTTCTGTGTTATGAGTAACACTTCCTTATATACTTTAGTAAATAACACTTCTTTATGTACCTTCTCCACACCAGACATTATTTTGTAGACTTCTCTGATATCTCCCCTTAGTCATCTCTTTTCCAAGCTGAAAAGTCCCAATCTTATTAATCTCTCCTCATATGGAAGCTGTTCCATAACCCTAATCATTTTTGTTGCCCTTTTCAGAACCTTTTCCAATTCCAATATATCTTTTTGAGGTGGAGTGATCACATCTGCGTGCAGTGTTCAAGATGTGGAAACATCATAGATTTTATATAGAGGCAATATGCTTTTTTTTGATCTTGTCTATCCCTTTCTTAATGATTCCCAACATTCTGTTCACTTTTTTGACTGCCACTGCACATTGAGTGGATTTTTTCAGAGAACTATCCACAAATACTCTAAGATCTCTCTCTTAGCTCTATTAAATTTCATCCTATTCCTATTACTCCAGTTCTCAAGGTCTTTCAGATTTTCTTATATAATATTCCGGTCCTCCTCCATTTTGGCAATACTTTCCAACTTTGTGTCAGCTGCAAATTTTATTAGCACACTCCCACTTATTGTGCCAAAGTCATGAATGAAAATGTCAAACAAGACTTGCCCCAAGACCGATCCCTGAGGGACTCCATTAGTAACCTCATTCCAGCCTGACAGTTCACCTTTCGCTATGGTCTGTTGTAGTTCCCCGTCAACCAGTTCCTTATCCACCTTTCAAATCTCATGTTAATTCCCATCTGCTCCAATTTAACTTATTTCTCATGTGAAGCTGTATCAAATACCTTACTGAAATCCAGGTAGATCTGATGTATTGGATTTCCTTTGTCTAAAAACAAAACAAAACAATTATCTTCTCAAAGAGATTAGTTTGGTCCAGCGTGATCTACCATTGGGGTAAAACACAGGCTTTTACAAATTTCTCTTGACCTTTATGTCCTTAAATACTTTCTCTTTCAAAACTTTGTTCCAGGATCTTGAAGTCAAACTAATGGGCCTATAGTTTCCGAGATCACTTTTTCCCCCTTTCTTAAAAGTATGTACTATATTAGGAATTCTCCGGTCATAGAGGAGCACCCCCAAGCTTACGGATTCATTAAAAAACACCTGCCTCTTGCTCTGTTCTCATCCCTTCTCTCCTTGCCAATCCCAAATGTGCTCTGAATCATTCCAGTCATTTTTAACTATCTTTAGTATTTGTCGCCTCCTTCCACATTCCAAACTCCCATTGCAATTAATAGGGAATACGTATGTGGAAGGATGGCAGCAATGGGCCCTATGTATTTTCTTTGCTTGTCCTCAACACTGTTTTCCCTCAATCTGTTTCCAAGGGCCTGATTGTCTCCTCACAGTTGACAATAGAGGAAGTAGGGTCTTATTGTCCACTGTAAAATACAGGCAACTCCCATTATCTTTCATTATCTTTCATTGGAATGGGAATCCTGTGGCAAGAGAATAAGAGAATAAGACACGAGAGTCAGTGCAGAAACGAAGTCTTTTTGTCCTCTCTCTGTGTATTTCTCCTGTTCCTGCCACTATCTCGGCTTAGTTCTTCTCTCTCATCTATTCTACTTTTTGTCCCTGCTACATCACTCCTTTCAGGCCCTGATTCATTCAGCCTCACCCACTACAATGTTCCATCCTTGCTTGGCTCTTCCTATTCATTTCTCTCCCTTCTGGGTAGCAGGGGGAATCCTTCCCTTTAGTCTTGGATGCCTTACAATGCCTTGCCAGTGTATCTCCCATTCGAGCTACTTACAAACAGCCTGCCAGCATGCAAGTCACGCCTTGAGCATCTCTGGATGGCCGCGATTCTGGTTCAGCAACTCTGAGCCCAGGAGCCTGTCAGAATACCCAAGCCACGTTCTGGCTCCCACCAGCCTTGGTTATTACATACAGGGTGGCAACAATACACTCCCAGTCCTGAATTCCCCTCCCCTCCCTCGCAAAAAAATATCTCTGCTGGACAGTTCAGATACTTTTAGGCCAGGTGTCCCTGTAAGGGAACAATAGATAGTAACTTGCCATCTTAAATAGTTACCCACAAAGTTCAAAACACTGGATTAATTTTGATTAAAGAACAAAAGTATTTCTTTGTAGTTAAATAGATTAAGTGAATACAAGTATTAAAATAAAAAATGGTTACAAGAAAAATAAAGACAAAATGTTTCCTAATACTAAACGTAACAGACTGGACTTGGTTGAAGGTGAAGTTCTTGCCACAGGTTCCAAGTATTGTTGCTGACCAAGTTTGAGGTCAGGATCTACCCCAAAGTCCATAGACTGTTTCTTTTGTCTTCTTAGTTGGAAAAGAAAGACAGAATCATAGAATATCAGGGTTGGAAGAGATGTCAGGAGGTCATCTAGTCCAACCCCCTGCTCAAAGCAGGACCGACACCAACTATATCATCCCAGCCAGGGCTTTGTCAAGCTGGGCCTTAAAAACCTCTAAGGAAGGAGATTCCATCACCTCCCTAGGTAACCCATTCCAGTGTTTCACCACCCTCCTAGAGAAACAGTGTTTCCTAATATCCAACCTAAACCTCCTGCATTGCAACTGGAGACCATTGCTTCTTGTTCTGTCATCTGCCACCACTGAGAACAGCCGAGTTCTCTGGAATCCCCCTTCAGGCAGCAGGAGCTGAGTCAGGGTTTCTGGTTCCCTAGGCAGAATTCAGGGGGCAGCATTTTGTGCGCTCTCCACAGGGTGCACGGGAGCTTCCGGTTCCACTCCCATTGCGCTGCTGAAGAAGGACCCTCTGCCAAAATGCCGCAGGCGACAATGGCAGTCATTGAGCTGCTCAATTGCCTGCTGCTGTTTTCCACGGCACGCCAGCAGAAGGTCCTTCTTCAGCGGCGCGATAGGAGCGGAACTGGAAGCTCCCGTGCACCCCGTGAGGAGCACACAAAATGGCCCTGCCCGAATCCTGGCAACCTAGGCAACCGCCTAGAGTCGCCCAATGGAAGCGCCGGCCCTGTTAGGTAGTTGAAGGCTGCTATTAAATCCCCCCTCACTCTTCTCTTCTGCAGACTAAATAAGGCCAGTTCCTGCAGCCTCTCCTCGTAAGTCATGTGCCCCAGCCCCCTGATCATTTTCATTGCCCTTTGCTGGACTATCTTGAATGGATAGGGAGAGAGAACTTGGGGTGGTTTTGCCCCTCGCATTTATAATTCAGCAAAACCAACGAGGATAGACCAACACGGCTACCACACTGAAACTTGTCACCATTTATAGTTCAGTTATCCTTTGAAATGCATTTTCCAGAGAGTGGCTCTTAGGTAAAGTTCTCTCCAGTGGAGAGCAAGGAGACATGGAGTTTGATGAGGAAGAGGTGTTATGCTGTTTCTTTTCACCTATGCAGGCTGACATGCCAATGTTTCTTTCTTTGTTTTCTTGCTGTCGGAGTTTATATGCAAACAGAGGTAAATGCACATGCTTGCTTGACCAGTTCCACATGAGTTTGGACATGTGCTTTTAACATCATACAGGGGGCATCCATAACTTTACACACAATGTTGCTACATACATTTCCCCATGATATTATTGACCAGATAGTTATTTAGTTTTCAAATGATACCTTGTGGCATATTTTGTACAAAGATTATAATGAGAGTGCATAGGGTGTGAATAGAGGTGCATTCAGGCATAGTAACATACAAGCAGAAGCATGTGTTCAATCATGCAGGCACAGAGCAACCAGGTAGTTCCTGTATGCAATTCATTAAAGCAGGATAATTGATACCTAATCATGGGGGAAAAAGCCAAATAAGATAAAGAGGCTGTGGGTTCCTGGTAAATAACACCACTTATGCAACAGTTTCCATATACAGTGCTTCACAAAGAGACATACATATCATTATCCCCATTTTACAGATGGAAAAACTTAGACATAGCAGGGAAAGGTCACGTAGCTGAGCCAGGAATCGAGCACAGTTCCCTCAACTCCTAACGACTGGATCATGCTCGCAACCTTAAAACATAGTTTGCTCTTTTCCATCCATGAACCCACCCAGATCAGCAGGATAGTCTCCTCCTTTCTCCAAAGGGCTTCCGTGCTTCCACTCATCTGGCTACGGTTCAGGGCTGGTCAATGCTTTGTTAGTGGTCTCAAAGTATTTTACCATCCACTCAATGTGAAAGCCATTGTACATAATAAAACAGCACAATCCAGTACAGTAGTTTCTTTTGGGCACCTCCAAGAAAGAGAAATTTTGGAAAAGATCCAGAAATATGTAACACAAAGCAGTGAAGGCTTGGAGAGAATGAAAGAAATTTGCTCCTCGACTGAAAGACCATTAAGGCCTTTTTTGTTAATTGGTTACAACTATTGGAAGGATAGTTTTAAAGAAGAGATAGTGGTGCCCAGTGGATAGAGCACACTGGCCTGGGACTGGGTAAATATAGATTCCAATATAAGCTTTACCATTGGCCTGCAGGGTAACCTGGGATAAGTCACTTTCCCTCTTTGTGCCTTGGTTTCTTCATCTATAATATGAGGATAATGACAGACCTCTTTTGTAAAGTGCTTTGACAAGTGCACACAAGGTGGTGGTGGTGTTTGTTATTAATAACAAAGGTGCAGCAGGTCGGAAGTTGCTAGATCAGGTTCTTACTAGATACTAACTGAGTCTTACCACCTACAACATCAGTCATTCAGCTTAATCAGTATTACGTTTCTAAGGGTTGGTTTACACAGTGTTTGTACACCTACATAAATATATCTTTTTACAAACTGATATCGTCAGTGGCACAGCTCCTGGGCGTGGATGTAGTTATACTAGGATAAAGGTTCTAATGTGCGAATGAGCCTCAGGGCCTTTGAAAATCCCACTAAGTTACTGTGTGATCTTTAGGTGCCTAAATACCTTTACAAATCTGTCCCACAGTCTCTCTGTGCCTCAGTTTGCCATCATCTAAATTGGGGATAACAATACGTCCTTTACCTCTCTTGCTATTTAGATTGCAAGGCTATTAGGTCAGGAATTGGCTTACTATATTTATACAGAGCCTAGCAGAAGGGGACCTCAGTCTCAGCTGGTGCTATTGAAATCCAAAGAAGAATTAAGGGTGTCAATATTAAGCAGAGGGAAGAATGGCTATCCTAGAAGGATGCCATGAATTGAGGTCAGCATACCCAGGAGAAACTTCCTGATCATTGAAGGCAAATTAAACTATGGGGTCATTTTCTTTGGGAAGTGCAGGAATCCTCACCACTGGAGTTAATCAAAGTCTTGGCTTCGCAATTGCCCACATCATCATACACTGCACTAATCACTGGCAGCGTGCGCCAAATCTAAACTAACAATAAAAGTGCAAATTAAAGCAAACTTTGCAGCTTTAGCAACCGGCTACAGAGATGCCTGTTCTGATTTACATTAATTAGTTTTGTCCCATGTGGTTAAGGTTCTAGCTCATGATATTTTGCCCATTTCTGAGCTGTTTCTAAGTTTATTATGCGAATAGGACTCTGATTACATTTGCGGGCTTTGTTTTAAACAGCTGCCAGAAGAAACTGTGGTCGTCTGAGCTGTAAATTCTTAGGAGTGATCTTTATTTTGTAAGTGGGAGTCTAAATGGGACCACAGAATGCTGTGGGCGATTTTTGTTTTCTTCAGCTGCTGTGAATCGGCATAGCTCTATCATAGTGTTTTTTTTTAATAAATTAGAACTGGTTAGGAATTTTTTTCTGTGAAAATTTTTTACACAAGCAAATTCACTTTTGTCATTTTTACACTAAAAAACATGGTCTTAATAAAGGCTTATCACAACATGCTGTAACCCATTAACTGCACTCTCCCTCTCTTTTTGTCCTATGACTGCAAAGGTATTAACAGGCCACCACCTTCAGTGGTCTCTTAGAATGTATTAATTCCTAATGCTGCACAATCGGTTCCACTTCGTATTTAACTGTGACCAGAGGTACCGACTTTCTAATGTACCAAGGGGTGCTTGACCCCTGCTCTGCCCCAGGGCCTGCCCCCAGGCCACTTTTTCCCGTCTTCCCCTCCTCCTCAGAGCACCCACAGAGTCGGCACCGATGTCTATGATCTTTCCCAGACCTAAAGAAGAGCTCTGTGTAGCTGAAAACTTGTCTTTCATCAACTTAAGTGGTCCAATAAAATATATTTACCTCACCCAGCTTATCTCTTAACCTGCATTATTTTGTTTTGTTGGGAGGCAGGCAAAATTTCTCATTTGCTTGAAAGTCCATCTTCTGTAGTTTAAAAAAACAGATGCAAATGATTTGATTAGCCCTTAATGGTCTCTGGCCCATTTTTCAGAAAGCTCAGCCCGGCCAAGAAGCCTTGGACTTTAATCTGCTCCAAGAATCTCACACACATTGCATTCGGTCATCACTCTATGCTGCTTAAGTGTTTTCAGCTTGTTTTACTAAGAACCAGCAAAGTCAGCAGATAAAAGCATAACAAGAGCCAATGGGGGAAAGTCAAAGCTAGACAAATTCAGATTAGAAATCAGGCAAGAACATTTAACAGTGAGCGTAATTGACCACAAAAAAAATTTACATGAGGGTTATAGCACAGTCTTCATCACATGTCTCTTTAAAAAAAACTGTACAGGAGGCCATGAGGTCAAGTGGCTGTAGCACCTCTGTGGGGGTCAGGAAAACTTGGTTCTATTCCCAGTTCAGCTGCTGGGTGACCTGGAGCAAGTTATTTCACCATCTTATCCCTCAATTTCCCTATCTGTAAAATGAGGCTAGTAATGATTCCCAGTTGGTTTATAAAAGTGCTTTGAGGTCTGTGGCCAAGAAGTGCTAAGTAAGAGCTAATATTTTTAAAAGATACTCTATTGCTTATCTCAAACATATGGGGCAGTTAGATCTATGGCTTTTGATTGGCAGGAAGTCAGATTAGATTCTCACAAATGGTTCTATCTGGCCTTAGAATCTGAGTTTAGCCAGAAAGAGAGTCAATCCCTTCCTCCCTTCAGCTGGTTTCTTTATTTAAAACAAAAAATGGTTGAACAGTGTAACTGAGAAAGGAATGTGACCCAAAGTGTCTAATTTCCTTCTTAGAATGATGTAAATCGGGAGTAACTGCAGCGGAATTACAAACATGAGAATCGGATTCTAAATATTTCATGTTGTATCTTTCTAACTCCCTCCAGCTTGTTCTACCTGCACCACTGTAGGATGCCTTGGATGATAACAGATTGCATACAAGTTGTGCATGCTAAGTATGTCCCTTTGTTTGCTGTCCATAATGGACCAGCACTCCAGCCCCATAGTTTGACATGTCAGAGTTTGTGTGATCTGATTGTTCCATTGGTTGAACAATTTCAATCAACTCTATTTGTTGCAGTTTTCCCCCATAAAATGCTGATTCAGCTAAACTGAAATGTTCTATAGGACTGTGATTTTTTTTTTTTTGGTCTAAATTTTCAACAAATATCAATTTCATTTTTATAAAGGTGAAATTTTGTTTTATATAAATTGTTTCCATTTGTATTATTTTAATATAATGATAGAAATGTAGGGCTGGAAGAGACCTTGAAGTCAAGTCCAGCTCCTTGTGCTGAAGCAGGACCAAGTAAACCTAGACCCACCCTGTTCTTTAAAACCGCTGATGATGGGCATTCCACAACCTCCTTTGGAAGCCTGTTCCAGAGCTTACCTACCCATAAAGTTAGAAAGTTTTTCTTAATATCTAACCTAAATCTCCCTTGCTGCAGATTAAACTCATGTCCTTCAGTGGACATGGAGAACACTTGTTCTCCACCCTCTTTAGAACAGCCCTTCACGTATTTTGAAGACTATCAGGTCTTTTATCATGACTAAACATGCCCAGTTTTTTAGCCTTTCCTCATAAGTCAGGTCTCTGCTAGACTCTGCTAGACTCTTTAGCTGCTCTCCACCAGACTATCTCCAATTTGTCCACCTCTTTTCTAAAGTGTGGTACCCAGAATTGGACACAATATTCCAGCTGAGTCCTCACCAGTACCAAGTAGAGCAGAACAATTAGCTCCTGTGTCTGTATGATACTCCTGTTACTACATGCCAGAATATTAGTGGTTTCTGCAATTGCGTCACATTGACTCATGTTCAACTTGTCATACACTATTACCCCCCGCCTAGATTTCTTCAGAGATACTACCACTTACCCAATTATATTTCATTTTGTAGTTATGTATTTCTTTTCTCTTCCTAAATGTAGGACATTGTGTGAGTGTGTACACAATTTGACAAGATTGGATACTTCCAAAACAATTTTTTTTCAGGATTTTTGTTTTGCAGTAATTTTTTTTAACCATGACTTTCTGTTCCAATTCAGGATGAAAAGAAACCTCAGAATATTGACATTTTCTCGAAGAATGGACGTTATTAGTTTTGATCAGGTCTAGCAAAGAGAAAGCAGGAACTTGGAGGGTGTCTTTAACAATCACACTTTCCAAGGGGTAAATGAGGGTGGGTTTTTTTGGAATACAAATTGTATTGCGCCAGCAGATCTACACATGCGTTCCATATGCCCCAATTCTGCTGGCACAGAGACTGCTGCTGCAATGTTCTCTGACGTAATAGCTGAAGTTTGTACTCATGGAAAAGGGAACATCTTAAAATGAGAAATAAAAGTTCCAGCCTTTCTATGCAAGAACTGCTGTGATTGGCATGCAGTCAGCGTTCCTTTGTGAAATCAGGGTCTCAGTCTTTGCATGCTTGCTTTGTTTAGGCTGCTGCTTTGCTTTTCCCAAGGTAATTTATAAATTCAAAATCTCATAAATACCAATGTAAACTTAGGAGCAATTTCACTGAATCAGTGACTCCAAATCTATATCAAGGTAACTGAAAGCAGAATTAGGCCCAAAATATTCACCTATACTCAGCTATATAGCACAAAATATTTACCTATATAGCACTTTTCATATATATATATAGAGAGAGAGAGAGAGTACTTCTGGACTTTTACGGAATCTACACACAGCCAGCATTCCGGCCTATCGTTCATTCATGTGGGAGAACATAGATTTTTAATGATTTAAGAGTCGGTAAGAAATATCTAGGGCCAGGCTCTGAGATATGGCCCAGGGACTCACAGTGCCCATCTAGAGGGACTATACTGGCATAGCTATGGGGTCATAGCTATGTTGGTATAACCTTATAGTGCAGACCAGGGGCTGGCAACCTTCAGCACGTGGCCCATCAGGGTAACCCGCTGGTGGGCCATGAGACATTTTGTTTACGTTGACTGTCCGCAGGCACGGCCCCCTACATCTCCGAGTGGCTGCGGTTTGCAGTTCCCGGCCAATGGGAGCTGCGGGAACCAGACGGACAAACTGAGTTCCATACAGCTTATGCTGTGTGTGTATGTGGTGTTAAACGTCGCATAGCTCCCCTCCAATAGGGTTTGCTTTAGTATCTTTGCACAACAATGAAAGGGATATTTTGTCCAATGCGGTGTTTGCATAACTTGTCATTCTCCTCCCCAGAGCTGTGGATTGGAAGGCATTCTGTGAATGTAAATAATGGTGATTACTGAACCGAATCTGGCTCTCAGTCACGCTGGGACTTGTGTACCAGCCGCTGAGCTTTTCTGGCCTGCTCTATGCTAATAATTTCTATAAAAATGGAAACGTTTCAGAAATATTTTTGCACTCTATCCCCGTTTTCCAGTCAGGTGTGGTAATTCACTGTTTTACTTGATATCGGGAACAGAGCTCACCTTAAAGATATATATATAGTGGTCACTAGTTAAAAAAAAATATTTGCCAAGATCCACCAGCTAATAACTGAGATCAGTTTGTTCCCATGGTAAGCAGAAACCATAGCATCACATATACCGTTGGCAAATATTAACCTTTTAGTGGAGACCACTTGCTAGACTAGTGAAGTACCTTTCCAGTTGGCAGCATGCCTGAGAGTGGTGGGATAAATCTGGCTAATACAATACACCACAGCTTCCGTCAGTCACTGATTTCTGATGAACGCAATTTCCTTGTTTGGGTATTGTAGTAGAGCTGGTTGAGTGGTGGTGGGGAATGCAGTTATTTTCATTGCACTGATCTGTAGGTTTCAAAAAGGAATAATTTTTTATTTTTCCCATACATTTTAAAAAACAAACTTGTAAAGGTGGGAGGATTGGGGAGGTGAAGAAAAGGAAAGGAAGATAAAAATGAACTCTCTTAAAATTTCTTTTTGAATCTTATTTTCAGTTTTCACCCTCCCTCCCTCAACTTTCTCGCCTCTTCCCTCCACATTGCCACTAATGCAGAAGGGGACAAGGAAAGAAAATAATAATCAGCTAAAAATCTAAAAAGCAAAAGAAAGAAGACAATTATTTGATTTTGCAAAAAAACAAAAACAAACAAAAAAAACCCCAAACAAAAACAATTCATGATATTCTTTCAAAAAGTTCCAATTCTTGCTGATAAAAATGCTCATTCAGAAATGTTGACAAGCTCTATTTTATTCTGTGGGTTATGAGTACAATATTGCAGGGGAAAAAAGACACAAATATTTATATGGACTTTAGAAAGATTGAATTTTCAGAGCTTGTCTCATGTCCTGTTACAAGGAAATGGAAGTTCTGCAGCCTCTCCCTTACAACTTCCCCCTCTTCCCCCCTCCACACACACTCCCACACAAGCCTTCATGCTAAGTCAACTATAAAATGCCTGGGAAGAGAAGTGAGATAAGCCCACTGTGCTTACATGGAAAAACTGGCATATACTTCCAAAGTGATAGAACTAGCCAGGAATGAGGTGGGTGTTACAAACGATGTCAGGTTTGAAGTGAACAAGAGAACCAAGGAATGTTTAAAATAAACTTCCGGTTGGTTATCTGGGCAGGAAAGAAAGAGGGAAGCATGTCTGAGTAATCAGGGATGGATAATGGTGTCAGGTGCACAGGAAGCAGAAAAAAATCACAAGCATCTTGTAAGTCCTTATTATGGGCAAGTTTAAATGTATCTTTCAGGGGTAGCTGAGAGGCCTGACTAATGGAAAACTAGGACACCACTTGTAAAGCTTGTCTTGGGTCAATAAGATGTCTTAGCTGAAGTCAAAGGCCAGTCTCCCTTTCAGTTGGAAGGGCTTAAAACAGGCCCTTGTTGAACTGACTTTAAAGTATGCATGTGCAAACAAGAATCAATTGCCTTATCACTACACTGTGATAACAGATAGGTTCATCAAGATGACAAACACTCTCTACCATAGGCACGACTCTTTTGTGGGTGCGTAGCACTCACCGGCAGCCAGCTCCTGCCTCCCACCTAATGCCTCCCATCCAGCAGCAGCCCTGTCAATCAACTCCACCCCCTCCCCCCCAGTACCTCCTGCCCGCTGCAATCAGCTGTTCCGCACCATGCCAGATAAACAATTCCTTCAATAACAACCTCTGTTACATTACTTTTGCATGACCCAATTGGACCTTTTCTGTCATAGAATAGCAGGCTTGGACGGGACCTCATGAAGTCATCTAGTCCAACCCCCTGCTCAAAGCAGGACCAATCCCCAAAATATATATTTTTCAAAGGTCACAACACAAATGCACCTATTGCCTAAATCAAGCACTCTTGTGCCATTAGGGGCTAAGAACTGTATTATGCATTGTCCACTTGAATGGTTAAGATGACATCCCTCTAAAGACCAAGTTAGCTGTGGGCACGCTCATTTCTTTTGCCCCATTCCTCACAATGTTTTATCAATTTACAGCCCCCCTCTTCCTGGATCAAATGTGTTCCACTTATTTTTATTTGCGTAATTCTCCGTTAATAATCTTCAGCAGCACCCAGGCCATTGTTGCTCTTTTCTTTTTTCCAGTGTTATGTGATAACATTTTGCCCTTCCAATCCTCTTTGGGCGTGGTTTGATTCCAATTAAACCCAAGGCATTTTGTCCATCCTATAATTTGTTGTTTCCATATATGGGAGTCTTTGAACCATTAAAAGGGCTATTACCCATTACTCAGTATATTGACTATCCTTCCTATATACTGTATCCCATAAACTTGCATCATTTCTAACACAGTCTTGTTATTCATTTCTGACACACTCCATATATTTGCATTTAAGGATGTTTCCAAAGTTTGTGTTTGTTTTAACCTGGAACATTACAATCCTTATTCCTTGCTTGGATAATGTGCCAAAATGTTGTATTACATGTGTCTGTATGGCTCCCGAAACCTCACCCGAGACATTTTCCCTCCCAACGTCTCAATATCAACTTCAACACTCTGACCTCAGCACCAAGACCACCCACTATTAATTCTCCTATACCTCTCTTGCTACTTTTAGCTCCATCTACCCATTGTTGTTGCCATGCTAGTAATAGAGGCAAGGCATATGGCGTGCACTCTGAATGTTGGACACTCGCATCTTCCCATGATTCTAGCCCAAATTCCTATTTGGTTGATCTTAAAAAGCATATTCTCTATTCCTTGATGCGCCATGGAGTGGCAGACATTAATTTCTTCCCTTTGCATTTTTTTCCAGGTATCCATGTTACTGCTCCTGTCTTTTTGTTCACAGCTTCTATCTCCTAAGGTGGTCTATTACCTTTGCTTCTGACTCCAAACCCTGCTGTGCTAACTTTAATTTACAATCCTCCAGTTGCCTTTACTGGAGTAGCATCAAACTTTAAAAAAATTACTGGCAATCTCCTTTAATGCTGCCTTTATTCTAAACTTCTTACGACTGGACTTAAGTGCCTCCTTTTCTTCACTCTCTCCCCTGGTTCATGTCACAAGACAGAAAGCAGAAGACCAGAAGTCCAAAGTGCAGGCAATGCAATGTTTATTAGGGTTAATTCCTAGCAAACACATCCATAGCTCTGCATGCAGACAGAGTCTGTTCCCCAGTATTCCATTCCCAGCTCTGATGCTGCAGAGCCTAGCCTGTGTCCCCATTCCATCATTCCCTTTTCCAGTTCTCTGTTTTGTTTTTCCGGCTGTTCCAACTGAGTCTGCATGACTTGTACTTGCCTTACTTTCTTCACTAAACTTTCCTGGCAGATTTTAAAACTTTCTTGCAGGATCTGTAGCCCTGCACATCCCCGCCCTGCCATCCTGGTATTCAGTTACCTTTCATGTAGCCTGCCATATCACAGGTGCCTGCTTCTTGCTGACATTAGCCTTATATAGCTATACATGCTTCTCAAATGTGTTTTCTAATGTATCAATTATCACGTCAGGTTCTACTGCATCTTCCATCCAAGGCAGGTCCCTAATACAATAATCTCCTTCTCTAACATAGAAGGGGCTTTAACTTTAACCTATTGGGGTGCCTCCTCTACCCTTTTACACTTTTTAAACATTATCTCAATAACCCCGCACAATATCTCCCCACGCGCTCTCACTCACTTATACTTAACATAGCACATTCCCAAAACTCCATGCAGTACCTCCCCATGTATACTTTTAATCTCACAAATCCCATGAATAAGGAGTCACCCGTTAGACTCCCCCAATACTGTGAGACCCCGTCTCACAATCCGGCACTCCTTATATCTCTCCCCGCCCTCGCAATTCTCCATTGTGTCTGGTATCTGCCCGCATTCTCCACCAAATGTTAGCTTCTGATAGAGGCCTCCCTGTGGGATGGGGAGAAGGCAGATACCGGACACAGTGTTCATATATAATATTCTAAATATTGTTATAAATATTGTTATTCATAACAATATAAACCCTACTCCACATTCACACTCCTTTCCTACTACATCAGAATCTGAAGATCCAAATGAAATCGCAATGGCCAGTTGAAATTCAGCGGTCACAAACTGTGGGGAGCTGGCTTCTTTTTCAGAGCTTTGGATCAGTGTTTGATGCCATATTTCAGATATGTCCGGCAATTATTTATAAACCAGTTCATTGCATCAACTTTTTTTCTGTTTATGAAGCCTTTCACCCATAACTCCAGGCAAACAATTCTGGACAGGCTATCATAATCTAAGAGGTTCCATTTCCCCGAATTCTTGCTTGACTGGTGCTATTCCCTTCTCTGCTAATTCTTCATATTCCCCATGGACATAAAAGTTGTTTTTGCATACACAGTTTTTCACTGCTCATTAACTTGAATCCTTGCTTCAGCTGCCAGCATGCAACTTACAAACTCTGTAGAAACAGCAGCACTGAGTTGTGCAGTTGTTCCCTCCTTCCTTTCCAGGTCCAGTTTCTCCCTTTACAAATCAAAGGTTGCCTTTGCTGTCTGCAAGTGTCATAAACTCAGGGTTTATCTACACTACCAAACGGGGTCAATCTACTGTACGCAACTTCAGCTACGTGAATAGCGTAGCTGAAGTCAACGTACTTGGATCTACTTACCATGGTGTCTTTACTGCGGTGAGTCGACACCTGACGCTTTCCCATCAACCTCATTCTGGTGGAGTACCGGGATTAATGGGAGAGTGTTCAGCAGCTATACTAGATGCAATAAATTGACTCCTGCTGGATTGATCACTGCCTGCGAATCCAGCCGGTAACCTAGACAAGCCCTACGCCTGACATCTGAAAACCCACCTGCGACCCTTCTGCCTCCTGCATTACAAGTGCTGCTAATAAGGGTTCTGCAATCTGATCTGATGGACAGTTTGTCCCTGGCTGCAACACTGGTGCAAGGAAGAAGGAAAGGTGCAAAAAGCATGCCAATTGCAGTTGGTGTTCAATGGGGAGTCCATTGTGCACCTGCTGGAGATAGAATCTATCCCAAAGGGAGAGACAGGGCCATGGTGTCAGTCCCTCTTCACACTCAGTGTAATTATCTCTCTGAAAATAAGGCCCTAGGTGACTTGCGCAGGGTCACATTGAGGCAGTAGCAAAGTCAAACCTGACCCATGTCATTTTGAGTCCCAGTGCAATGCTTGAAGCACACAATCACCCTTCCAGCTGTAACATTGCTCTACCAGGTCAGCATCCTCACCCTGCACAATCCAGGAACGTGCTAAATTGGTAGCAAAGTCCCAAATTGCCTTATTAACAACACTCTTGCTTTAGCTGCTTTGCTATGATTTATTTTATTTAGTGGGTGAATGAAGGAGGCTATAGAGTTGTAATTTAGAAATGCACAAAGGAGTATCTTAAGCAAAAAGGTGTAAACACTTTTTTATTGAACGAGTGTATAAATAAATGCAGAAAATATGAATTACAAGACATAGGGTCTGATCCGCTGTCTGAGAAAGTCGATGGAAGTGTTTCCTAATTCAGATTGGGTAAAACCCTTAATTCCTATTTCCTAATATCCTACAGAAACAGAGAGGAAGATTTTGTTCCTATAAGATAACAGAGACATTAACTGTCCACATCAAGTTGTCTCTCACTTGACTTGTTTTAAGCATCCCTTCTGAATCATCTTGTTTCCAAGTCTTTCCTGTCATCTCTTTGTCACTGACTTGAAAAATACAATATCTCCAGGAAGGAAGAGATCGAAACATTTCCAGTTCCGGAAGTTACAACAAACGATGCTAGGACTTGGAGGGTTGCAGGAAAGTTGGCTACAACCTAACTTTCATAATTAGATCTCTGAGATAAAGGGGTTTCACCTAGTGTTTCACGGATAGGGTGTGTGGGTTTACATGAAGTTGATCTTCTAATCATCTTCCTTCTATTTTAGACCTAGTAGCCTCATGATGGTATATCTGTCCCTTAGATAATTGTTAGCTGTGCATCTGGGTTGCTGATGTGGAGAGGGATAGCTCAGTGGTTTGAGCATTAGCCTGCTAAACCCAGGATTGTGAGCTCAATCCTTAAGGGGGCAACTTAGGGATCTGGGGCAAAAAAAAATCAGTACTTGATCCTGCTAGTGAAGGCAGGGGGCTAGACTCAATGACCTTTCAAGGTCCTTCCTAGTTCTAGGAGATAGGTATATCTCAGATTATTATCAGTGACACAATGGGAACTCTCAGTGGGAGTTTAAGAACCAAGAATTATTGGAAGCAGGAAAGATTGATCTGAGCCCAACATTCTTAAAGAGATGCATATCCTTAAATAATTTGTCTCTAAATGGTCACCTATCAGTATTGCTTGAGTGTCATCCTCTGCATTCAATCTCTTATATTGGAATGCATGTGGTGCCAATATTCCATTAACATCAAGATCTAGTACATTCAAATCTCTTTATGATCACAGATTTTTTTTAATTCAAGCAACTCTCAAACTAAAAAAACAAAGATGCATTGCTACTTGGATAGCAATGAATCACATTACAAAGGCTGATATCAATGTTCTCCATGCCAGGACCCCGTTTAGCAGTATAGGAAAGAGAGGGAAGAGTGGTTGATTATTTTTTTTTGGATACCTGTTTACAACCCTCAGGTCCGGAAACCAGGTTCTGCAAAAAGTGTCTTATTTCATTGGAATTGCATTAACTCACTAGGTTTTTCTACAATGTTCAGACACTCTGATACTATAGTGATATCTGACTGAGATGACCAACAGGTATGGTTGGTAAATATTGTTCTGGCCTTTTTTTCTAGGTAGGAGGACCTAGGGCACAGGTAGGATTAAGTCTAGAAGTGGCACTGATTTTGGGTGTTCCTGGCTTCTAGGTGCTGTGCTCCTGAAAATGGAGACAGCCAATATCAGTCACTTCTGAAAACATGGTCCTGACTCTCACTATGTGACCTTGGGTAAGTCAGTCAGCGGTAGAGCTGGGAGGAGAGGCTGGGAGTTTCAAAGGAGTTTAGGAACCCAAATCTTATTGAATTTCAATAGGACTTGAGCACTTAACTACCTTTTAGGCTCCTTGCAAGACCCCAGCCAACATTCAGATCTCTTGATCTCCAGTATCTTGCTGTAACCCACAACAAACATTGCCTTTATCTGTAACACCGGCACTGGCCTGTTATAAGAACAGGAAACAGGTCCTGAGAAGGTCTATGCTCTCGTGCACATGCTGCATGATTGCTTAAGAATTCCATTAATCTTCCATTTCTGCTTCTTTCGCTTTCCAGCCTACAGAACATCTGGTCTGAGCAATATCTCCTATGTGGGAGTGGAAGGTGGCAGATTCAGCAGCTGGGGTGAGAACGAAACAATCAAGGAAACGGAAAGAGGAAGTGTCGGTCAAAAAAGATTGCTCAACCCTTCCTCTCTCCTTCATGGCTGATGAAAATAGGGGCTGCAGTGCTGGGACACTCTTTGGAAACTCTTGTTGGGAAAACAAAGATCTCTTTGACCAGTACCAATCTGCTCTTGAAAGGGAAGACGAACTGGAGTTTAAAAACCTACCCTTGCATTTGTCATGTTCCCTGCCACTGGTATTGGGACTCTTGTCAACTATTCCTTGCAGTGTTCCCTCTTCATAATTTGAAGAATGGGGACAAAGCCTTTGGAAGGGAATTGGGGCCTTCCTTCCTCTGGGGAACTTTAAAACAATCCTTCCACTCAGGATCAAAGTTGTTACAAAAGGGCTTGGCAGCCAGGAATGTAAGAGCTCAGCTCCCCTCTAATCATCCACAGAAGTGATCCGATTTTCCTGAAGAACTCAGCATGCTGGGCAGGGAGTTCTTCTGAGAATCTGTCCCTGAATATCACAAGGTGAACTACTGGCTGCTGAGAATATCTGGTTCTTTTGTTTAGGCGTCTACATAGGAGCTCGGCTCTTTGGAAAATCCAGCCCTGGTTGTGGGTGCTCAACCCTTGGAAACCTGGCCATGTGCTTTTTAGATATGTTAGGTACTATGTGAAATCCAGTCAGAAGTATTGTATTATTATGAGCCAGGGCTAAACACCATCCCAGGCAGATATTATTCTGCAGTGTCCAGATATGAAGGTGGGTACCAGTAGGAGCAGGGAAATCTTCATTCTTTATCACTTTGGTTGCTGCTTCTGTTACAAACCCTTTATTTTCCTGACTTTCAAGCCTGGCTGTAAACATTTGCTTTGCAAACTGCTTACCCCCGAATGTTCAAGCATTGTGTTGGGAACTGCTTTTGTAATCTGAAACGTCAGGGAATTTTATGGCAAACATTTTTTGTTGGAAAGTACCAATTAATTGAGAAGGTTTTTGCAGTGCCACGATGAAATTGAGAGATGGGGGAGAGAGTCTGGGGAGAACTCCAGAGTAGTTAGTGGCTCTATGGTTAGATGCATCCCCAAGGCTGTGAGAATGCCAGGTTCAAGTCCCTGCCTTGAAGCTGGGGCTCTCATATCCCAAGTGAGTGCCTCCACCACTGGGCTTATAGCTAGGGTAGATATGTGCCTCTCTCTTTCGCCCCCCTGAAAATACTGAAATGTCTTGTTTTAGATCCAACATGGCATTAAACCAGACTCTGAGAGCTCAACATATTTTACAAAATGGAATTCTTGTTTTCTAGCTAGCTCTATTGCAATCAATCTATAGCAGGAGTCAGCAACCTTTCAGAAGTGCTGTGTCGAGTCTTCATTTATTCACTCTAATTTAAGGTTTTGCGTGCCGGTAATACATTTTAATGTTTTTAGAAGGTCTCTTTCTCTAAGTCTATAATATATAACTAAACTATTGTTGTATGTAAAGTAAATAAGGTTTTCAAAATGTTTAAGAAGCTTTTTTTAAAAATTAAATTAAAATGTAGAGCCCCCCCTAACTGGTAGCCAGGACTAGGGCAGTGTGAGCGCTGCTGAAAATCAGCTCACATGCCGCCTTTGGCACCCATGCCATTGGTGGCCTATCATTGATCTATCACCTCCCGGCTACATACCCTGACGGCCCGCTTGGAACTTCATACTGATGGTGAAGATAGAATTCAGAGCTTCCTGCTCTGAAAACGCAGCTCCCTCTGATCTGAACTAAAGGAGAATCCTCACTATCTGTAAAGGGCCTCTGGCATGTAGTTAAGTGTTCCAATTCCATGCAGTGCTGGAGTGTAAAGGCAAACTTACAGACTAACCTGGGAATTATGACCAATCCATATGGACTGCTTTAAAAAACTAGATCTGCATTTTTAGGTGGTGTAAACTAGTGTAATTGACTTGGATGGATCTGACCATAAAGCAGGGGTAGGCAACCTATGGCACGTGTGCCAAAGGCGGCACATGAGCTGCTTTTCAGTGGCACTCACACTGCCTGAGCCCTGGCCACTAGTCCAGGGGCGGGGGAAGGGGGGTTCTGCATTTTAATTTAATTTTAAATTATGCTTCGCAAACATTTTAAAAAAATTATTTGCTTTACACACAACCATAGTTTAGTTATATATTATAGACTTATAGGAAAAGACCTTCTAAAAACTTTAAAATGTATGACTGGCACGCGAAACCTTACATTAGAGTGAATAAATGAAGACTTGGCACAGCACTTCTGAAAGGTTGCTGACCCCTGCCCTAAAGTGTCACTTGGGCTACGCCGTCAGTTACATTTTAGAAATGAAAGGGAGCCTATAAACTTAACAATCACACTATCATTTAAAATTGTCACCTCTGCCAATACAAATAACCCCTATGAGTCCTGCTACTGAAAGAGACTAGATACAAAGAAATAGCCCCTCTCCTCACACACACTTCGTTTTTCTAGTCAATGCGTGGAGTAAAGCCAGATTTTCATAAAAGTTCAGCCACCAGAAATTCCCACTCACACTAATGGGCAGATTTCCGAATGTGCTCAGCGCTGAATAAGCTGTGCTATTTTGATAAATTGGCCCTCTGTGTAGCATTTGTTTCCTCTGCTTAATCAAGCCGTTCCCTCGGAGTAGTCAGTTTCATTCTTTCCCCTCTATAGTCAGTATCCCTTTCTGTCTGTGGAGTTCTTTCACATTGCAAAAAATGTTTTTCTTTCTCGTGTTGCTATGTGATTGTAAATCCTCAATAACAGCCCAGTTCAAAACCCAATAAAAGAGAATACTTTTGAACACAACTGTATAATTGGCTGGAAATCAGTGAGGTTGAGAATTTAGCAAGGTTCAAAAAGGACTTGGTCATTTATAGGGATGTCATGAATATCCAGTGTTCTACTTAACATCAACAAACATTTTGGAGTGGATATAAACATGCTTCATGGTTTAACCGATCTCTATAACCGATAGTTGGTATGAGACTCTAATGGGAGTGGGAGAGCACCTGGCAGATTATCCCACATCTGTTGACTTCCGGATTCTTTTATCTGAAACAGTTGGTACTGGCCACTACTAAAGACAAGATGGTTATTGGGTCTGACTCAGTTGGGAAATTCCTAGATTTCTGCAAAAGTACCCGAAACTACTTTTAACTTGCTTTTTGTTAAGTTGATAGCATCTCTTTAGCTAGCACTTCTAATGAAATATAGCCTTGTCAATTAATAAAATCCTAGCAGATCTTCCCTTTATATAACCAGTAGCATTAGTAAATCCTCATGATAGTAAGGTCACACTACTGGGAAATCTCACATCTAACCACAGACCTTAGCAGAATTATCTTTATAATTACACACACATAATGGTTGTGGTGTGTACTATAGATTTTAAAGTCCAACCTGGACCTAACATTTCCCCACCAACAAACTCGTGTCAACAGCCTCATCTCTGAGGGTGAGGAGGACCCTCCGTTCCCAAAGGGACCCCTTCCCTCCCAACACCCGCTGCCTTTGTTCCAGCTCCGGCTGCCTCCTGCCATGGGATAGGTGTGGCAGCAGCTGCATGCCCCTCTCCTCATGGCCACTGCTGCCTCAATACTCTGTGTGTTGTGGAGTGAGAGGAACTGTGATTTGTTGACACACTCACTAGGTGGCACACACCCAGAGCAGGAAGGTGGAGGTGGCCAGCAGGAGCAGGGCTCTCATCCTTTGACGTGCCAACCCCACAGGCTGGAGGAGGTGATCAGAGATGACCCAACCAGAGCATGAGCGGGTTGGGTTTTTTCAGGCCTGCCCTGAACATGACACTTGCAGTTGGGTCCCAAGGGGTTTGAGTCAGGTTGAAAGGCTCTAGTTTCCTATCTGGAAAGCTGTTTCCTAAGTACTGAACCTTTAAGAGGAAGTTGGCACCACTAGCCTATTTACAACATGGAGTTCAATATGGGTACATTTACAGAATGCATCACTCGCACTGTTGTCTCTCATGGGGACTTTATATTCGTTCTTTCTTTCTTGGTTTCTCTTACTCTGCAATAAAAACTATCCAGTCTGAAAGCTACTGAGCTCTTTGCCTAGGGAAACGTCACAACCTTCAATTCTTATTAGTCTTTACATGGCTTCAGTGAATAGTAAAACAAAATTCACACTGAATTCACTGTTGAGTTATTGGATTTCACAACCTTAAAATTGCATTAAAGTTATTCAGGGCTTTTTTTTTTTTAACATTTAATATATATGATAATGAGAAATCAAAGTGCTTGAGCAATTGTTTAAAGTATTGGCAGAAGGTAAAGGTACCAAGATTGAATCACCTTATAGGCTAAAATGGCATCAGCTCTGGAAAACACCCAAGCTGCACTTAAGTCCAGCCCCATTCAAGACAGCGCCCTTTACATATGCTTAACTTTAAACATGTGCTTATGACCCACTGACTTCAATAAGACGTAAGCATATGCTTAAAGTTAAACAAGCGCTTAAGTTTTTCTCTGCATCGGGGCGAGGTTACTGAGCACCTTGCTGGATCAAACCAGTGGAAAAGTGACAATGAATATATTAAAACATCGTGAGCAAGCCATTATCTCTTGCTACAGACCCTTTACTGATAGAAATGTCCTACAGCTGTCCCAGAGATGTATAGCCTTTCTGCAGAAATGATAATCCAATCTTTAAAAATTCCTTAGCAGGGATCTCATTCTAGCTAAATTCTATGGGTCCAATTCTCCTCTCACTTGCACCTGTGGAACTGCTGTGGAACTGCATTGCTTTCAATGATATTACTCCAAATTTCTGCCTGTGTAAGTGAGCACAAAGTCAGGCCCTGTGAGTCACTAGACTAATTTGTTTTGAATCCTGTTTCATTTCCATAGAACCAAATTATGTGTTTTAGAAACATGGGATCTGATTTTTCCCTTCACCTATACCAGTTTAACTCAATTGACTCTTGATTTATGCTAACTGAAGAGTTTCAATTACTCCAGTGTGTTCTAGGGGGCGATGTGCTGCACTGCAGGATACAAGATGGGGAGCGTCTCTAGAGGGCATTCTTGCCTTGCACTGAGGATACTTCTCCAAGGGAGGGAACTTCAGTTATTAGGAAGTGACACACATTAGCAATGGGTGATTCGATCATTAGAAACATAGATAGCTGGGTTTGTGATGTCCGGGAGACCCGCATGGTGATTTGCCTGCCTGGTGCGAAGGTTGTGGATCTCTTGAGACATCTAGATAGGCTTATGTGCAGTGCCGGGGAGGAGCCAGTGGTTGTGGTACGTGTAGGTACTAAAGACATGGGGAAGGATAGGAGAGAGGTCCTGGAGGCCAAAGTTAGGCTGCTAGGTAAGAGACTGAAGTCCAGGATCTCCATGGTATCATTCTCTGAAATACTTCCAGTTCCAAGTGCAGGGGCAGTTAGACAGGCAGAACTGCAGGGTCTCAATGCGTGGATGAGATGACGGTGTAGGGAGGAGGGGTTTAGATTAGTTAGGAACTGGGGAAGCTTTTGGGAGAGGAGGAGCCTATACAGGAAGGACGGGCTCCACCTAAACCAAAAGGGAACCAGATTGCTGGCACTTAAAATTAAAAAGGCGTAGAACAGTTTTTAAACTGAGCGCTGGGGGAAAGCCGACAGGTGGGGACGAGCATGTGATTTGGACATCCCTTAGGGGAGGATCTATACATGGAGATTCCCTATGTCCTAATAAGGAGAGGATGGAAAATGATAAAAATTCAGGGAGGATCTGATGAGAAACAGTCAAATGAAAAAAAAGTCCCATTCAATTATGTCATGCAATAGAGGACATCTAAAAAATGACAAGTTTTTAAAATGCTTATATACCAATGCTACAAGTCTAAATAATAAGATCGGTGAAACAGAGTGGCTAGTATTAAATGAGGCTATTGATATAATAGGTATCACAGAAACCTGGTGGAATGAGGATAATCAATGGGTCACAGTAATACCAGGGCACAATATATATTAGAAGGACAGAACAGGTTGTGCTGGTGGGGGAGTGGCACTATATGTCAAAGAAAGCGTAGTATCAAATGAAGTAAAAATCTTAAATGAACTAAATTGTACTATAGAATCTCTGCGGATAGTAATTCCATGCTTGAAAAATAAGACCATAGCAGTAGGGCTATATTACTAACCACCTGACCAAGATGGTGTTAGTGACTCTGAAATGCTCAGGGAGATTAGAGAGGCTATTAAAATAAAAAACTTAACAATAATGGGAGATTTCAACTATCCCCATATTGACTGGGTACGTATCACCTCGGGAAGGGATGCTGAGATAAAGTTTCTTTTATGCTGAAATAAATTTGTTAGTCTCTAAGGTGCCACAAGTACTCCTGTTCTTTTTATATAGTTTCTTGACACCTTAAATGACTGCTTCTTGGATCAGCTAGTCCTGGAACCCAGATGAGGAGAGGCAATTCTTGATTTAGTTCTAAGTTGAGCACAGGATCAGGTCCAAGAGGTGAATATAGCTGGACCACTTGGAAATAGTGACCATAATATAATTAAATTTAACACCCCTGTGGTGGGGAAAACTCCACAGCAGCCAACAGTGTAGCATTTAATTTCAGAAAGGGGAACTACACAAAAATGAGGAGGCTAGTGAAACAGAAATTAAAAGGTACAGCACCAAAAGTAAAATCCCTGCAAGCTGCGTGGAAACTTTTTAAAGACGCCATCATAGAGGCTCAACTTAAATGTATACACCAATTTAAAAAACAGAGTAAGGGAACCAGAAAAGAGCCACTGTGGCTAAACAAGAAAGCAAAAGAAGCAGAAAGCCTGCTAAACAACCAGTGAGGCCACTGGACGATCAAGATGCTAAAAGAGCACTCAAAGACAGTAAGGTCATTGCGGAGAAACTAAATCAATTCTTTGCATCGGTCTTCACTGTTGAGGAGTAAGGAAGATTCCCAAACCTGAGACATTCTTTTTGGGTGACAGATCTGAGGAACTGTCCCAAATTGAGGTGTCATTAAAGGAGGTTTTGGAACAAATTGATTAAATAGTAATAAGTCTCCAGGACCTGATGGTATCACCCAAGAGTTCTGACAAAACTCAAATGTGAAATTGCAGGACTACTAACTGACATCTGTAACCTATCATTTAAATCAGCTTCTAAACCAAATAACTGGAGGATAGCTAATGTGATGCCAATTTTTAAAAAGGGCTCCAGAGGTGACCCTGGCAACTACAGGCCAGTAAGCCTCACTTCAGTACCGGCGAAATTGGTGAAAACATTGTAAAGAACAAAATTGTCAGACACATGGATGAACATAATTTGTTGAGGAAAAGTCAACTTGATTTTTCTAAAGGGAAATCATGCCTCACCAATCTACTAGAATTCTTTGAGGGGGGTCAATAAGCATGCGGACGAAGGCGATCCAGTGGATATAGTGTATTTAGATTTTCAGAAAGCCTTTGACAAGGTCCCTCACCAAAGGCTCTTAAGCAAAATAAGCTGTCATGGGATAAGAGGGAAGGTCCTCTCATGGATCAGTAACTGGTTAAAAGATAGGAAACAAAGGGTAGGAATAAATGGTCAGTTTTCAGAATGGAGAGAGGTAAATAGTGGTGTCCCCCCCAGTTATCTGCACTGGGCCCAGTCCTGTTTAACATATTCATAAATGATCTTGAAAAAGGGGTAAAGAGTGAGGTGGCAAAATTTGCAGATGTTACAAAACTATTCAAGATAGTAAAATCCCAGGCTGACTGCAAAGAGCTACAAAAGGATCTCACAAAACTGAGTAACTGGGCAACAAAATGGCAGATGTTATTTAATGTTGATAAATGCAAAGTAATGCACATTGGAAAACAATCCCAGCTATACATATACAATGATGGGGTCTAAATTAGCCGTTACCACTCAAGAAAGAGATCTTGGAGGCACTGTGGATAGTTCTCTGAAATCATCCACTCAGTGTGCAGCGGCAGTCAAAAAAGTGAACAGAATGTTGGGAGTCATCAAGAAAGGGATAGATAATAAGACAGAAAATCTAACATTGCCTCTATATAAATCCATGGTACGCCCACATCTTGAATACCTTGTGCAGATGTAGTCGCCCCATCTCAAAAAAGATATATTAGAATTGGAAAAAGTTCAGAAATTGGTAACAAAAATGATTAGGGCTATAGAATGGCTTCTGTATGAGGAAAGATTAATAAGATTGGGACTTTTCAGCTTGGAAAAGAGGCGATTAAAGGGGGATATGATAGAGGTCTATAAAATCATGAGTGATATAGAGAAAGTAAATAAGGAAGTGTTATTTACTCCTCCTCATAATACAAGAACAAGAGGTCCACCAAATGAAATTAAGAGGTAACATGTTTAAAACAAACACAAGAAAGTATTTTTTCATGCAACGCATGCACACTGTTAACCTCTGGAACTCCTTGCCAGAGGGTGCTGTGAAGGCCAATACTATAACTGTGTTCAAAAGAGAACGAGATAAGTTCATGGAGGATAGGTCCATCAATGGCTATTAGCCAGGATGTGCAGGAATGGCGTCCCTAGCCTCTGTTTGCCAGAAGCTGGGATTGGGTAACAGGGCATGGATCACTTGATGATAACCTCATGACAAAAAAACTTCAGAAACAGACTTCAAAGAGAATCAGCAGAACTAAAATTCATTTGCAAATTTAACACCATTAATTTGGGCTTGAATAGTGGCTGGTTCATTACAAAAGCAGCTTTGCCTCTCCTGGAATTGACACCTCCTCATCTATTATTGGGAGTGGACTACATCCACCCTGATCGAATTGTCCTTGTCATCTCTGGTTCTCCACTCATGAGGTAACTCCCTTCTCTTCACGTGTCATTATTTAATGCCTGCATCTGTAACTTTCACTCCATGCATCTGAAGAAGTGGGTTTTTTACCCACAAAAGCTTATGCCCAAACACATCTGGTAGTCTTTAAGGTGCCATCAGACTCCTTGT
The DNA here is from genome assembly GCF_003597395.2 of Chelonoidis abingdonii. Taxonomy (NCBI): domain Eukaryota; kingdom Metazoa; phylum Chordata; order Testudines; family Testudinidae; genus Chelonoidis; species Chelonoidis abingdonii. The sequence goes on from NC_133792.1 coordinate 8,966,863, forward strand.
TGTTTTTGATGATAACCTGTCTGTTCATTGCCTTTGGGGCACCTGCCATTGGCCACTGTCAGAGGACAGGATACTTGGCTTGATGGACCTTTGGTCTGACCCAGTATGGACGTTCTTATGTTCTTATGAGTTCCATTGACCCTGGACCTCTGATCAGTGGAAGCAGAACGCGAGGATCAATGCCATGACAATTACACTTGCACACAAATGTGTTTTTTCCCCCCAAACCACTTACATGTATTGAGTTAACCAAAACTGAGCGTAAGTCAGCTGAATACAGATCCACAACCCTGTCTGAACCAGAATGTCTAATGCTTGCTTTTACCCTGGGGCTTGTATCTTTATCTATGACACTTACTGAGATTAAAAACAAACCATCATTGAGTTACAAACCAGGTCTATATATTCAGATTTTTAAAATGAAAATAACAATTTACAAAAAGTCTGCTTCATTTTAGTTTGTTTACATGACATTTATTTAGACTTTCTATATCTGTGTTCATTGCTAAAGCCCCTGGCTACACTATCTCACTGAACACAATCATGTTTATACATATTTTGTTTAAATAGCCTTTAACTGTAAAGGCTTTGACACACTCGGCCCAATCCTGCTCACAACGGGGCCTGAGTCTGATCAGCATCAATCTGGATGAACTCCTTTGAAATCAGTGGACTCAGCTCAATGCAAGACTCTCATCCTTTAAGGATTTCCATATGTACTTTTAACCCTAAACATGTGAATAGTCCTATCAAGTTCAAGCACAGGGACACCTATTTTCAGGATAGTGACCTAAACTGGGATTAATTTTCAGTAAAAGTCAGTGGGGATGAAGCAGCACTAGAACTGAAATTGTTTGAACAAAAACATTTTTTGTTGAACATTTTCAAGAAAAAAAATATTGGCTTTCAAAGTTTTCTTTTTAAAAATGTATTTTTAGAAATTGGAAAACAAAAGAAAAGGCTGTTTTGAGTGGGGTTTTTTACTGCATGTGGGGGGGGTTGGTTGTTTTTTCCTTTCCCCTCCCTCTCTTCCACCTTTCCCCCACCCATTTTTCAGTGGAAAAAAGAAAAAATGGGGAGGAAACGGGTGGGGGGGGGGAGGAAAAAGGAGGAAACAAAGAAACGAAAAATCTGAAAAGGTGAAATATTTCAAAAATGAATGTTTGGAGAAACAAAAAACATTCAAGAAAATGTAGAGTAAACAATAAATTATTCCTCATCAAAACCTGGAGAATTAACATTTTCAAATTTTTGGGCTCCATCCCTCACTTCGCACCCCTCATTTTTGACTGTTGGTAAAGACTGTAAACTGCTAAAAGTGAAATCAGATACAGGCCACTGACTGCAATAGGATCCACTCTCATTCCTTTTTTCCCCTCCACGTACTGGAAAAATAAAGTCTAAACATGCCCTAATCAGGAACGCAAGCACAGCTACCTAAATATTCTCCAGCACTGCACTGCACTTGGCATCAATGATTTGCTGCACAAGTGGATGCCATTGGGGAGATGTGAGACTGGCTGCTGCTCTGAAATGTTATATTTTCCGTAGATAAATTCATGGAGGACAGGTCCATCAATGGCTATTAGCCAAGATGGACAGGGATGGTGCCCTAGCCTCTGTTTGCCAGAAGCTGGAAATGGGAGACAGAGGATGGATCACTTGATGATTATTTGTTCTGTTCGATCCTTCTGGGGCACCTGGCACTGGCCACTGTCAAAAGACAGGATACTGGGCTAGATGGACCTTTGGTCTGACCTAGTATGACCGTTCTTATGTTCTTAATGCCAAGCAAGCTTCTGTTGGACCTCTAATGTAAGAAATGATCACATGTCAGGGCTAAATAACTTCATAGTAATCTTGTATTAAACAGGACTGAAGAAGACAAGGACCCTGGAATATGATGCTGCAGTGATACCTGAGCCTATCGTTGGGTAGAACACTATCATGATACTAGTTAAGGGCTAATCCAGCAAACACATGGGCCCTGATCCTACAACCACTTACACGTGTGCTTATCCTCACTTAAATGAGATGCTTATGAATAATCCTCTTGGAATCAAAAGTTGTTTCCACTATTCAGCATTTGAAGGATCATGTGTTGATTTAGTAGTGTCTCATCAAAGAACTGGGTCTACATTTGTGTTTGCATGGTACCTAGCACAATGAGATTCTGGTCCATGACTAGCGCACCTAGGCAAAATAATAATACATTTTCAAAAGTCACCAGTGGTGCTAAGTGTTCTGAAGGGCACCCAGATTAAAGCACCTTAAAGAGACCTGAATTTCAGACCGTGATAAACTCCCATCCTCTGAAAAGCAGGATCCTCAGGGAAGTGTCAAGTTGGGCCCTCAAAATCATCAACTGCATCTGAAAATGTAGCCCTGGACATTTCTTCATGACATTTCTTTGCATGGGGGGTGGGTGTCTCTACAGGTAATATTTTCCAAAAGCACCCAAGTCCCACTGACTTTATATTAAACTTGGAGTGTGTCTACACGGTGTGCCAATGTGCACTATGGGGGGTGTGATGTCTAAAGCTCACTAACATGTTGCACATTAGGTCTGTGTAGACCATGCCGGTGTGCACTAAAGTTTCCCTAGGGTGCTTTAACATAGTGCTGTTTCAGACCTTTTTTGCACACCAGCAGGGCCTATATGGACCAATTAATGCACTTTAGAACTCACACCTGTAGTGTGCATTGCACTCATGTAAACAGCCCCTGTTGGAAAATTGGGCTTTGGCCCAGATTCTCAAAAATCCCATTGATTTCAATGGGAGTTAGGCACCCAAATGTCTTTGAGGATCTGGGCCTAGGAACCTAAATTTCTCAGGCTCCTTTGTAAATTATACTCCAAAGTCTCTATGGCCCCAGAACTCATACTACCTTAAGGCACATTTACACTTACAGTGGTGGAAAGTGTGGTGAAGATGCTACCTGTTGATGGGAGAGAGCTCTCCTGTTGGCATAAAAATACCACGTGGCAGAAACTATTTTACCGGGAGACACTCTGCTGCTGACATTGCACAGCACACACGAGTGCTTATGCCAGCATAATTTATGTTGCTCATGGGGGTGGAATATTCACATTCCTGAGTGACATAACTTATGCCAGCATAAGCTGTAGTGTAAACGTAGCTTTATTCTAACTGCTTAGTTCAGTCTCTTTGGTGGAAGTTGTATCTTTATCATTGTTTCCCCTGTAGGAGCCCCTTTGTGGAGGACCAGAACAAGGCCTATATAACATTTATGTTCAACTTGGATCCTCACAATATGGTGTCAGTGGGATTTATATGGTGCATATACCTGTGCCAGCCCTCAGATTTCACCCAGATTGTCTAGAATCTCGCCCCCAGACCACTGCCCAGGAAGATCTGAAGACTGGACGTAAATGGAGATGGAAACTTCAAGTCACCTGATGAAACCACCCATTGCCTGCATTGCGAATATGTAGCAGTTAGAACACAACTAAACCCCCAGATCTGCCACTTCTGAATTTTGGGAGAGTTTGGGATCAAGAAGAGAACTGTACAGGTGACCCCAAGATTTATAATGGTCTGAGTCAAAAGCCTGCCTCCCAAGCCTTCCTCTTTTGGGGAAGTTCAGGTCCACTTCTGAAATTGATGACTCCAGCTCAGTCCTCTGATTTTCAATTATCAGAGGGTGGGATTATTAAAAGCACTCATCTCTGCACCTATTCGAATCAGTAATAAAACAACAGGAACAGAGTTAGACCAATGCTGAGCACTTTTGAAAATCTCGCCTATATTTGTCAGTGATGGACAAATCTTCCAACACCTGTAGACTCAGCCAAGAAAGCATAAAAAAAATCAGAGAATTTAGTTTCTTTGGTTTCTGAAAATGGACCAGAAACCCAGAAAGATCAGACTTCCACATGAGGTTTCTGCTGCTTCCCATTTCTGGTCAAGTTAGGAATGTAGCGTACACACAGACAACCACAGGACTGCCACATCTAAGGACATGGGGAGGGATAGTCAAAAATGTCTATGTGACATAGGCTCTTTCAGTGGTCCAAGGTTGTTCTATCGTTTGAGGGAATCTCAAAGAAGGTACATCCAGAACTTGTGGATTGGTCTACCACCCTTACTAAGTGAACTTTGCATAACCAGTGTGCCCTGAGACTAAGACCAAGCGAGGTAGATTTAATACAGGAGAACAACAACCTTCTGAAAAGGGGCCTTCATTGAGAATTTGGTCTTCTGCAACATGTGACGTCTAGGCCCGTGGAATGATGTGTCCTCCAAAGGCTGAAATGGCATGCTGAAATGGCATGCTGTAGTACAAAGGACTGGAATGGGCTTTTATTATTCTAGAAACATGGCCAAAAACAAGGAGAAGAGAGGAGGTTGTGGGAAGATGAAATAGTAAAATAGTTTGGACTCTGCAATGAAGTGTGGAGTCTGATGCCTGGCCCAGGGCTTTGTTTTAGTGAAAGCCATTTGACACACATCTAGCTGAGCGGCAAAAGTGTGCCCTCTGAATGATCAGACTTTCTGGCTGTAATTTATGCTTATTTCTTGGATGTGGCATGGTAGGGGCCAGATTGTTCTGTCCTGCTGTCATGCAAAGCCAGGGGCTGATCAGCCAAGTTCCACTCTTCCGTTATTTCTTCCATTGCTGAAAGAATAGAGACATATCATCCCATGCAGGCAGAACCAGCTCCAGGCACCAGCCCAGAAAGCAGGTGCCTGGAGCGGCCAACAGAGAGGGGCAGCATGTCTGGCTCTTTGGTGGCAGGTTCCTCACTCTCTCTCGGAGCGAAGGACCAGCCGCCGAATTGCCGCTGAAGACTGAAGTGGCGGCGGTACTGCTGCAGATCGTGATCGCAGCTTTTTTTTTTCTTTTTTCTTCTTTTTGTTGCTTGGGGTGGCAAAAACCCTGGAACCGGCCCTGTATGCAGAGGGATTTTTTTTTTTTTAATAAAAAAAAGAGCTATTTTGCCCTTCAAATTCAAAGCCTTTTTTTGTGTGTCAATGCTGCTGCTGCATTCATATTTGCTGAAAAATCGGCCCTTGTTAAAGGTTCCTAAGAGGGATGAGCCTCTTTACTCACATGACACACAAGTGCAGGCTGATGCTGGCTAGAAAGCCATTCATAGACCATCACAGATTTTTAAGAGCAGAGAGACGATTTGATGCTACTGAGGATCTGAATGTATAGAGTTAGGTGAATGCTGCAAAAATATATATATATATTCCTTTAAATAAAAAATAAAGGTTTTGTTCCCATGGCATCTGTGATCCCTTTCACTCATTTTTTTTGCAAGTGTGTATATGTGTGTGAAACATTTTTCACATGAATGGTCACCAAAACAGGAAATGTTGTGAATGATCTAAAACAGAGATTCTCAAACTTTTTTTCTGTAGACCACTCCAAAAATGGCTGAGGGTCTCGGCAGACCACTTAATGATCTTTCCAAATGTTGTTTATACCATTAGCTAACTATTGTAAAGTGCTTTGGATAAAAGCACTGTATAAAAAAAAATATTACTAATAATTAATGTTTTTTGTGCTACAAATAAAAGCACACAACTCATATTTTAATCTTAGTAGTCTTACTTTTCTAATGTGATGGATGTGCCCTCTGTTCCCCGCCGTGGCAGCTCCCGAGGTGGGACTGGGTCTCTCCCTCTCTTCCCCACTGCAGCAGCCCCTGAGCTGGGACTGGAAAGGAGGAGGGTTTCTCCTTGGCAGCCACAGCCCTGGAACTGGGGAAAGTCACCTCTTTCTCTGGCCACCACAGCCCTGCACATCCCAAATTCCCCTCACCCCCTCTGATCACCCCACTGCCCCCTCTCACCTACCCCCTATTCCCCCCACGGCCACCACCTCACCTTACATGTGTGTCTTCTCCAGGGTCCAGGCATCTAATTAGTGCAGCCATGCCTGCACAGCTCCACTAATTAGGTGGGTGGCCCTTCATTCTCTCATGTGAGGCCACCCAGATGAGCACCTTAGAGGGAACTATTTGCGGACCACCTGACTGGAGCTTGTGGACCACTTGTGGTCCATGGACCACAGTTTGAGAACCTCTGATCTAAAAGGTACTCTCCAGTTCAAACAGAAATTATTTTGGAGGAGTTCTATAGCCTGCAAGACTAGATGATCATACTGGTCCCTTCTGACCTGCAAACCTATGACTTATGTAATTATGTTTCCACGCACACATTTTTGTGTGACTATGTATTGGCATGTGTTTTGAAAGCTGTTTGTGCATTTTGAAGTCATCTGACCAGGGAGCAGAAACCATGCCATGTGACTTAGGTGACCAGTCACATGACACAAATAATGAATTATGAATATTACAAATATTCTGAATGTGCTCACACAAACCATTAATCAGAAAAACCTGAATAGCAAAACCTTTAGTAAAAACTGTAGTCTGTTTAGGGGTAATTCACACAGACAAAAGGGAGCTAAATCCACTAAAAAAAATCCATTGTGAACAGTTCGCCCAGCTCTAATCATGTGGCTAAAACAATACATAGGTACTCATGAAAAAAAATTATATCAGCAGGCTCTTGATGGTGAAAAGAGAGTATGATCTAGTGCTTGCTTTCTTAATTTTACATTTTCTGCTGTCACCGATATTACAGGAATTACGTTTTAATTAAACATGTTTGGGAAGCTGGAATTTCAGGTAATGCTCTGATTTACTGTACTATAGAGAAATAACTTCATAACTTTAGAGGATGATCCTGTCCTGTCATATCCTCCACCCCCTACACTCAGAAGTAACAGATGCAAGGTCAAACCAAAAGCACAGAGCAGACACTGAGCGAAATGCCAGAGCTCGATAGTGGGCCACATCAAAACTCCGGATGCAAACATTCCCGAATATGGAATTGAAATTGTCACAAAATTGCAGGTGTTTAGTGCAGTGTGGGCCGTTCCTTCCTCCTCCGAGCTCCCTAAAAGCAATGTTTATATGCGTATATGCTGTGGTGACATTCAGATTACATTTAAAACTTGACTTTATAAGGCACTTGAAAATATACTGTAAGGGACGATCCTGTTACATGGCACACGCACTAGGTTATTATTACTACTGTTAATATTTGTATTATGCATGTACCTCAAGGTCCCAACTGAGATCAGCATCCCATTGTGCTGGGCACGGTACAAATACATAGTCCCTGTCCCAGAGAGCTTACAATTTAAATATGAAAGATGGACCAACGGTGAATGGTTGCCTTGGGCAAAGCCACCCTGCAGATCAGTAGCAGAACAGGGAACAGAACCCAAGCCTTAGTCCAGTGCCCTAACCACTGGGCCACACTGCCTTTCATGAACTAACTTCTTCCTACCTCTGCTTTCAGTCATGCTGCCCACAGGCTCTCTCGCAGATTTACAGTTGCTTGCTCTAGTTGTAATGAAAGCATCAGGTATCAGCTTTGACTGCTAGTTTTTGGAAAAACTAGCTCAAAATACTATCATGTATAATTCCAAAAACCTCAGATGACAAGAGCTCCCATTCCCCCCAAGCTAGTCATGCTTGCCAAGTTGCTTCTGTAAGTGGAAGATATCAGATAAATGATCATTCTCAGAATGGAAAGTTCTTCTCCTAATTTGGTTGGTTTTGTTTTTGTTTTGAGGCGCCATTGTCGGGTCTGTGAATCACTTGCTGGCCCCGTTCCTGGCGGACAGTCTTCTGGCATCACGGCAATCCCACTCTCAGCCAAAGCAGAGTGTTTTCCTATGTCTGTCGGGTGCATGTTTTACTGTGTTTTAGATTTCACTTTTGGACGCTTGGAAAGTTTCTTATTTTCCCCTAAGGATGAGGTAAGATATGTCAACTAAGACCAGGTATTGTCCAGCAGATACTGAAGATAGGTTAAGACCAGGTATTGTCCAGGCATTGTTACTGAAGATAGGTTACTTTGAACTACAGGAAGCAGTCAGTGCACTCCTCACTTTTATCACTGTACCTGAGGACTGCAAGAACATTGTCTTTGGGCAAGAAATCTAAATCTAAATATTCGTAATGCTCAGTTTTTACTGATAGCCAGTCATCTGCATCTAGGTTCACCAGATGGAGTATGGAGAGCTCCTGAAATATCCTGTCATTGTCTGTAACTGATGCACACTGCTTGAATTTTGTTTGCCTGTTGGTGCTGGAACAGGGCGTGAATAATGTTTGCCTGTTGGTGATGTTATTCACAAGCAGTTCCATCTTTAGTAAGATTGTGTTGCTTGAGAAGTTGGTTAGATGAAAGTGCAAGTTGCAGTAGACCAAGTACAAGCCTGGCGTGTGGATCACTGGATCTCCTTTGCTGTTGTACGTGATGTTTTGGAGAATACGATTGTTTGTCCACTTCAGTTTTGGACTATTTATTGGCTTTGACACTAGAAAGAAAAGGAGAATGAGTTAATACAATATACCAATGTGGTGTATAGTCTATTTAAACACACAAGTGAGAGCTTGCTGGACTTATCTGCTGGCAAATGGTAGCCAAATATTCTGTCATTCTTCCACAGAAGACACCAACCACTGTCCTAGGCCCACTAGACTTGAGGCTGAGAATTTTGAACACCTCCCTTCTCAACTTAAACCACTTGGCTGCTATCTACAGGTAGGCAGAAAACCCCCCAGCACAAGCAGATGTAGTCAAAATGTTGTCAGGAACATGTAGTGGGAAATAATGGGACAAAGACATACGCTCATTCAAGTTTTGTTTTCATCATTTAAAAACAAAACATTTGGTTGCTGAAAACTTTAAAAAAATTATTTCATTTTCCCCACAAAACAAGCACTATTTTCATGGAAATGTCAATTTAGTTAAAAGGCCATTTTCCACCAATTTTTTTTTTTGACTGAAAATCTTCAGCCAGTTTGAGATATAGGCTCGCGTAAACTTGAATTAGCTGGACTCATTCACTGACCTGTCATGTATGCAGCCGCTTTCATAAATGAAGCATTCTGTAGGGTTGTAATAACAGCTTTTAATTCATTCTCTGGAGGAAACAAAAGATAAACAGCCATTGGAGTTTCATTTCCGTTAGAGGGTTTGCTATCTCCAACCCAAACCATCATGAACCGTTCCCTGTCCCAAGTAAAAAGTCCAAGTCCCATGGTCCTCAGTGCAGCATAGTCCTATTCTAGCTTCATTTCACTTTTTAATGAATGGAGAAAATTCATTCCTGGTTTGACTTTACTGAAGTCAGGGATGACTTTAGCTCAGTATTGCTTTAAACTCATTCCGCTGATACCCAGATGGAATACTTGTCAGCTGAGTATGTCAGTAAAAGACCAACAGAGATAGAACTGGAAAATAAACCAAATATTATCCCAGAAATTCATTTACTAGGAATTAATAACTCAGTGTTCTGGAAACATAATTGTTCCTGTTGTAATACATTTTGCAGTAATTGTCCCTATTGTACTGCAAGTGACTCAGCCGAAGTACCATTTTCAGAAGAGACTTGGTCTCTATGGGCATGTTTACACTTGCCATTTAAAATGCAAAAAGTCCCTTTTTTGTTGAAAAACTGTGGGAACATCTACACTTGCCAATGACTTTTTGTGGTGAAACTCAAAAGTTTCACTGCAAAAAAAAAACCACTTCCACAAGAGCCATACAGCTCTTACTGGTGATGCTTTTGCAGTGATGTGCAAGTGAAGATATGTTCTTCCTGTTTAGCCTCTAGAGGATATCCCACGGTGCCTAGGTGACCACTCTGGCCAGCAGCTTTGCTGCTCTGATGCCAGGTAAACAGATGCCCGCCCCTCCCCCTGTAAATCCCTGGGAATTTAGAAACTCCCCTTCCTGTTTTCTTGGCAAGTGCTCACTTATAATCTGGCCACGTGACAATACCTGCTCCAGGGAGAAAACGATCCCCGGCTTGGAGCAGTGCTGAGCTACTGGAGTTGATCAGTGTTTGGGGAAAGAGGGCTGTGCAGGGACCTAGGATGCCCCACGATCATGCCCCTACTTCCAACAAGACCTATCCTCAAAATGGAGAGAGCTGCACTGTGGGATAGCTGCTCTCCGTGCGCTGCTCTCATCAGCAATGGAAGTGCTGCAAATGTGAACGCTCTCTGATGCCTGTGGAAGTGAGAACACAAACCAGCACTTTTCTTTCACGGAGTCCCAATCACTGGTGAAACAGACAGCGCAAAAACTCTGCAAATGTAGTCATAGCCTAAGTCTCATTAACTTTCCAACTAACACCTGATCCACACACAGATTTCGTATCAGTATAATTATTTCATTTAGGGGTATGGTTTTTTTTTTTTTTTTACTGATATAGTTATACAGGTGAAAGCCTTAGGACCCAGGGACGCTGGTATAAAGGTGACATACACTGGTATGCCTTCTTTCCCCTCCCACATGGGATTACGTTATAACAGTATACGCACATTTAACCACCCTAGCGAGTTGCACTGCTTTAACTAGACCAATGTAGTTAAAGCGGCACAGCTTTCTAGGGTAGACAAGGCCTTGCTTTTGAAAAGGGGATTTAGGCTCACACAGGCACTTTTGACGATTTTACTCTATTTCTTTATAATTAAAGAAGAGACATTAAAGTTAAACATTATAATTAAATTAGACATTATAATTAAAGAGAAACATTAAGATAGGCTCAAAGAAGTTCAGGGGAGTTTGATGATCTTCTAGATCTGAAGGCTGCTGGTTACTTCATACAAAACAATTTGATTGTTGCATATGTTTCTTCCTGCATAACAATAGTGAAAGAGGAATTGGTACGCACAACGCAAGCACCTTCAATCAATCCAGGAACTGAAGCTGGAGAGGAATGGGGCATAGGGAAAGTCAGTAAAACCCAAAAAAAGATACTTGAGAATTTTACCATTAGCTCCTCAGACTTCTTTGCCATCCTTAAGCCTGGAACTACTATTTGCTCACTGTCATACCCTTAATGACTGGCCTATCAGCACAATCAAGCTGTAGACAGAGGATAGAAGGACTGTATAAAGAGGATTTCATGAACTCTTGCAATAGTTCCCTGAACATTATGAAACAATTGCTTCTTTTATATGCCCTTCTGGAGGTTTTATTTCCATTATGCACAATGCATTTCCCCCACATCCTTTTCTCTGATGATGAGGCAATGAGAAATGACTGATTTGCAATCGTGAAGCCGAGCGACTCAAATTATGCAATGTAGAGGTGATCTCATGCATACTGCGTGTGAACCATATGCTGCGGTGAGTAGGGCACTCTATTTCTGTCACTGCTTTACAGCTGCTCAAAAGCAGGAGAACAGGTCCCTCTACTGGGCAAAAAAGTGCAGCGTAGCTGAATTCTGTCAATCCAGCAGGGAGTGATTTCCACATTCTACCACAGTTTGGATACAGATGTTTGTAAGCCAAACCTCCACCCTTCTTAACCAACGATCCTGTCAGCTCTTAGCCTCCTGCTCACCTGTTCCCCAATTCTCCATCTTTTATTGATTACTGCAACAGCCTTCTCCTTAGCCTTGATAAATGCAATCTTACCCCACTGCTATCCATTCACAATGCTGCTGCAAAGACCATTTTCCTAGCCCATCGCTTTGAGTATGTCACATTTCTCTTTGGATAGGGACGGTTCGAGCTTTTCTGCCGCCTCAAGCATGGTAGGCAGGCTGCCTTTGGCGGCGCTCCTGTGGGAGGTCCCTGGTCCTGCAGATTCGGCGGCGTGCCTGTGAGAGGTCCGCCAGTCCCGCAGCTTCGGTGTACCCGCCACTGAATTGCCGCTGAATTCGTGGGACCAGTGGACCTTCCGCATGCATGTCGCTGAAGGCAGCCTGAGTGCTGCCCTTTCAGAGACCGGCAGAGTGCCCTCTCCCCCTGTCCCCGTGGCTTGCCGCCCCAGGCACGTGCTTGGAGTGCTGGTGCCTGGAGCCGCTGCTGTCTTTGAATCACTCGACTGGCTCCCTCTTCTTTATCAGGTCAAATAAAAGGTACTTTTCTTCACTTCCAAAGCCCTTCACAGCCTTATGCCACCCTACCTATCAGCTCTCCTTCACTGTGGATGATTGCCTCCAGTCTACCCATGCTGAATCCTCCACTGGACTGGTTCAATTTTCAAACAAGCCCCTTCAGGCTTTCTCCCATGCCACCCCTGGCGCTTGGGCATTGCTCCCCATTAATATCTACAAAGCTACCTCATTTAGCCCCCCTCAGATCTCTCTTCAAAAATCTCCTTTGCTGTGATATCGACAAAAAACCTTGACACAGTTCAGCAGCTGGGGTGCTGGAACTATTGCCGATGCTGTCTCATTGTTTCCCTGCACTCATCCCCTCTGTCCATGACTGTTTCTTGTCTCTTGTTTTACACTGGGATTGTAAACTCTCAGGGAAGGGAACGCCTTCTGTTCTGTTTTTGTGGAGGGAGTGTTGTCTAGTGGCTAAAACAGAGGAATGGAAGTCAGAATTGCTGGGTTTTGTACCTGGATCTGACACTACAGAGCCAAATTTTCCAGGTGTAAATGGGCTTTAATGGAGCTGTATCAGTTTATACCAGCAAAGAATTTGGCCCAAGATATGCAGCTATATGCAAGTCACTTCCACCTTTCTGTGCCTCAGTTTCTCCTTGTGTTAAACTGGCATAATACTTAGCTACCTCACAGGGTTCTTATGAGGCCTTGTTAATGATAGGGCCCGCTTCTGCTGTCAGTTACACCAGTATTAAATCTGGAGTAACTCCAATGAGATCAATAGAGTTACTCATTTTCACAGTGTAAATGAGAGCAAAACGTGGCCTCTGTGTAAGACTAGACCATTACAGATTTTTAAGAGCAGAGAGACAAGAATGAGTGACTTGGCCAAGATCACTGAGGGAGGCTGAGCTGGGAATTAAATGCAAGTCTCTTGTGCTTTAGTTCGGGGCCATAGCCGTTAGACCATTTTTCCCACTATGGGACCCCACAACCAAGGAGTCAGAGCATTAAATCTCAGTGCAATGTACTTGGTTCTAAAAAGAGGTGGGTGCATTTTGCCATGTGAAGAAGGAAGCTTTGCATCTAGTATTAAATCTGGAGTAACTCCATTGAGATCAATAGAGTTACTCCATTGAGATCAATAGAGTTACTCATTTTCACAGTGTAAATGAGAGCAAAATGTGGCCTCTGTGTAAAACTAGTTAAGACTTTCAGATAAAGTTTTGTATGAAAGTGTAAGACAAGAGATCTTAATGTCTAGGTCTTAGAACATCTGCTTACAAGAACAGCCTGACTTTTAAGTGAGAAGGTGGAGGCTGCCTGTCATTGGAGTGGGCAAACAGGGGAGCAGTTGAGCAGCTATAGCTAATCCTATTGGCTGGCCATTTGTAATGATGCAATCTTTGTACTCATACCACCATTGGTCAGGCAGGTGACGAACACAGGAATGAATGAAATTAGATAACACTAAACATAGGACCGAGGCTGAGATTTTTCAAAAGGGCCAAAGGTAGGTGACTGCTGCACACGGAAGGTCCGTGAGAGTGGGGCACCCAACTCCTCTGTTGTTGAACATGCCAGTCAAAGAAAGACCAAAGCACAGATTTAATCACATTGCTTCATGCACTACTGGAAATTGCCCAGGGACTACAGTGATGAGGAGAGAAGAGACGAGAAGGGAAGGGAAAACTTTATGACCTATCCTAGGTACTTAAAATCTGCATCATGATGAAAAATAGGTTTTGGTAAGACGCATTCATACCCCTGGCCCCTTAAAACTTCATCTATCTGCAGGAAGGTAGAGTCTGTTTTTTTGTTTTTTTGTTTTTATGGAAACTCAGTGTTATGGAGTGAAATTCACCCTTCACATCAGAAAAGACCCTGTAGCATTTAAAGCTCCAGCACCGCAGGCTCTATTGATCAAGCAAAGCATGGTGCCTTGAGATAAAGAGCATGATCTTTCAAAGAGCTGAGTACCTCACTAGACAATCTCAGGACATTAAAGGCATCTCCCATGATCAGCTCTGAGCTGACGTGAGTGTACCTGGCCTTTGTAAGCCTGAACTAGCTTTCATTGACGTCAGCAAGTTTTAATAGAATTTATTTGGTGACATCAGCTGTGTTTCTGAGAAAACCAAGCATGGAAAAAAAAAAAAAGTCTGGTTGTAGAGAAGCATTTCCTGAGCTCAAGCTGCCACTAGGGTTGCTTATCACCATTTTTCAGTTTTGCTTCTCTAGTTAGTTATTCTGAGCGCAATTGGCCCAGTGCAAATCAGAGGAGTTCCATGAATGTAAAACGTGTGTGTGTGTGATCATAAACACGGGAAGATCGGTGTGTGCAGGGCTTAATTCGCTTACATACAATGATATAAATCAGGAGTAACACCACTGAAGTCAGTTGGGTTCCATCAGTTTTAAACCACAGTAAGTACGAGGAAAACCAGGGCCAGAGTCTGGAAACAAGGGTAAGGGAATCTTTGTTGGCTGCATTCTTGTCCCCTAAGCTGTGTGGTATCTGAAGGTCAAATACGCTGCAGATTTGAGGAGTGTCTGACAGTGGGAAAGAATCCCTAGAAGGAAGGTGCGCGGACTATTCTGTCCTGAAGATGCTACTTATGTCATGAGCATCTCAATATTTGTATGCCATTGCCATGGCTGCTTGGAGTAAGTCACATGTGGCTCCCAAAGGAACCTCTCCTGAGGGATGTGGTGTCTGCATGCTGAAAGACATGGAGAGAGTCACATAAGCCTAGCGTAGCTCCTTGGGGTCCAGATCAAAGGAGGCTCCCTGTTTGACGTGACCAATAGAGCTGCTATGTCTATGGGACATGTGTCTCAGCTGGGCAACAGCCTCATCTGCAGTAACATTGAGAACCTGACTCAGATTCCACCAGTCATGCAAGAAGGAAGGTGCGTATAACAGGTACCCAATGTTATTCAGTGGACTGTAGCTTCAGGACAGGAAGAATCTGAAGGCCATACGCATGCATTCAGTCTCTCTGTCTCACACACAGAGATCATGGTGAATCCAGCCACCAGATGGAGCCACCTCTGGCAACAGGATCAAGAAGTAAACAGGAGAAGACACTTAAATAGGATGTATTGGCAGATGAAGTTTACCCTGATTAGGTATCAGAGTGATAGTCCTGTCAGTCTGTATCAGCAAAAAGAACTAGGAGTACTTGTGGTACCTTAGAGACTAACAAATTTATTTGAGCATAAGCTTTTGTGGGCTAAAGCCCACTTCATCAGATGCATGCAGTGGAAAACACTGTAGGAAGATCTATATATAATGACCTGCTGGGTGTCCTCATTGCTTCAATCAGCCTCTGTTTCCCCTCCCACCTTTTTGTTTGTCCTGTCTTTAGGGCAGGAACTGCCTTTCATTATGTGCCTGCATGGTACCTAGCACAAGGGGGCCCTGATCTCTAGGTTTTCTTGTAATACAAATAATCATGACGAATGAGAGATGGTGGCAAAATTTCCAGTGTAGCAATTTTTTGCTGGAAAATGCTGACTTTGTGGAATTGATACTTTTCATAGGAACACATTGATTCTGTCAAAACTTTCACCAGAAACTAAGCTGGCTGAGGCAGTCTGTTTGCCTGGTTTCCTGCTATCTGAGCTTCTTGCCCAACTCCCCAGGCTCCTCAGCATCCCAGCTGGTGGGACCTCTTGTATATCACAGGTTATTAAAAATATTGAGCTGAGTAGCTTGGTTTAGACTAAAACATCTCTTCTGCAAAAGCATCCAGTCTTGATTTCAAGATATCAGGAGATGGAGAATCCATCACTTCCCTTGATAGTTTGTTCCAATAGTTAATCACCCTCACTACAATTAAGAGGTGGTTTGTTTCTAATTTTAATTTGTCTGGTTTTAACTTCCAGCCACTTGTTCATGTTATGCCAGACGTATTGCATTGGTGGTCACATAGGGACGCCTGGTTTGGAGGTAAACTGTAGAACCTGCTTAGCATTTGCAAGCCCAGACTTGCCACCACCCAGTTTTTTCTCCTAAAAGCAAACAGCGGAACAAACAAAACCTATAACTAGGGACTAGGAAGCTATCAGAGGGCAATACCAGACCTGTCTGTCCAATTCCATACTAAAGTCCTGGCAAGGTAGCCTTCTCCTCCCCACATTACATATACAAAGTCACTGACTGTGACTTGCAAAGATAGATCAGTAAAGTTGCAGTCTCTCCATCTCTCTCAGTCCAGACAGACTCCTTAGTAATTGACTACCATCATGAGACTGGATTCTGCTTTCTCTTACATTGTTTTTGCCCCAGTGTAACTCCAGAGTCTTCAGTGAAGTTGTACCGGATTTTCTCTGGCGTAAGAGAGACCAGATTCAAACCCATAAGACCAAATTGTGCTCTTAGTTCTATTGGTATAAATCTGGAATTATTCCACTGACTTCAAGTTTATTCTGATTTACTCTGGCATAACAGAGATCAAAATATGTCCTCTGGTGTCTAATCATTCAGCTGCTAATGAATTTCAACATCTTACTTCCAGGCAAACAATGAAGTATCTCCTGGTATACCCCAGGGTCAATGAAAGCAGAGTTTGGTGCCGTGTCTTCATGATCCAGAGAAAAACAAGAAGAATCGGCAAGCTGGAGACACAGAACTTGAAAGGGAATGATAGATGGAAAGGTTTGTGGAGCCTCTCACCAAACACCTTCTGACAGGCAGAAATCACTTGTTAAGCAGAATGGTAAATGCATGCCAAGAACCATGGAAGGGATTTCACAACTGCACAGACTACATTTCAGGAAAGATTTATTTTATGGTGATCTTATATTTTTCCCTCTGTTGCTTGTGCCATTCCATCGAATACGGAAAAGCGATTTAGCGATGCTTCCATGGCACTTTTTCAAATAAACATTTAATTAGCTGGCAAAGCATCCCTCTTAATTAGATGCCATTAGATGATTTCAAACCTGTCCCTGGAGGATTGACAGCTGAGTAAGGAATATGTACACCTGAATAAATTTGCTGTTAAGTACCCATTGGTATTTAGTTAATAATATGCAATAGGATGTAAACTCTAAATGAAACATGAGATGAAAATGTAATGCATGTTTTTAGTATCATTCAATCAACTCTAGAAAGTAGCATATGTCTCTCCATTGTGAAGTTGCCTGACGATACATTTTTTAATTACTTGATCTGCTATTTTTTCCACTGCACTCCTGCCTCCTTCGGGACACAGAGGGGTAGAATTAAGGTTGCACCGACAACCATAAATCTGGCATTTTCTAACTGTTGAATACTTGACTTTACAACCTAACTAACTGTATCTGAATGTAGCTTTTTATATGTAATACATATACATGGCATTTCACCCCCTATATAGAATGTATATTTACACTAAAGCCACTTTACTCCAATTGAGTCCTGGAAAGGGGCTTTAAAGTGCACACAAATCCCACTTTGAGTATGTCTAGGGAGTGAATGGGACTGAATGAAACGACAGCTTGTAAGCTCCCTGAGAATGCACATTCCTTCTGTCGACAGTCCCCCAGTTATTCGTGCTGAGAGAGAGCAATTGGCAGGAGCTGACTGGGAAGGAATCAAGGTTTCAGTGTGTTTATTTAGAAACATGGAATCATAGAACTGGAAGGGACCTCGAGAGGTCATCTAGTCCAGTCCCCTGCACTCATGGCAGGACTACGTATTACCTACCTGACATGTGTTTGTCTAACCTGCTCTTAAAAATCTCCAGTGATGGAGATTCCACAACCTCCCTAGGCAATTTATTCCAGTGCTTAACCACCCTGACAGGAAGTTTTTCCTAATGTGGAACCTAAACTACTCTTGCTGCAATTTAAGCCCATTGCTTCTTGTCCTATCCTCAGAGATTTACAAGAACAATGTATCTGCTTCTGCCTTGTAACAACCATTTATGTACTTGAAAACTGTTATCATGCCCCATCTCAGTTTTCTCTTCTCCAGGCTAAACAAACCCAATTTTTTCAATCTTCCCTCACAGGTCATGTTTTCTAGACCTTCAATCATTTTTGCTGCTTTTCTCTGGACTTTCTCCAATTTCTCCACATCCTTCCTGAAATATGGTGCCCAGAACTGGACACAAGAGACCGGCTGAGGCTAATCAACGTGGAGTAGAGCAGAAGAATTACTTCTTGTGTCTTGCATACGACACTCCTGCTAATACAAGAATAAGGCCAGGTCTACACTATGAGATTAAATCGATTTTAGATACGCAATTTCAGCTACGAGAATAGCGTAGCTGAAATCGAATATCTAAAATCGATTTACTCACCCGTCTTCACCGCGCGGGATCGATCCGCGCGGCTTGCTGTGTCGAATCCGGAAGTCCGGTCGTCTAGCTGGAGTTCCGGAATCGATCTAAGCACGCTCTGGGATCGAGATATCGCGTCCAGACCAGACGCGATATTTCGATCCCCGAGCAATCGATTTTAACGCGCCGATCTGGCGCGTAGTCTAGACCTGGCCTAAGTGAGAAATCTACCTTGCGCCACAGAGAATTGTATTGTACCATTAGCTTTGGATTAATTGGTCGCTGGTTTTGTTGCACCTGATTTTCATCAATTCCTCTGTCTATGGTAAGCATCCACTACTGCAGCTCCCTCTGCCTCTTACTAATTAGGGCTAAAGCCTCAGATGGCTCTAAATCAACATCACTCCAATGACGTCAGTGAGGCCATGTCAACTTACAATTGCCAAGGCTCTGGTCCTCTGAGTGTGTCTTTTACTCCCTATATTCACACTGCTGGGGTTTGCCTTTCCTTCTCTTGGTGTAAAGATTGGAAATGGTCCAGTCTTGCCTGCTGATGTTTTGCAAAGCTTCTGAGGGCATTTGTAAAGCTTACTCAGGTTCTGATATCAATCTCAGTTACTCTGGTGTGAAGCCAGGGTAGCTCCCCTGAAGCCATTACTCTGGATTGGTACTAGGGTGACCGAGAGCAGAATCTGGACTTCAAGGATCTAATCTTCTCTTTACTCAAACCTGGCTGTGTAAATTAAAACCTTGGGTTATTTCCAGAGAGATTCAATTTGAAAATAGTAAGAAGCGATGAGACATTTATGATGCCAGGAAGCTTATGATGGCATAGCTGGCACAGGAGGGCAGTTTGGTATGCTGGATAGTGTATGTACTTGGCCAGACACTGTTCTGAGTTACCTCTGTGTAAATGGTGAGTAAGAAAAAGGATGATCTTGTAATTAAGGCACTGGACTAGCACCCAGGTGTTCCTGGTTAAATTCTTGAGTTTGCCAGATGTTTTCTGTGTGACCTTGGGCCTCAGTTTCCCTATGTGTAAAATGATAATGGTAATGATGCTTTCCTTCTCCTTGGAGATGGAGATAAATTCATTAATATTTGTGAGATGCTGAAACATTTGGTGATGGTGGCCCATCTAAGCAGATGGAGAATTGCAGTGAAACCAACAATTACTCCAGTTTTATGATGGTTTGAGCGAAAGCAGACTCTTGGACCACTGTATACATTATTCTCATTAGAATTGTCTCCTCCTCTGTGCTCTGTTTTTCCCCACATATTTCTCCCTCTGCCTCTCCTGATACCCCATTTTTCACCATCCTCCCAGCTACCTCCGCCTCAACTCTCCTTCTTTCTTGCGTCCTCTCCAAAGCAGAATGTGAACCCAGCACTGTTTGAAGTCATATCAGTCCTGTGAACCCACGGTGTTCCAGTGGTTTTGAAGTAAGTGCCAATGACCCATCCCTAATAAAAACAGGGTAGAATGTGTCTCTGCATGCAGGAATGCAGGACTGAGCCATCCACGTGCTACCTTATAATCAGATTAATGTTCACATCCTCTGGCAAAAAAATATACCAAAGACAAGATGTGCTTGTTATTTGCTTAGCTGTGCACTGGTTTCCGGAGGCACCTAGTAACTTGTAAACTTTTTCCACTGGCTCGGCTTTTACAACAAGAGGAGAGTTTGGGTAAATGATTAAGAGTTGCGCAAACAGCTTTTTGTCACCCTGGGTGGCATTTGCATTATAAACAGGCAAATTATACTGATAGTCAGTTACAGGTCTTACCTCTCCTGAGTGTACTTGTAATTCCGTCTTCGGGGGGAGCCAGACCCTGAAAGAAAAGGGAGCCGATATTTATTCTAGGGCCTCTGAATATTTGTGTTCAAGGTATAGAATGGTTTCAAGTTATGTTCTATCACATTCTGTTCCTGAAGAGTGAAATTCAACCTGAGCAGCAGACCAGCGCAAGGCCTTATCCCTCACTTATGTCCCATGATGTCCTACCAGCAAGAGGTAGTTTATTTCTAATTTTAATTTGTCTGTCCTCCAATTCTGGCTGCGACTAGAACCAGAAGTGCTGAAATAAAGGGCTCTTCACTCAGTGGCCACAAGGGGGAAATACTTGAAAATGTCAAGGGAACATACTTGACAGTGGGCTAAAGTCTGGTGAGTCCTGCAATGGTTAGCTGGGGAGAAGGAAGAAAGGTCAAGAGTAAATGGTATTACTTGGTCTGATTTTGTAAATCTGTCTGAAGCACAAGGATCAGCCTTGTGATCCCTTCCATTCCTCCAAGTCCTGAGGTGCTAGTCCAAAATGTCTATGAATGTTTTTAATATAACACCCTGGCCAACGGTGCCTGTGACCCCCTTCTGTGATTGACCCACAGATCAGCTGCTACTGCTCTCATCTAAGGCACTTCCTCCTTTAGTCCAAATGGTAGAAGTTTGTACTATGCAGCTAGAGCTCTATTTAGGTACTTATATGACCCTTCATACTGTAATATCTGAGGGGCAGATCCTCAAAGGTAGTTAGGTGCCTAATTCCCAAAGGAAACTGGTGGGAGTTAGGTGCCTAAATGCCTCTGACGATCTTAGCCTGAGTGACTCACAGCCATTAATGGATTTTACCTTCTAAGGATCCTTGTGTGACAGGGAAAAATGTTATCTCCATTTTATAGCGGGAGAACAGAGGCATGAGGTAGAATGGGTGACTTGGCCAAGATCACTGAGGGAGGCTGAGCTGGGAATTAAATGCAAGTCTCTTGTGCTTCAATTCAGGGCCCTAGCCATTAGACCATCTTTCCCAATATGCAACCCCACAACCAGGGAGTCAGAACATTAAATCTCAGTGCAATATACTCTGTTCTAAGAAGAGGTGGGAGCATTTTTGCCACATGAAGAAGGAAACTTTGCATCTACAATTACAGTTCACATGGGATGTCGCTTAATTGCAGCTAACTCACACGATTAACTCAAAAAGATTAACTGAGATTAAAAAAATTAATCACGATTAATCACACTGTTAAACAATAGAAAACCAATTGAAATTTATTAAATATTTTTGGATGTTTTTTCTACATTTTCAAATATATTGATTTCTATTATAATGCAGAACACAAAGTGCACAGTGCTCACTTTATATTATTATTTTTATCACAAATATTTGCACTGTAAAAATGATAAACAAAATAAATAGTATTTTTCACTTCACCTCATGCAAGTACTGTAGTGCAATCTCTATACTGTGAAAGTGTAACATACAAATGTAGATTCTTTTTTGTTACATAACTGCACTCAAAAACAAAACAATGTAAAACTTTAAAGCCTGCAAGTCCTACTTCAGCCAATCACTCAGGAGAGAATTGTATGTCTCCTGTTCTGTTTTACTTGCATTCTGCCGTATATTTCATGTTGTAGCCGTCCCAGATGATGACCCAGCACATGTTCATTTTAAGAACACTTTCACAGCAGATTTGACAAAATGCAAAGAAGGTACCAAGGTGAGATTTCTAAGGATAGATACAGCACTCAACCCAAGATTTAAGAATCTGAAGTGTCTTACAAAATCTGAGTGTGACAAGGTGTGAAGAATGCTTTCAGAGGTCTTAAAAAAGCAACACTTCAATACAGAAACTACAGAACCAAAACTACCAAAAAAGAAAATCAGCCTTCTGCTGGGGGCATCTGACTCAGATGATGAAAATGAACACACGTCGGTCTGCTCTGCTTTAGATAATTATCGAGCAGAACTCACCATCAGCATGGACGCATGTCCCCTGGAATGGTGGTTGACGCATGAAGGGACATATGATTCTTTAGTGCATCTGGCACATAAATATCTTGCGACGCCGGCTACAACAGTGCCATGCGAACACCTGTTCTCACTTTCAGGTGACATTGTAAACAAGACGTAGACAGCGTTACCTCCTGTCAATTGTAATGAAACTCCTTTGTCTGAGCAATTGGCTGAAGTAGGACTGCGTGGACTTATAGGCTCTAAAGTTTTACATTGTTTTATTTTTGAATGCAGTTATTTTTTGTACATAATTCTACATTTGTAAGTTCAATTTTCATTATAAAGAAATTGCATTACAGTACTTGTACTAGGTGAATTGAAATATACTATTTCTTTTGCTTTTTAAAAATATTTGTAATAAAAAATAAATATAAAGTGAGCATTGTACACTTTGTATTCTGTGTTGTAACTGAAATTAATATGTTTGAAAATGTAGAAAACATCCAAAAATATTTAAATAAATGGTATTCTATTATTGTTTAACAGTTCGATTAATCACTATTATTTTTTTTAATTGCGCGATTAATCACAATTAATTTTTTTAATCGCTTGACAACCCTCCTTTTCACTAAATGGAATCAGGCAACGGTTCCACAGCTGTTTATAAAGAAGTGTTTTGCAAAGCAATTGAATCAATAGCATTAGAGTGAGCCATTCACCTTTCAAACCTTCCTCTGAAATGGAGGTTAGGGGAAAAAATCTATAAATCTGGCAACTCATAGTTTGCTGTGCAGATGGGGTGAAATTAAAATGCAGTCAGAATGGATGGCAAATAACAGATACTAATGCATTTTATTTCAGGAATAATTGAGTAGACACTCAAATAAAACTTTAGTGCTTGCTTCTAAACGTCATTGGGTACAGGTTTTTTTTTCCTTTCCCACAGCAAGAAGATTCAGTTTAATGCTCTAATTTGAAATGTAAAGCATTCCCCTCTAGGTGCTCAAAGAGATGAAATTGTACTGTACAGGCTTGGGAAAAAATCATTATAAATCTCCAATGGCTGTGCGTGCGGGTGATGAATGGTCTCAGTCATAACAAGCAGACTGATTTGCGTTTGCTTCATTGGAGAAAATGATAAGCCTGTGCCAGGGAAAATCAGCTTTTAAAAAGTGCTTTTATAAGAAAAAACCTTCCCAAAGCAAATCCACCTGGTGTCTCATTTGTCATCTAATCAAAATCATCTTGATAAATGGCTTTTTGCAGACCCCTCTCCCTGGGAGAAAACCTGCAAAGGTCACATATCCCCTGACTGGAAAGGAACAATACCCATAATAATTAAACAACCACATAATAACAAATGACGAGGTGTGAGGTTTACTGTTGCATCAGATTCCAGAACATGCCCTGCAGACGACATGAGTAGGGATGGACGAATGAGCTTGGGAAAAGAAGCACTCTTTTGCCAGATTCTATGCCTCTTTTTAAAACTGAGTTTGAACGCAGGGCCAAATTTAGCTAGTATAAATAGGTGTCACTTTGTTGACTTCAGTGCACTTGCACTGCCATGAGCCTGTTCTGAAATTTCTTTCTTTCTTTCTTTCTTTCTGTTCAGATAACTTTTTTCAGCCACTTGTGAATATCTCAACATCCAGACTCCAACCAGCATGGCCGGCACTTCCATTTAGGCAACAGGGCACCAAGATTTGGGAGGGTGGCATTTTGCCGCTCTCGGTGGCAATTCAGCGGCGGGGGAGTCCTTCTGCGCTCTGGGTCGTAGGTGGCAATTCTGTGTCGGGTCCTTCACTCGCTCCGGGACCTGACGCCGAAGAGCCCCAAAGACTGGGAGCACGGAAGGACCCCTGCCTAGGGCGCCAAAAACCCTGGCGCCGCTCCTGCCAACCAGAACCTACCACACTGAACTGTCACCAAAATCTCCCATCTGGGCCCACATGTGGAGAGAAAATCTATTGTTATAAGCAATTTGGCCTACATTTGCAGACCCAAGTGGTTTGAATTCAGTATTTGGGCTAAGATTCAGCTAAGCACCCCTATTTACAGGTGTGGTATTCACCCTGACTCCAAATTCCCCAGGATGAAATCCTGAGCATTTAACCTTAGTGGGATGGTTTGCTATTGATTTCGGTGAAGCCATGCGTTGAAGCCCCAACCTTTTGAGATTCATCCTTGAATTGTGAGAATACAGGCTGAGTATCTTTAGCCCCCTTAGGATTGAAAGTCCATTTTACCTGCATTCACTGAAGTGTGGGACTGGTCTTATAAAATCCATGTAAAGGCACTTAACTAACATAGTGCTATACAGAGACATCAGGACAGCATCAGGAGGTTTGGGTGCTGAGCCTACGCCACCGGAGTCATGCACACTCAGCAGCTCTGAAAACCAGGCTCCGGGGGGAGATCTTGGGCCTATCAACATCAGTGGGAGTTTTGCCCTAGGATGCCACCCTACTTAAACAATCTATTATTAAAACAACAACAGTTCCCCATTTTTCTGCCTTGATAGGAAAATTAATGAATGAGTCCCAGCCATTACAGCTAGCCCCTATATTCCAACAGGGCCTATAAACAGCTACCTAATTCTTAATATTTGGATATACTTGTTACAGCAAAGGCTGTAAAATCTGCATCCTGGTTGCACCAGCATCATAATTCTTCATACTTATCATCTGAGGACCTCAAAGTGGGTGAGCATCATTACTCTCATTTTACAGATGTGGAAACTGAGGCAGGGACAATTTAAGCAGCTTGCCCTACCTCTCACATAGTCAATGGGAGAACTTGGAATAATGACCCACATCTCCTGGTTCAAGCCTCACACTTGACCTGAGACGGGGCATCATTACAAATGCAGGCATATCTACAAGGGAATGATTTTAGTGCTGGTGAACGGTACCAGGCTGCCAGCCTAGGACAGTGAAGGATACTGTTTAACCATAGAAAGGTTACAGCATGAGTTTGAGCAGAAGGATCTTGCTCCCGTCAAGATGCCTTAAGGCCAGGTCTACACTACGCGGTAAAATCGATTTTAGATACGCAATTTCAGCTACGAGACTAGCGTAGCTGAAGTCGAATATCTAAAATCGATTTACTCACCCGTCTTCACCGCGCGGGATCAATGTCCGCGGCTCACCATGTCGCTTCCGGAACTCCGTTGGGGTTGGTGGAGTTCCGGAATCAATATAAGCGCGCTCAGGGATCAATATATCCCGTCTAGATCAGACGCGATATATCGATCCCCGAGCAATCGATTTTAATGCACCGATACGGCGCGTAGTCTAGACGTGCCCTCTGTCCTGTTTTGCAGGGTTCTATTTTAGGAGACTGTGGCTCATTTTCCATGGTATCCAGTTCTTGCTGTCTCTGCCAAGTTTGCCCACCAGGGGGCATTCTTTAATGCAAATTGCAACATGTCCAGGTATGAAATAGAGTGACATTTTTAGAAATCATGTGGGACAGTGTACTAAACAGCCATCGGATAGGAATGACTTTTGGTCTGTACTGACCTGGGCTGGATTCCAGCTGGTGAAATTGTTCTAGAATTTTAACTATAACAGATTTCAAAACTAGATCATTCCGTATAATTATACATATAAAACTTTACATCATTGCTGTAATAGGGCTGAACAGCTCTGGGAGAAAAACCAAACCAAATCCTATCAGGTTAGAAACCTGAGCATTTAGAAACCCCTGAAATGTCCTCTCCCTGTGTGTAGTTACGATGGCTGATAACATACAAGCATCGGGATAAATGGGGTCTACTATTGCCATGTTCACGGCAACATTTTGCTACAACCGGCTAATTTAAGGCTGTTGCTCCATAATAATTATTGTTTACATCACACCCTCTGCCCCAGTGTGCGTCAATGAATATATATCTACAGCTGCAATGAAACGGAGACACCTCTGAGGTGCAGGGCATTAGCCTCTCATAGCTGCAATCAGAAAGGGAAATTTTGTCCAAGGCCCCGCCATGGCAAACCCTTCCACTTTTATGAAAAACAAAATCTCACCTAAAAGAGCAAGATACAATAAATTGGAAGATGGTCAATGTATCTCTAGCAGAAGCATGAAGAACTGAGTTGACTCTGTCCCAATACATAGTTCTATGGAGTCTAAACTTACACTGCTAAGCCATTGCCTCTAGAGAAGTGGATGTGAAGATGATTTATTTTTGGTGTGCTATGAAATGCACTAGGATGGATTATTATTTAACGGCATTTGTATTTGCTCCAGAGGGATGATTAGATGTATGGGTGTTTGTTTATTGTGATCTTCCATGTTGTATAATCAATGTTCAGGGCATCTTGCTTTCAGGTCTGCAGAGCTCCTGTGCTTTTTTATTGAATTTCACCTTATGTAAGAGCCTTAAGTCTTAAATTTTTAGAGGAAATTTGTTAAGAGGGAGATTTTCAACAGCATAAATGAGGGATAGGCAGCCAACTTCCATTGACAGTTAGGTAGCCAATGTGTGCCTTTGGCAATCACCCATCAATCCAGCTGAAAAAGACTTTAGAGAAAATCAAAACAGCTCACGGGTCTGATCCAGCAGCACGGTTGGGTGCAGCTTGTCACAAGACTGAGCCCTGTGAGCCATGTGGGCCCGATGATGAGAATGTCCGAAAAACACTTGCATTGTGGGGGTGCATTAAAGAAAGCACCTAGACTAGAGGATTGCCTAACTCAACAGCAACAAACTTAGTTCTCAGAGGAATTCCTGCCCCATCTTACACTGAGCGTGAGCACGAGGGAGGATGCATGTTCCAAATGAGAAATGCATCCCACTGAGGAACTGCTCATGGGGTGGAACAGTTCATCATTTGGGCTTGAAGGTTAGTCATTTCCCCATTGAGGGAGAGTAAAGGGACCACAGGGAGATGATTTAGGCATGTGAGTTCTTCAGTGTCTTGAAAGCAAGACCAGGAGACACCTTCCTTACTCCCTAATTCCCCCATGCAGAACAAAATTTCATCATGATTCTCTGCATCACAGGCCTGAGCTATCAGCTTGCTGCTTTCTCCTTTTGCAAGCTCTGTTTCCAAAATGAACAACCTTAATCCTTCATTATCATTCCTCTGTCATTTAGTGTAACAGCAGGTTAAATTTAGTGGTAATAAGCATCACTGGAACCAACCTTATGTGGGATCTCTGCAGTAATTAACTAATCCATGACTATAGGTGTTTCCTTAGTGTCCCATTAGTTGATTATTATGTTGAAATACTGGAGTATCATTCTGACCATGCTCACACTGGTTTTACATAGTGTAACAACCTTGATTTCAACTAGGTGACATCTTATGGACACTGATGTAACAGACCCTGAGGTTTCATTGTTAGGTAAATTCCAGATAGTTCCACACATGCTTGATTTAGTAAATCAAGAGACACGAACATGACAGATAGCATTTTTCAGTCCAGCTTTCACCCATAAATCTGGGTCTTTAGCTACTTACTGTAGTTTACCTTCTAACAGGTGCAGTGGGGCATCTTCAGAACTTGGATTTATAATAAGATTTCTAACCCCACTGTGTGAAAGCCTGGCTCCACTGAAGGCAATGGCAAAACTCTCACTGATTTCAATAGCTTCAAGATTTTATTCACGATGTCCAGCTGTACAGAGAAATATAACCCCATCGCCCCATCCTTAAATACACCATTGGCTCCCCATTCATTCCAAGATCCAGCTCAGAGCTGTCCTCTTTTATTTTCAAATACTCCGCAGGCTTGTCGACAAGCTACCTCAAGAGTTCCTCATTTTTCTTGCTCCTTATCTGCATTTAGCACTGACCTGCTTTCTTGTTCCTTCCCCCAGACTTGACACTAGGTTCAAGAGCCTTATCCTCTGCAGCTTATACTAGTTTGGAATGGCTTCTCTGCATCCCTCTACCTCAGTGTCCTCTCCATTGTTTTCCAAAGCCAATCTGAAAACATCTATCCTCCTCCCTCACTTATGTCCCCTTATGTCTCTCTCCGTCCATTAATGAGTTTGAAATCTGAATGCTTGCAGGAATGTACCGTGCAATGCCTTTGAAGAATTGCTTCTCCCCACCCCACACACTTTGCAAACTACCGTTACTTGCAAATACATAGTGTCATACACAGTGGTTCCTTCTATCACGTCAATCGATAAAGAATTTTGGCAAAGCATCACAGTACTATAAGAACTGCTATGGTGGATCAGACCACAAGTCCACCTAACCCAGTGTCCTGCCTCTGATGGTGGCCAGAACCAGCAAGATTAGTGGAAAGTATGAGAACCACACAGTAA
This sequence comes from Chelonoidis abingdonii, assembly GCF_003597395.2. Classification (NCBI taxonomy): domain Eukaryota; kingdom Metazoa; phylum Chordata; order Testudines; family Testudinidae; genus Chelonoidis; species Chelonoidis abingdonii. Next base: position 8,995,067 of record NC_133792.1, read on the forward strand.
AAACCTCATTCTAGGCACTCCTGATGGATTATGTCCTGGAGCATGAAGTTTTCTATTTCTCTTGTGTGGAAGATATTGTGCACAAGAAACTAGTATTTTACTTAGAGAAAATAAATAATTTCTTTATAACGTTGCTCTCTTTCTCTTAGTCTGTTTTGCCTTTATCGTCCTAATCTACATTTTTTGTGGGGTAGTGACTGAATCTCCAGTTGCAAGAACCCTTTTAGAGAGCAGGAAGAAAAAAGAGACTGAAGGAGAAAAGCTGGCAGTGACTTACCTTCCTCTGAACGATTAAGACCATGATGGTTGCTAGAGCAAAGACGAGACACACTGTGAGGGAAGCTGTGGTGAAATAGAAGTAAGTTTTGTTACTCGCATTGAGCCTCCTGGAAACACTGGCTTCAGTCATGGTCATGGCTGCTTCATGAGAATCATTCACCTGGAAAAGTGTTTTCTCTGGTGAGGAGCACATTCTTATATAGTCCTCAGTGTATCACTCCGTATCTCCCCTTGATCAGATTCTCATTCGCAGCCCATCTCTGCTCCTAGCAGGATTTTCCCCCTTCATCCTGGGCTCATGTGATCTGGAAAAAAAGCTTCATCATTTGTCGTTCGAAGAAAAAGGGACCTGGGGGCGTGAGGCAGGATGCAGCCGTGAAGAGGGGAAGGAGCTTCATGTTCTTGATCAGGGATTTTGTGAAGGCAGCCTCTCATGGTGCACCGGAGGTTTCTGATGTCAGAAGGTGAATGGTAACCAAGGTTGGTCCCCCCGCCCTCCCTTTCCACCCTCTTTCTGTGAAACTGAGTGCAAGGCAAATGCTGTTTCACTTCCTACTCAACTACAGTGACAGTTCAGTACAGTAAATCACCCTGGTTGGTATCTTCCTGTTTCACAGTGTAGTTCCTTCTCATTCTTAGTCAAGCGATGTAGGACTGTGATCTCCTTTTCTCTTCTGGAAATCCGGGTCCAGGTGTGATTGAGCCAACATGAGCTTGGTGAACATCAGTCCTGACATTGGAAACATTGGGTGGGACTGTCATAAGTGCCTGCATGACTTAGGAACACAAGCCCCATTAAAATCAGTGAGATTCCGGCTCCTCAATCACTTTGGGCATGTCTACACTGCAGCTGGAAGCGTGCCTCCTAGCCTGGAGAGACACTCACACTGGCTCTGCCTGAGCTAGCATGCTAAAAATAGCAGTGTGGCATCTGCAGCATAGTGGCACAGCAGATTCAGAGCTGAAAAGACCTTGCAATGGCCTGACAGAAGCTTGGAGGGACTGTTGGATGGACTCCTTTCATGATGGAATCCAGAGAAATAGCTCAGGTAGGAAGATGGCTGCCTAGAAAAGAAGGGTAGTTTTGTGGTGAATGAAGTAGACTGTGTTCGAGCAAAACCAGTTTTGATTCCAGTGAGCTGTGGCACACCACACAGTCCATCTGTGCCTCAGTTATACAGCTATAAAATGGGGACAATAATGCCTTTTTGCTAGCCTGTCTATTTAGACTACACGGTGTTTGTGCTGAGACTTGCTATTACTGTGTACAGGACCTGGCACAATGAAGCCCCAGTCTTGGTTGACCCTTAAGCACCACTGTAATAAATGTGAGTAAGGGTAATACAGCTGTACTGTAGTACATATAATCATTCGAATAGGCGGGCATGCAGATCCGATGCTGGTGATGCTTGTATAAGTAGATAGATTAATGAAGTTTCATGGGGAAAATGGCTGGACATCTTAGGTCAAATTCAGCCCTGGTGAAAAGAAGCAGAATGCTCATTGAATTGTTTCTCCACCGTTTTCTGTGCTAAGGTGAACATTGGCTTTTAAACCACTCCTTACATTGGCATTAAACAACTGCATTATTTGGCCAAGCCGTTCCGTCTCCAAGATTTTTTCAGCAGTTGTCCAATAAAATAAAAGAGAAACAGCTTCCTCTATGAACGTTCCTTTTCCTGGTACTCATCCAACCCATGGCCACTTCTTGTGGAACTCTGCTCTTAGTCTCACAGCTGTGTCACTCATGGGTGCAGGCTGTTAGCTAAAGACAGCAAACACAACAATGTAAACATTGGCACAAACACAGCTTCCCCTTTCATATGAAAAGTGCATACCTGTGTTAGGCAGCACTCTCCATTTATCTGAAGTGTCTGCAGAGTCCTGTCTACATCCCCATATGGACTGTAGGAAATATCTTGCATTACAGAGGTAACTTAAGCTGTGTGGTTATTCATAGATTCATAGACTCTAGGACTGGAATGGATCTTGAGAGGTTCAAGTCCAGTCCCCTGCCCTCATGGCAAGACCAAATACTGTCTAGACCATCCCTGATAGACATTTATCTTAGAGCCATCAGCAACTTTCTGATGGTCTCCATTGTAGGATGAACAGATGCTTCATAAATTCCCCCATAACTGAGTAGTAGACACTGCACCTCATTAGCCAATCAAATCAAGATGAGCCTGTGGTGTGAGTGGCAAGTGCTGTGTGTAGAGAGTTGGGAGAGGTTTCATTACAGTCGAAAACAGGCTTATGTGTCCCATAAACACTGGCCTGGGTACAACTAAAACTTTTTCAAACACATCTCCATGGTGATGTTCCATCACCCTGTGGATTCTGCCATCAGTCCTGGAGTCCTTCCCCTATCATCTCCCTGGTTATCTAGTGATGGACTGGAATGCAGAGCTGCAGGTCAGTGTGCTGCATACAGCTTCAAGGAGCTTCATATGAACGTATTCTCCCACACTGCGGCAGTAGAGGCTTAAAGGCAGAGTGTAGCCAGGTCTTTGCGCTGACTCTTTAATACATGGAATGTGGCACACTGCAGCACAGATCTTTTCTCTGCCTTTGTGTGAAAGGACAAGAAGGGAGAAAACAAGTGAACCACAAAACCAGCAATGCTAATTATTTTTTGCAGAGTACACAAGTGACTCCTCTGACAGGGAAACAGCAAAAAAACTCTAGCTCCAACTAAACTTCACTGCACTAGTTTCAAGTGGAAAGGAAAAATATCAAACTTGTTGAATGGGCTCAAGCTATCCAGCATGGCTTATGTAAAATTTACTCCCTGCATGAAGTCGTCGTGAACTGAGGCTCCTCAGTACCTCTCATGAGGCACTTACCCTCTCTCTGAAAGGGTCCAGGTGCTATCAAAATCTTCCTCTTCTTTTGCATTTATGCCCTTGTAGCCCTCCTGCCAGAATCTGGCCCATAGTTTATGAACAACTAACTTATCTCCAGGCAGATTTTTGTCATGAACCATAACATACATTTGATGAGTCAGAATGGTGCCTGGAATGTAGATGAAAAATGAATAAAAGGTCTTACACAGCAAATATTTGGTATTAGGAGAGGGGGCCTCTGACTCATCTCTACATTGAACCACTCAGACAGCCCCCTCCAACAAGCAGTGCCCATCATTTTAGACTCAGCTGCACCTCTGTCCCACATGTCCTTATGATTACACTGGTAAAGCATTGGAAACCGGAAATGCAGAATCAGAAAACTGAGGTTATTGAAAATATGTATGCTCAAGATGAGTCACACCTTTTAAAATTCCCACAGTGAATCATTTCCTCGCATCTCTCTTTGGCCTACATTATATTCTAGATCGGGGCCTGAGTGGGTTGAGTAATGCATTCAGAACTTTCTGGGACACGGATGCTGTTGTAAGGGACCTTTCCACCGCGAGCGCTCTGATGCATCACTCAGCGGATACTACCATTTTCTGCACTGCTGCTTTAAAACTTAGGGTTTCAGCCCTGGGAGCTGAATAGGTTGCATCCACCCTACCCTTCCCAGATTGACAAATGGCTGCAGGTTGATCCAGCTTGATGGGAGAGGAATCCCAGAGCTGCGGGTTTCCAGTACAGAAATGGATGTGTCCACATGGAAAAGGCTGGGAAACACTGAATACAATTTTAAAAATACCTAAGGCCCAGATCCTCCAAGGTATTGTGGCACCTAACGCTCATGGAAATCAATGGAAGTTAGACATCTAAATACCTTTGAGGATCTGACTAAGTGACTTAGGAGCCTAAGTCCCACTGAAAATCAATTATTCCAACTGAGACAAAGTTGAAAAATCAGTGGGACATAGGAATGTAAGTGTTACTGTAACAATAACTGTTGACATCATTGGAAACTGGCCCATGTATCATACGGTTCTGATGCTGGCTTGTGACTGAAGCAAACAAATAAAGTTAACGATAAGGTGTGTGTTACACACCTATTACTGTTATGACAATATTTGGGGCTGTTACAATACACTATTCTTTTTCAGAGAGTGCTATGGAGCTCCCGTCCAAGACTTCCTCCTTTGGGATAGATGGAAAGAAAAAAACAATCAAAATTACTGAACCAAACTAGACATAAGACAGGGAGAAAAAATAGAGGTTAAATCAGCAATTTGTGCTGGATTATCTCCCCGGGAAACTGTACAGTGTTTATTCTTGCTGGGCAGCCAGCTCTCCTGTTCAAAGGCAACACATCAGTCAGCTTTTCTAGGCAATAGCAGAGCAGGTATATCGAATTAGCTGTAAATTGCCTGTAGGGAACAAAAATGTTTTTATAAGAGTAGGTGATGTGCATCATCCATCGTTCTCAAAGTACAGTACCTCTGTTGAAACTAGTGGCATTAAGGCAGATAATAAAATGCAATAATAAGCCAATACAAAGGGAATGGTGATGATAGTGCAATAACTCACTTCGATTTTTCAGGTAATGCATTCCCTCAGTTGGCGTTATTGTCTGCCATGGACTGTGATAGTTCTGTCTGCATAGCATCCTCTCCAAAGAGGGGACGCGTCTGGGCTGTTTAACAGTCTTTGGTATCTCACAGCAGGACGCATTAGGTAAGATTTAATAAAGATGGAAATTTTCTTTTCTGGGTCCGATACCATTTGATAGTCTCATCAGTGACCTGGAGGATGTAATGGAGAGGGTGAGAGGGAAACTATGAAGCTGAGAGAAAAGGGAAGGTTAAGCTTAACATACAGCATGAGCCCAAGACCAGCTTTTTCAGACGTCTAGTAGTGATTTGTGGTGTTTCAATTTCCGAGTGCCTAATCTGAGACACCTGAAAGAAGGCTAATTTTCAAAGGGCGGCTGCTGAACGCTTTCTGCAAATGGCCTCTTCAGGGTCTCCGCAGCTGGGTACCTGTAGTGGGGCAGACTGCCCCACTCCACGTGAGAGTGAGCTGTGGCAATCCAGGGCGCCTGCGCAGACGGGGAGCCAGTCAGGGCCCAGTTTGGAGACAACCAATCAGGGCCAGGCTCAGATGTATATAAAGGCTGCCCAGAGCAGGAGCAGTCAGTCTGTCCTAGGCCTTCGACAGGGGAAGGTCAGTCTCCAACGGAGGAGACTAGCACCACAGACAGCGCAGTTCTGGCCAGGCTCGGGGACGCTAGGGAGCTTGAGCTGGTAACCTGCCAGTCTGCAGGCCCTGAAAGGAAGGGCCTAGCGGGTGCAAGGGGCCGTAGGGGAAGCGGCCCAAAAAAGCAGACAGATGAGGGGAGAGAAGGAGGACAGCAAGGCTGCTGCCAGAGGATCCCTGGGCCGGGACCCAGAGAAGAGGGCAGGGCTGGGTCCCCCGCTTCACTCCTTGCAGTACACCCAGCCATTGGCCATAGGGAGCAGCCATTAGACTACGCCAGATCCCTGACAAGAGGGATTGGACTCAGAGGGTGGTTGGACACAGTGGCTGGAGAGTAGAACTGCTGATCACTGACCCCCCAGAAGGGGGTCCAGATGGACTAAGGGACACTGTCGGAGGGCAGTGGCCTTGAAGAGGATGCCACCGAGCGGGGAGCAACGCGGGTCCAGAGACAGCAATGGAGGGCAGAACGACAGACGGGACGCCACCAGAAGGGGGTGCTCCACTGGACAGAGCTAATTCCCAGAGTCACCAGCAGGAGGCGCCAGCTGGTGAGTCCCAACCTGTTACAGTACCCAAGATTGGAGTCACCCAAAATCTCAGGACACTTCAGCAAAGCTTGGCCTGGGAAGGTCAATGGAATGGTTTCAAGTCACTGAACGAGGGTCAAATACAGGCAACAATAAATTGACTCAGCTGATCGGGAGGACCGATCAAATGCACACACAAAAAAGGCCCTTATCCCAAACCCACTGAAGTGAATGGAGAAGGTTCCCATTGACCATACTGGGCTTTGGAAGTGCCCCACAGAGAGCATGATCTTGACATGAGGTGAGCTTGCATTGAAATCAGCGGTATTATGCATGCCCAGAACTTGCTGATTAAAGGAATATTTGCTTGGTCAAGGATTAGAATCTCAGGGCTGGAAGGAACCTCAGGAGATCATCTAGTCCAACCTACTGCTCAAAGCAGGACCAATCCCCAGACAGATTTTTGCCCCAAATCACCCCCTCAGGGATTGAACTCATAACCCTGGATTTAGCAGGCCAATGCTCAAACCACTCACGGAGAGAGATCTTGGGCTCACAGTGTAAGACCGAACCACAGATTTTAAAGACCATTAGATCATCTAGTGTGATGTCCTGTATAATACAGCCCCTAGCATTTCATCCTGTTATCCCTATAGTATGCCAATAACTTGTGTTTGACTGAAGCAAGTCACATGCATGACAAAATATGACTGGAGGCAAATAAATCAATGACCAAAGAAAGAAAGAATGGGATAACCCTTTGCTTTCACAACAGAAAGTGCTCAATACAATTTGAAGAATAAGAATAAGAAGGAGGAGAGGAAGAAAGAAACCATGTGTTTTGCACAATACATTATTAACCTGTGTAAGTCATTGCCATAAAATTTACTGATAGAGCTTAGCTGGATATGAAAAGGGATTATATAGACCAGGGATCGGCAACCTTTGGCATGTGGCTCACCAGAATAAGCCCCCTGACAGGCTGGGCTGGTTTGTTTACCTGCCATGTCCGCAGGTTCGGCCGATTACTGCTCCCACTGGCTGCTGTCCCCCGTCCCAGGCATATGGGGGCTGCAGGAAGCAGCACGGGCCGAGGGATGTGCTGGCCGCCGCTTCCCACAGCCCCCGTTGGCCTGGAATGGTGAACTGTGGCCAGTGGGAGCTGTGATTGGCCGAACCTGCAGACGTGGCAGGTAAGTCAGAGTTAAATGAGATAGCTTAATACTGATGAGGGATTCAAACCCTCAGGTTTCAGTTAATGGCTAATGACCTGGAGTCAGGAAGGAACATCCTTCTGGGTAGTTTATTCCATCATATTATGTTTCCGTGAACCTTCCTATGAAATATCCGTTATTGGTCACTGCAGAAGGCAGCATACTGGGCTAGAGGACTGATTAGTCTGCTCTAGTATGGAAATTTCTATTTTTCTGTGTTCCACACACAAGCAAATTGGGTTAAAAATGCTGTTAAAAGACTTGTTAGAGAAATGTGATTGGACTGGAGATTGTAAACATAAAAAGCAAATAATGAAACATACAGAGGGCCAAAATTAGCCCTGTTTTAATCTTACCAAAGCAACAGAGTTACTGCAGACTTGAATTGGGCTCTGGATACAGTAAAGCATCCACATTATAATAAAGGGTCACAGGAAAAAATTACATTCCAGCACAGACTGTTAATAAAGCTCTGAATATCTTATAAAAAAGGAAACCAAATACTCAACCTATTGACTGTGGGATTAATATATTAAACTTAATTGGGAAATAATACAAGACAGGGAAAAGACAAAGTCACATCTAATGTGAAAGGCAAACTATACATCAAGTGAGGAGAAAGGATACAGGACAAATCCCTATTTACAAATCTGGCCAGCAGAAATGGTTTTACCCTCAGAAAATGGTCAAAATCAATCAAAGTTTTTGGACGGAGGAGACGTTTCATTTTAGATTGTGAAGTTTTTTTTGTTGTTTGTTCGTTTTTGTTTTGTTTTATTTCTTGCATCACTGTCAGCAGGGGAAGAAAAGAACCTGCAAAAACTGGATCATGAGCTAAATTACTTATCAAGCCCCTATTGCTATGGGCACTGAGCAACTCTCAATTTTTAATCCTCACAACACTCCTGAGAGGCTGGGCACTGCTATTATCCCCACTGTATAGTTGGGGAACTGAGGCACAAAGGGCTTAAAGGTTAGATTCACAAAGTGATGTCGGTGCTACAATGCTGCAGTGCCTGGCTTTTAAGCACTCTGCCATCCAGTGGAATTCACAGCCCAGGCTCTCTATGCAATGCATGGGGAGAGTTAGGTGCCTACGAATGGTGTTCACAGAAGCCATCAAGCAGAGGTGGGAGGCACCTAAATTAGCAAATGGGAGATACTGACAAGACAGCCGGGTTAATCTAGTGGTTGGCAGCACTGAACTCCATTTCCTGAGCTCCTGTGTGAGGCTACTCAGATTCCAATATGTCCAGTCTATAATGCCAGACAAGCAATTCTGCTCTGGGTTTGCAAAGATGTTCAGAACTGGCCTACCTCAGTCAGTAACAAAACTTGCATTCACTTTAATACAAGCAATTAGTTTCAAAAGCAACTATTTGACTTAGGTGCACAAGTTCCATTGCAGGTCAATAGGACTTGGGTCCTTACATCACTTAGGCACCTTTGAAAAATCACAACCAAATGGAGCAGAGGTAAGCCAGCGTTGAGCAATCTCACCTTCCATGCACATGAACCTTGTGTTTGAGATTAAAAAAAAAATCTTGTCTTGGAAGTATTCTTTCTTGGGGCTCGTCTCCACCATGCAGCTTTTAGCAACAAGGCTGTATCGACACAGGCTTGTCGCTAAAAGTCAGCATGTGTAAATGCTCTTTTTTGGTATTTTATTGGCATTTTTACTGGCAAAATATTTCCAGCCCCGCTAGCACTCCTGCTGACAAAGCCACGTTCATACTGCCACCTGCGTCGTCAAAACTTTTGTCTTTTGCGGAGGGGGGGAAGGAGGGGGCTTTTTAAAGTACCCGTGAAAAACAAAAGTTTTGTCAACAACTTTGCAGTGTAGACAAGCCCTTTGTGCCCGCAGGGTAAAATACAGATAATACACTACCTTGAACTGACTCACCAAGATTTTTCACTTGAACTGCTGCTCTAGAAACACCCAGAGCTTTTATCAATGCCATATACTTTATCCATCAGAAGCAGCTATCCAACATGAATCATACTAAATCTAACCTCTCATGAGTTATTTTTAATTCTGTAAAAGACACGAGGAGTATTTGTGGCACCTTAGAGACTAACACATTTATTTGGGCATAAGCTTTCATGGGCTAAAACTCACTGCATCAAATGCATACAGTGGAAAATACAGTAGGAAGATAGATATACACAGAGAACACGAAAAAATGGGTGTTGCCATAACAACTCTAACGAGACTAATTTTTTGTTTCTTTCTTTGATGCCAAGCACAGGGTACAAAGACTTTCACTTTTCCATTGATCATCAGATATTTTCTACGTTAGCCTTTTCCTGAGTTAATGAAACCTTAGGCGCCTTAATAATGTTAATTTCAATGTTTTGAGGAATCTGGGATTTCTTTTCCGAAATTCTGCTCTAAATTAGACACCTTTAGACCAATGTCTCAGCATTTGCATCAGCTCTTCCTTCCTTGGGCAGAGAAAAGGGACGAGGACACTTCTGATGGAAAATCCAGGACTTCACTGTTCCCAGCAAAGTTGGAGGCAAAGGCACAAGGAGAATGCAGAGTCAAGTCAAGGGGAACACCATTAAGAGTTTCCTCCCCCAAGTCACATCTGCTCCAGACAACCAAGGTGTTTCTAGCAGTGTTACTTAGTACCCCATTTTCTCCAAAGTCTTTCACTATCTTCGAGGCATGCCAGCTAAAATGGGAATGTCCAGTGGCTTGGAAAAAAGCAGAAGGCATGCTGCAAGATTCTAAACTCGGCAGCACAACAGAAGGGGCTACTTTTACAACAGGAACATAGCCTCAAACACCACGTTCACAACTGAAGGCCACAGCAGTCCATAAAGAGCTCAGATCAAAAGGGCTCAGGACATCAGAAAAGGGTGCAGAGTTTAGAGGAGAGGAGCTCAGAGGCTCAGCAACCAGCAGCATGGCTCAAAGTGGTGTGAAATTCAATTTGCAAACCTGGCCTGCGGTTTCAGACTAAACCTTTTTTGTTCTTTAGATTGCATGGGTTCATGCCCCCTGAAGTTTGCTCTCGGTTTCAGGTCTGAATGAATTCAAACACCTCTAAGCAAAACTCAACCAAAACTACCTACTTTTGCCTAGTTTCAGTACAAACTCAAAGCAAAAACCACAAAATTGCTCATGGTTTCCAGATGAAACCATACATTTTACCTAGTTTGGGGTTTCACTATGATATTTGCATAGCTCCTGAAATAGAACACATGAAGCACAGGTGCCAAAGCAAATTGAATTGCTATATATACACTTTTGTCTTCTTGTAATGCAATGGGTAAAAATTCATCCTTCTGCCGCGGGGCCAGTACAAATGCATCCAGCTAGCACTAGGCACTATTTACGCCTTACAAACACATGCTAAATAGGAATAGCGTGCCTGATAGGCCTCGAATGGGCCCTTAGGCCAGGGATGAACATCACACAATAGGCTCAATCTTGGGGCTCAGCTCTGGCTGCTTTGCACAGCCTCAGCAGCTGAAAGTGAAGCTACCCTAGGGAAGGAAATGAAGGATTCCGCCTGTCACCGGGGAATCCGCGAGCGGTGTTAAGGTGACGTAGCCAGCTCTACATCCTTTGCCCCTTTGGTGCAGGGCACAGCTCAGGACATGGAGGGGTGGGGGAAAGCAAGCAGCTTTGTAACTGCTCTCAGTTATGCCAAAGGCATAGGTGCTAGAACTGGCGGTGCTACTGCAGCCCCTGGCTTGAAGTATAACATCCCAAATACATGGTTTCCGCCTTCAGCACCCGCCATATAAAAACTGTTCCAGTGCGCCTAGCCAAGGGCCACTTCAGCCCCAGATGACCCATAATACAGTTGGGGTTTGAGCACAAGGTGGGAAAGAGGGATCCGTCGTCGGTATAAGCATATTCAAACAATAGAGCCATTAACATAAAAGTTGACTGTATCTATATGGCTGGTGGATAGAAAAGGATTTTTTTAAGTGTAGACAGTTTGGCCAAAATTACTATGTAATTGTGAGTGTAAGGTAAATGGGCACAGAAGTAAATACGTGACAGTATTTATGAAGACAAGGTCTCAGATATTGAAATAGAGCCAATGTTGCCTGCCAATGAACAGCAGTGGTTCTCATGGAATTCTATAGGAATCACCCCATTAAATACTAATGAACCCATGAACCTGTGACTGAACTGGAGGATATATTTTAGAAATTGTTCTAGTCTTCATTTAAAAGACTTCAAGTGATGATGAACTTACCATATACCCTTGAAAAGCTGCCCCCCCATTAACTACCCTCACTGTTAAGAAACTTCATTTAATTTTCAATGTGCATTTTTCTATTTTCAGCTTCCAGCCATTAGATCTTGTTAAGTCCTTCCTTGATTGATCAAAGTGTCCCTTAATGTCAGATCCCTTCTCCTTAAATAGGTTCACATAGACCATGGTGAAATTGCCTCTTCAATTTCTCTTTGACCAGCAAAATAGATTAAGTTCCTTAACTCTCCCACTGTAAAGTGTGCTTTCCAGACCTTAAATTATTTTATCACATCTTGCCACTGTAATTTCTTAAAGGGGAAGAACAGAACATTTCCCCAGAGAACACGAATGCTAGAAACCCTGTAAATTTCAAGTTAAAGATATGCTAAAGGAAAGATCAACAGAATTGAAAATATGGGTCACACACACAAACCTAACCCTGGCCCTGTGGCCAATGTAATTCAATTAGCTTGTTGGAGGACACATCCTACTCATTTCCTGTTTTGGTTTGTTTGTCTGTTTATCTCTAGTGAGAAGACACGTGGTTACCCACAGGACTGAGAGCCAGGAGATCTGCGTATTCTGACATAGAGACTTCTTGTGTGACTTTAGCAATGTCACTTAACCTGTCTGAGTCTTGGTTTTTCCATCTGCATAGGAGAGAGAATAATATATTCTTTACTTCTTCATTTGTCTATCATTGTACACTCAAAACTTTCTGGGCACAGGGACTGTCGGGTTACTAAGTATTTGTACAGGACCTAGCACAATGGGGTCTCAGTGTCCACTCGGGCCACTAGATACTACCGTAATATAAATAACATTAGCACTTCACAAAGGAAGTGTTATTATCTCCATTTTACAGATGGGGAAACTGAGGCAAAGTAACTTGGCTAAGGTCACAGCCAGGAATAGAAACCAGCTCTCTTCATGAAGGTGTGATAGATTTTCATTCCCAACTGCTTACTGGGTTTGTACACAGCCATGTAATCACTGACAGAAATTTCCACAGGAAGTCACTCCTGGGTCTGTCAAGCAGATGGTGCTTCTCTAACTTCATTTGGGTTCTATGGATCTGAAAATTCATATCTTTACAATCAACCAGACAGGCTAAGGAATAAGGAAGAGGAGTGGGATGAAGACAGTGAGAAAGAGGAGGTGGTGGTGTAGGTTGTGAAAGCAAACGAAAAAAGCTCTGACATAAGCAAAGGAAACTTCAAGTTTGTAATTTAAAAAATCGACTCAACATTTCTGTGGCAGAAGATAAACATCTATCTGATGTACTGCTGGGACTCCTCCTTTTCTGGCTAAAAATAGGAGCAACTTTTTACCTCATGTTATTTCCTCTGGGGTTTTTGGGGATACAAATGCGTGGTAGTGGAGATTAAAGAGCTTGCAAATGAGTTATTATTAGTCAATATGAAAAATGGCCCCCAGGGTTCTGATGTGCAAGGCACTGTACAATCACGTACTAAAACAGTCCCTGTCCCTGAAGAACTAAATGCTAAAGGAAGCACAGCACAGCTGAACTGCCATCAAGTCCGTAGGTGTGATTAGTGTTTGTTCACTGTAATGTATGCGCGTCTCAAGACATTTGCCATACAGAAAAGAAAGGACAGGCCCAGCCCCAAAGAGCTCATAATCTAACGGCAGGCAAACAGGCAGAGGACAGGGCAAAGGGATACAACATATAAAAAGAGTTGCCAAAGCGGTGATCTTGGTTTGCTAATACAATGTCTTTTTAAAAAAAATCTAGGCAATATAAACTACTCCCAATGACGCCTCAGTCTTGTCAGTATCAGTCAGCTAGCCAGGCGTCTATCTATCTACACATAATTTGTAAAAGCAGTATTATAGAACAGATAGCAGATAATCAGCGTGCTGCCGGGGTGCCTCGTTCAGAACTCTATAACAATGCATTTACAAGTTATTATTATTGTTATGGTGGCTTCAACTGAGACTCAAGCCCCATTGTGCTACATGCTGTAAAAAGACATAGTAAGAGACAGTCCCCTTTGACATCAGTCCACCCAACGCTTTGCTGCACATTGAGCTACCCACATTTGCCATCCTGGGTTGTCAACTGCTCTTCTCTCCAAATCTCCTCATTTTATGTTGAGGTGCTTGATGTCGTCCAGAACCATTTTTTTCCATGTTATTCACCGTCTTCCTCTCTTTCCTCTTGCGTTTGCTGGCTTCCATTCAAGGACAGTATTTGGTAATTGTTCTTTTTCCATTCTCAGCACGTCGCAGCCACTGATGCCTTCTTTTGTAGATTATTTGTGAGAGGGTACCCTGTCCAGTCATTTTTCTGACTTCTTCATTCATCTTCCTATCTCTCTATGTTATTCCCAATATTCTTCTCAGACATTTGTGATTAAATGTATCCAGCTTTTCCATATCTTTCTTGGTAAGTTGCCATGTCTCACTGCTATATGTTGTGATGGCAGTAACAATTCCTTTGTACACATTCAGTTTTTTTCTTAAGGGAGATGTTTTTGAGTTGCCAGATGTTTCTGAGTCTTCCAGATGCAGCGTTTGCCTTCCCGATTCTTCCTTTCCGTCTCAAATAGTCAAGAAAGACAAAAGGTGAAAGGGGAAACATAGGCCCCAGAGAAGTGACTTGCCCAAAGTCATGCAGAAGATCCATAGTAGATCCTGGAACAGAATTAAGGATTCCTGAGTCCCAGTCCAATGCTGGAAATTTTTCTGATGGAACATTTTTTCACCAGAAAACGCTAATTTGTAAAAAGCAAACCATTTTATGGAAATTTTATCTTCCGGGGGGGAGAGAAGCATTTTGCTAAGGTCAAAATGTTCTGTTGCAACATTTTTTGAATGGAATGGTTTAATTTTTAAACAACTTGTCGTTTAGAAATTACTTCCATTTTATAGATACATATATATATATAAACATAAATAGAAAAAAAATTGAAATGAAAGGCAGCTTTGATTTTGCCAAAATTAAATGTTTCAATACACCTATTTTTTAAATTTTGTTTTATGGGAAAATTTGATTTCTTTTATTTTGTTCCATTTCTGAATGGGGAAAAAAAAAATCTTGTGATACTGAAAATCTGGCTCCCACTCAGCACTATGTAAAATCACTGGCCACCAGTGGCTCAAAACCTCAACAATATTTTCATTCTGAATTATGGAAAAATGTCTCCTACTGACACTCCCCCGGGGTCTCTGCTATGTTTTGAGATAGGTAAATGAAAGGGGTGGAGGTGGCTTATGAAAGTTTCAACTCTGTGTAAAGAGAACTGAATTAAAGTACTTGAGGAAGGCTGAGAGGAGGTGGGGAGTAGGAGGCTGGGACAGGAAGTGCAAGATGGGGGTTGGTATAAAGGTGGTCAGGGCTAGAAGGGAAGTGAGTGACTGTAATAAGAGATAAGGGATGTGGGGAACACACCATCAGGTTGGGGAGGGAAATTCTGCATGAAAATATCTCTCACATGAAGTGGTCTATGGAAATAAATCTTTCAAGAACCATTGTCCTAAACAGAAGCAGCATTTGGGACAAGTGGTTCTTCTCTATGAAGGGGAGAAGGCCCATTAGGCTGCCCTGGGAGATTGCTATGATTTATGTTCTTTTCCATTCTAAATCTTTGTCCTGATTCGGAGCACTATGACATGAAACAGATAAAACAACCCAAGAGGAAAATGAATAAATAAATCTGGCAGTAAATAGCCTTCTAAATCAATATCTAATAGGTTTAGATTAGGGCCGTCGATTAATCGCAGTTAACTTACATGGTTAACTCCAAAAAATTAATCATGATTAAAAAAATTAATCACATGTTTAATCGCACTGTTAAACAATAGAACGCCAATTGAAATTTATTAAATGTTTGTGGCTGTTTTTCTACATTTTCAAATATATTGATTTCAATTACAACGCAGAATACGAAGTGTACAGTGTTTGCTTTATATTATTTTTATTACAAATATTTGTGCTGTAAAATGATAAACAAAAGAAATAGTATTTTCCAATTCACCTTATACAAATATTGTAGTGCAATCTGTTTATTAGGAAAGTGTAACTTATAAATGTAGATTTTTTTGTTTGCTATATAACTGCACTCAAAATAAAACAACATAAAACTTTAGATCCTATAAGTCCACTCAGTCCTACTTCTTGTTCAGCCAATCACTCAGATGAACAAGTTTGTTTACATTTACAGGAGATACTGCTGTCTGCTTATTATTTACAATGTCACCTGAAAGTGAGAATGGGTGTTTGCATGGCACTTTTGTAGCCAACATTGCAAGGTATTTACATGCTAGATATTCTGAACATTTGTATGCCCCTTCATGCTGCTGATGCTTGTTAAAAAAAATACATTAATTAAATTTGTGACTGGACTCCTTGGGGGAGAATTGCATGTCTCCTGCTCTGTTTTACCCACATTCTGCCATATACTTCATGTTATGTCAGTCTTGGATGCTGACCCAGAACATTATTGCTCATTTTACTTAACACTTTCATGGCAGATTTGACAAAACACAAAGAAGGAATCGATGTGAGATGTCTAAAGATAAGTACAGCACTCAACCCAAGATTTAAGAATCTGAAGTGCCTTCCAAAACCTGAGAAGGAGGAGGTGTAGAACATGCTTTCAGAAGAGTTAGAAGAGCAATACTCCGATGCAGAAATTACAGAACCAGAACCACCAAAACAGAAAACCAACCTTCTGCTGGTGGCATCTGACTCAGATCATGAAAATGAACAAGCATCAGTCTGCTCTGCTTTGGATCGTTATCATGCAAAGCCTGTCATCAGCATGGACACATATCCTCTGGAATGGTGGTTGAAGCATGAAGGGACATCTGAATCTTTAGTGCATCTGGCACATAAATATCTCGTGACACCGGCTACAACACTGCCATGAGAATGCCTGTTCTTACTTTCAAGTGACATTGTAAAAAAGAAGTGGGCAGCATTAACTCATGGAAACAAACTTGTCTGAGTGATTGGCTGAACAGGAAATAGGACTGAGTGGACTTGTAGGCTCTAAAGTGTTACATTGTTTTATTTTTGAGTGCAGTTATTTTTCTGTACATAATTCTATATTTGTAAGTTGCACTTTCATGATCAAGAGATTGCACTACAGTAATTGTATTAGGTGAATTGAAAAATACTATTTTATTACAAATACTATATTTGTAATAAAAATACTAATATAAAGTGATCACTGTACACGTTGTATTCTGTGCTGTAATT
The DNA here is from genome assembly GCF_003597395.2 of Chelonoidis abingdonii. Taxonomy (NCBI): domain Eukaryota; kingdom Metazoa; phylum Chordata; order Testudines; family Testudinidae; genus Chelonoidis; species Chelonoidis abingdonii. The sequence goes on from NC_133792.1 coordinate 9,011,636, forward strand.
GAAATCAATATATTTGAAAATGTAGAAAATATTCAAAACTATTCAAATAAATGGTATTCTATCATTGTTTAACAGTCTGATTAACCGAAATTCATTTTTTTATTTGCGTGATTAATCGCAATTAATTTTTTTAATCACTTGACAGTCCTAGTTTAGATGCATCCGAGTAATAAATGCTAGGGCAATACACTGTAATTTAAATCAAAGGGAAGAGAAGTAGGTGCCAAAAATGAACACGATGGCCATGAAAGAGATGTTCTAGACTGCAGTAACCCACATTGCAGTCTTTCCACACGCCTCCAGTTTTGATAGTCGTCTACCTCTGTGCACAAAGAATGAGATGTCAAGTGCTGAGAATGCTCAGCTTGCACGGTGGTCTCATTAACAGTCCACTATCATCAAAGGTGCAGGGTCGAATCATTGAATGGGGCTGGGGACTTGCAGTACCTGGCTGGATCAAATCTTTGGTGAGATTACAGGAGCACATGCTGATGTACCAGCACAAGAGTCTGTTCAGTAGGGGGTGCCTCAGCCCAGTTCCTATTGGACAAATTGTTGCCCAGAATTTTCAAACTCCAAAGCAGTGGTATCTTAACCGTTTGTCTCCAGGCGTTGCAGGAATAAATCAATGGGGACACAGCTCCTCCATCTGATAAAATGACTGATACAAACAAGAGTGCTTTTACCTTTAAAACTACTCTTTATTTAGGTCTCAAGGGCCAGTGTGCACACATGGACACATGCACATGCTATAACTGCAGGTTCAGAGCATCCTAAACCTTTATATTTACCAAAGTCTAAGATGGTTTCAAGGAATAAGCAGCCAGCCCTCCAGGGGCCCTCCTTCCGTTCAGCTGCTGGGGAGTTTTGGTGTCAGATCCTTGCCCAAAGAGACACTTCCTCTGACTGTTCCAAAGCATATTTTCTAACCAAACTCTTTTTAGATTTTTTTCCCAACAAAGCAGATAATTCATAATAGCCCCTAGTAGGTTAACAATTTCCATAACAACAGCCAATAACAATTCATTATTCTCCTTATCGGCAAAGCAGCTTCAGCAAAACAAAAAACCACAATCTTACTATGATGCGTTCCCCCCAGGATGCCACCTGGCACTGGGGTACCACTGAGACCTCTGACCCACCAGCCTATGCTCCCTCTCACACAGTGCTGCTGTGACAAGTTGCAAAGCCTTCCAAACTTGCACATTCACCAGCATTCACGTGGGTAGGGACACACCCAGCTGTGGTCACACGCAGGCTCCCTAACCGCCAGTCTCACAGATTAGAACCCCAGGGCAGTACTGTCCTGCCCTGGTCAAGTCTGGCCAGTATATGGTCTAACACCCGGTCTGCCTCTCCCTCAGTGTGAAGAGGACCATGCACACTTGTGATAACCAAACTGAGATTTTCCCCAGACACCTTAGTCAAATGCACACTGGTTTGGATTAAAACATAAAATAAGTTTATTAACTACAAAAGGATAGATTTTAAGTGATTATAAGTGATAGCAAACTGATCAAAGCAAATTACCTAGTGAATAAATAAAACCGTAAACTGATCTGAACATATTAGACAGATAGGATATGAATTAGTCAATTCTCACCCTGAATGATAAACAGGCTGGCAGATTCTTAAGGCACAACCTGTCTTGACTTTGCAGCTTGGGTTTCCCAGGTTTTCATACACAGCTAGAAAACCCTTTAGCCTGGGACCATCAATTCCCCGCCCTGTTCAGTCTTTGTTCCTCAGGTGTTTCCAGGTGTGTTGTTGTAGGGAGAGTGAGGTCCCCCCAGGATGGCATTTTCTCCCTTTTATATCTTCTTCCCACTTGCTGGAAAACTCTTGTGCTGTTGCACTGGAAAAGCTGCTTGTGGGTGTTTTCAACCCCACAACATGTTTCAGTAACACATACCTAGTCAAACTTCATAATTTTACATATGATAATAGCACATACAATGCAACGAGATATTAATGTCCAGCAGATCAATACGTTTAGACTGATACCTCACAGGGCATACCTTGTACAAAACATATCCTAATTACATGACAGTGGTGAATACTGGGGTGCCAGGGTGTCACACTTACAGCCACAGACAACCAAAATCAAGCTTAATTATTCACAATTGCTCCTTTCTCATGAATCTGTCCTTTACCTTTATCGATCCCAGCCAGTAAAACTGCAGCTTGCAGTTGTTTTTGTTCTGTCTGCCTGTGACGCAGCCCGGCCGCAGTTTGTCCCGCAGTGGGGCTGTGGGATATCCCACCGCCTCGCTGTTAGTAGCTTTAACCCCGGGCCCTGGTCAGGGCAGGGCAACAACCAACGTGAGTCACTCTGCTCGGGCCCTTAGGCAGGGCTGACCAATAGCAGTTCTAGGACTGGCCCTTAGGTCATGGCGGAGCAGCAAACACAGCAGGCAATAGGGGGTTTGCAGTCTCCTCAGGTCAGGGAAAGGGGGAGTCTGCCACCCCTGGAGGGGTGGCAGGGGGAACGCAGGCCCTCTCACTCCACTGCGTCCCAGCCCGGGGCCCTAGCAGCGGCAGGGAGTCACTGCTGTCAGTGTGATCCTGGCCGCAACACATTGACATTGGCTCTGGCAGTGTTGCAGCCAGACTGGGGTCAGCTACCCCCGGGCCACTTCCACTCTCCCCCTCATCGAGTACCTGAGTCATCATGGTGTCAGCAGAGGGGTCAACCACCATCGGCTCCTCGGGGTAAGTGTTCACTGGTGGGCTCAGTGGGTCCTCGGGGTAGCAGGCAAGCGGCTGGCTCGGCTCCACCTCGGGGTAGTGGGAGCAGGGTAAGCTTGACCAGTCCTCCTCGGGGTAACACGCTAGGGGCAGGCTCGGCCAGGCCTCCCCGGGTAGTGAGCGAGGGGTAGGCTTGGATGGCCTGGTGCGACATCAGGCCGGCTGCGACCTTCTGCGGTCTCCCCAGCGGGAGCTCGGTCACAGACGTCTGGTCTCTCTGGAGGCTGGGGCCCCACTGAGCTCCGCCGGTCTGCGCCATGACCTCTGAGGGTCGGGCACAGGCCCCGGTGGCCCCGCCAAAGCGGGGTTGGGAAAGGTTCGTCCTGCAGCGGGGCTGTGGGATATCCCACCACCTCGCTACACTGCCAAAGCAAGGCTAAATTATTCCTATGCGGTGTCCTCACTTCCGGTTTATGAGGGCTAAGTCGAAAGATGGCTGAGAGTTATGCCAAATCCAGTTCTCTCACAACAAAATGGCTACACCACAAAAGGCCTCATTGCCAGTAAGGGTCTGTCTACACTGCAATTAGACATCAATAGCTGGCCCATGCCAACTGATGTGGGCTTGGGCTAAGGGGCTATTTAACAGCAGTGGAGATGGTTGGGCTAGCGTTGCCAATTTTAGTTGGATGTATTCCTGGAGCTTTCATCATATGATATCATCTTTAATTAAAGATTAATCTTTGATATCTGGAGACTCCAGGACAATCCTGGAGGATTGGCAATCCAATTCTGGGACCCTCCCACCTCACAGGGTCCTACAACCCAGGCTCCAGCCCAAGCCTGAACATCTACCCTGCAATTAAACAGCCCCTTAGCCCAAGCCCAATGAGCCTGAGTCAACTGGCACAGGCCAATTGCAGGTTTTTAATTGCAGCATAGAAATACCCTAATTGGTCACATTGTCGGTAGCCTCAGCAGAGGCTGAGGAATGAATGGGCTGTTGATACAGAAATACTCTCTCACCATTAAAGGCAGCTCCTCCAGGTAAAATAGAATGGCTGAGAGAAAGTTTGACAAGCTATTGTCTGTCTGACATATGGTGATTATAAATATCCACAGATGTTGTGGTGATTATGAAGATATAAAGACACAAACCCACTTGGTTCCTGAGGGCTATCCAGTGAGTCATCTAGTTTCAAGGCTTTGAAATTCATCAGTGAAATGTTTTTAAACATATGCAATGCGACCTCAACCTTTCACTAGAAACTGCTTTGAGGATATTGAGAGCATGTAGAAAAGGAATCACAACCTTTGGCACGTGGCCCATCAGAGAAATCCGCTGGCGGGCTGGGACAGTTTGTTTACCTGCAGCATCTGCAGGTTCAGTCGATCACAGCTCTCATTGGTTGCAGTTCACCATTCCCGGCCAATGGGAGCTGCGGGAATCAGTGCGGGCTGAGGGATGTGCTGGTTGCCATTTCCCGCAGCCCCCACTGGCTTGGAATGGTGAACCGCAGCCAGCAGGAACTGTGATCAGCTGAACTTGCGGACGCTGCAGGTAAACAAACCGTCCCAATCCGTCAGAGGATTTCCCTGATGGGCCACGCGCCAAAGGCTGCCGATCTCTGATGTAGAACATTACATGGGATTTCCGCTATCTGCTGGACTGGAAATTATGTAACTGAAGTCGACATATCTTAGGATGACTTACAGCTGTAGTGTAGACCAGCCCTAAGTGTAGCAACCTGCATGGAGCAAGGAGCACAGATTGCAGGAGGAAAGAGTTTGGAGAAAGCACCAGGCAATCATTTGGTGTGCACATGGTTGGAACGCGAGCTGCAGTTGCAGCACTCCTGTAAATAGTTCTATTAATAAAAAGTCACTTCAGTTTTACAAAGGTGGAGTCCTCTCATGTTATTACACAGCATTTGGTACATGAAACATGGTTGTGCTACTGAGACCCACAACAAGGAAGAGAGTTTGAGTAACAGGCAAATAAAGAAGCACCTAGGTACAGAGCAAACAGGTATCATGGAGGCACTCAAGCCATTGGGAATGCACGATTTCCAGACAAAAAACCCTTGCCCAAACATGGAAGCAGTGCAAACAAGAATGATGTCAGCATCCAGAGCTGACTGTGGGGAATAAAGATGATAAAATGTAAGTAACCATTTTTTACTATCTCGTTGGGAGGAAAAGGATGATACATCAGTGAGACACTGTTGCCAGGAGTAATGCCTGAAACGTTGGAACAGCTGCTGATTAAAGTGTTTGATGAGGTCTGTGACCCTAGACAGAAAGAATGTGTAGAGAGATATTCTGTTTCTCTGCCTCAGAACTAAGAAGTAGTAGTAGATACAGTACATTCCAGAGCTGAGAAATCTGACATCCACATGTACTTTTGGAGCCAGAAGAGATTCCCTAGTCAGAGACAGGATTGTTTGTGGGATTCCCATTTTTAAAGAGACAGTCCCGTATTTAAGCCATCCTGCAGATGTCCTAACTTTTTCTTAAACACAGGCAAATTGTCCCATATTTTCCATTTCCCTTCCCATCAGTACTGGCAGTTCCTGCAGCTGGCTGAATCTCTGCTCTCCAGTCGCTTGCCCACCAGCGATGATGGGGGTGAGTGTGCAAGGCTGGTAGTGGAGCAAAGATGGAGTGCACGGGGCCGGCCCCAACCCCAGCAGTGGGAGCTGCAGGAGATGGTGCCTGGAGGCCCAGGGCAATGCACAAAGCCCTCTGCCCCTGCCCACAGGCCACTTCTGAGAGTGGCGTGGGGCCTGCGGCACCCTCACGGGGGGGCAGTCCCACAGGCCAGATCCAAAGCCCTAATGGGCCGGATCCAGCCCGTGGGCCGTAGTTTGCCCACGCCTGGCCTGGTGTCAGGTTCCCTGGGCACTGGTGCACAATGCATCTTTAGGGCTTCCTCCCGTTCTGCCTATGCGGTAGCCTGGGGACAGGAGGCAGCTGGATTATGTTGGTGGCCAGCAGCAGCCTGGAGGTGTTAGCTGCCTTTCCACACTCTTCTGGAGGAAGGGACAAGCTGCTTCCAGCCACACAGGAGTGGTGGAGGTGGGGGATGGGAAGAGATGAACTCTGCAAAGACACTGGCCAGGTCATTCCTTCCCCTCCTCCTTCCTTGTATCCCTTCCCTCTCGCACAGTGCCAAAAGGCTCTGTTGGCCACATTCTGGTGTGAACTGTGGCAGAAATCTGGGGAGAGGCAAGTGACCCTGCCCCCTCCCTCCCACATGTTGCCTCGGGAAGATGCAATGCCAGATACCAAGAGAGGCAGGTCCGTCCAGGGGACCCAGACTGGCAGGGAGCACCGGGCAGGAAGGGTTGGGTCAGTCAGTTATTCTCCCTGTGTGAGAGAAGTGTCTGGGAGTGTGTGTCTCTCACCCCTACCGGTGTATGTGTGTGGGGGGGGGGAGTAGAGGTGTATGTGTCATCCCTCCCCATGTGAACCCTAAAGCCTTAAAGATAAGAAGGTAAATAAAAAGAATCCAAGGATGCAGACTTTCTTTTTAACAGGGACTTGATGTTAATTTGTACGTTTGCATGGTTGATTGCCGTTGAACTCGCTTGACTATGAGTCATTTTACCAGATGTCCTGTATTCAGCATAGGGAAATATGGTCACCCTACGCAATATTTTCCCTGTAACCCTGATAAGCAGCGATACAAGACTGGACAAATATGCCCAAATGCTGTGACAAACAATAAAACTGTTCTGAGGCCATTAGGTAAAAGCAAGCTATCGATAAGGAACCCATAAAATACCTACACTGGACATCTGGTGACTTCTGAGGGAGTCTGGCCAGTCCCAGACCAAAGGATGTGAAGGGAGTCTAGCAATTCATAAGGACGGCTGACTAACTTTTCCTGTTAGTGTACCTACCTATCAGAAGCCTGAGAACCCTTGAACAGTTAACACACAATAACACAGTGTGGGAATGGTCATAGACCTAAGAACAGGCATTTGAAAGATTAAGAGACTCAGAAATGAGGCACCAGGCCTAAAGTATCACAACCCTGAAAAGCAGCTAGAGCCGCAGTGTGATGCCTCAGAAAGACTCAGAAGGAACACAGCTGCAAAGCTAGCAGCCCATACCACTTGCTAATAGATCTGTGACACACAGAAAGATATGCGCCGAGTGGAAAGGTGTTACTGGCTGTGCTTCATGGAATGGAACGATTCCATCAGTTCACCTTTGGACACATCGAGTCCTCTCGCGTTATATCCACCACGTAGTACGCGAAACATCGAGCTCTTCTTGCCTCGTTTTGAGAGTTCCACCTCCAGCGTGAAGAAAAAAACAATCCGTTGAGTTTTTCAGAGCTAAGCCAAGGTTTATGTTCAGTTCCTTTGGAGGGTTGGGCAACGTTTCAGGTCATTTCTTATTCTGGCCTGCTCTAGTTCCACCTCTGCTCGCTTAGGCCAGCAGCATCAGAACACATTGCACAAGAGCTAACATATTTCAACTGTGGTTTGGTAAGATTTCCTGAGAATCAGTGGGCAGTGGTTGTTTTTCAATGTTTCATAAACCCACATATGTACTGAAGTACATTGAAGACCTAATAAACAGATAGGTGTTGTGAAGGTTAGAGAGGGGGAAAGAGGGCAGAATAGTCTGCTGACCTCTCTCCAGTGCCCCTGAAGCTGCTTGGAGGTAATTTGTGGATGTGCCGAACATGCTGTACTGAACAATTTCAATGTACCGAGGAGGTTATGAAGGTGCAGGAAAAATGTGGTTAGTTGTTACTAGCACTTGTGGCAAATTCCTCTCAGAGGTCCTCCCACAGCCAACACATTCTCTACGAGACAGTGATAAAGAAAAGCGGGGAGGACAGTGGTGTCATATGTTCCCCTGGGGCTGGCTGTTTTATTTTTAAAGAACATTAGATAGATTTTTTTTTTAAAGGGGACAGAAAATAGTATGGAAATTATTACAGCAATGTTATGTGAGATCAATGGGAGGCTGGGGTGCAGAGTTCATTTTGGTCTCAAGCAGGACAAAGCAGTAATTGAAAAGAGCCCAAACAGAGGGATGAAAGCTTAAAGGCAGTTTCACGGTTAGCAGGGCTGGCAGTCAAGAAAGGCAGGCTAGATTCCTGGCTCTGACACTGATTTGCATTGTGGACTTGGGCACGTCATTTAACCTCTTCGCGCTTCAGTTCTTACATTGATAAAATATGGATGCATCGCTTACCTATCTCATGAGGCTTAATTTACTGCTGTTTGTAAATGCCTTTGAGACGTTCCAGTAGAAAGTGTTATAAATCGGATTTCTGTAGGAGAAGAGGTTGTAAAGTCTGAGATTATTTTAATCTGGAAAGGAGAATATTTAAAGGGACCTGATTATGATAAGCAATGCTATGAAGGCTGTAGTGAAAGCTCAGCAATCCCTCCCTCATATTCTTTCCTAGACCATGTAAACCAGGAGCTGCTTAAAGATTCGCTAACTCAGTAAGTGAAATACTGTGCCTGTGGATTTTTTTAGCCCTGATTAAATCTATGAGCAGTATATATGGAGCTATGCAAGTAAAATGTAAGGTTAAGTCTCTTTTATAAGCTGATCACCAGGGGATGGGGTGGGACTGGGGCTGGAGAGGGCTTGGGGCTGGAGAGAATCAGAGATGTTAGATCATCCTGCCCCTCTGCCTGCCAAGGCAGAGAGGCTTCTCTGTCCTCTTCCCGCAACACACAGCACTACACAGTTAGCTAGGAGGTTTTTTACCTTCCTCTGAAGCCTCACTATTGGACATCCTCCAACTGTATCTTGAATCTCATTGTTCTGAGGAGTGGACTTTCTTCCTGAGACAAGGATCACACCTGGGTCTGCAAAAAGGGGCTGGGACTCTCATCAGAGCAGGCTCTGTTGCGCATTTTCTGGTCTGCCTCATTTCTGGTCCACGGGGAAATACCAACAGGACAGTATCCTCTATGACTCTATGGTGTATCCACAGTGTTTCTGGAGAGGAGAAAAAGGTGCAAAAGAAATCTCACGGCTTATATAGAAAGCTCATTTTTCCTCTCTCTTGGTACACTACGAATCAGGAGTAGTCCCATTGATATTAATTGAGTCATACAAAGATGGGACCAATGTAAGTTAAAGGAGAAGTTGGATCTGTAAGATGTGAACACTGGCCAGATTTTTCAAAATTGAATAATAGTTTTGGGTTCCTCAGGTTTTGGGAGCCCACCCTGAGACACATTTGGACTGATTTTCAGAAGAGCTGAGCACCTACACTCCATTTGAAGTCAATGAGAGGTGCTCAGCACCTCTGAAAACTGACACTTCTAGTATATCTTACATCGACCACCCAAAAATTAAGCACCCCAAACCAGTGGCCACTTTTCAAAATTTAGGCTGTAGTGGCTTCCAACTGTGAAAGGCCCAGAAATGCTCTTTTCAGTTTGGACAGGATGAAGATCCCATGAGGGTCCTAATTTGGGTCTCTCTCTACTCCAGCCTGAGCTTTCTTTTAACTGAGAAGACCCAGAGACTCCATGAAGGAGACTAAGGACTTCATTATTGCTATTGATTTTACACAGAGGGATTTTCTCAGATCATATGGTGATGGATGGCTGTACAAACACCTAGGATATATAGCTGTAAGAATTGTACTAACATGCACAATGCCGATCAATAACCATGGATGAGAGACTCACCAGGGAACAGGGCCGGCCTTAGTGAAAATGATGCCCTGGGCGAACTTGTATTTTGGTTACCTCTCCGCATTAGCCCTGGATCCTACTGGCACCCTGGGCTTCCCCACCCGCCATCACCACCGGGCATTACCTATACTTCATATGGAATGTCCACAGGAAAGGCCATTCAATGCAGATGGGCGTCTCCCATGATCCATTGTGAGTTAAGTGTCACTTGATGAGCCACTTACTTTGACTAGTCCCTTCAAGATGTGCTGGGCAATTACCTTGCAGGCGTTACCCCAGGAGCAAACATTTGAAATAAAGGTATAGAGACAATACTCATGACTTCAAATACAAAAATGATACATGCATGCAAATAACATAAACATATTCAGCAAATCATAACTTTTCAGAGACATTTTACATGCCACACGTACAAGATTTGTTGCAAATATATAACAGTGGTTGCAACAATGATCTGCATGGTCATGTTTTAATCAGATAACATCAGAATGAGTAACTGCTACAACTAGCAAATTTCTAGGCTGCTGTCAGCAGAAGCGCAGAAGTAAGGGTGGCATGGCATATAGTGTATTGCCACATTTAATTTTGTGTTGCTGTGGTGCCTTGTGGTGCTTGGCGCTTGGCCTGCAGCTCAGGGCAGGCTTTATGCTGTCCCATGGGGCCTGCATCTTGCTAGAGCCAATGGCCCTCCTGCAGCCCCTCACCACTCTTAGAGAGAGAGGGCCACTGTGTGAGAGAGAGCCAGAGAGAGAGCCTGTGTATGTGTGACGGCGTGTTGGGGAGTGTGAGACTGTGTGTGTGTGTGAGAGACAGTCAGTGTTGGGGGACTGTGAGAGGCAGAGGATATGTGGGTGTGAGAGCCAGTCTGTGTGGGAGAGAGTGTGTGTGTGACTGTGTGTTGGGGGATTGTGTGTACTGGGGAGTGTGAAACTGTCTAGGGAAGTTTGAGGGACAGTGAGCGTACTGAGGAGCGAGTGAGGGAGGGGCCAGTGGGGCAGGGGCGGGGAGAAGCCTGCCGGCCCAGTGCAGGGGATAGGCTGGAGAAGAGAGGAGTCCACAGCCAGCCTGGGGAAGCCCGAGCCCCTTCTGGCACACCCCCTGGCTACGGCACCCTGGGCGTGGGCCCTAAGGCCGGCCCTGCCAGTGAAATCCATTTTAAGGTTCAACCACAAACGGGCTAACAGAATAAAGCACATGAGTTGTTGCATTAACCATGGTTGCCATGGAGGGAAACAATGTTGCTTTTGTTGCAGATGTAGGGAGAAATTTTCTTTGAAGAGGGTTCTCCTGCATAGCTTTATTTTCCAGGAAGAGCAAACTTCATATCAAATCTATACTCCAAATCTCAATCGCTGGCACTGCTTATTAGCAGCTTGCTGAGTGGAGAATATTCTTCCTTATATAGGCCTTTCAGAAACTAGGTCAGAGGATTAGTGAGTACTGGTGGTTAAAATCCTCTTTGACTGCCTGTCTTCCTTTATTATTTCCTTGCCTGACCCATTACGTAAGCTCGTGCCTGCCTGTTTTTCTAAGCTTATTTCTCTTGCGGGCAAAGCGTGATGACCGCAAAAGATAGGCTTTCTTGCTTCAAGTGTGGTAATACTTCAGAATCCTTCTATGTCCATGTTTACGCCTTAGCGCCTACAGTGTTGGCTTGTTTAGTGGTTGTATCTTACAACATTAATCTTACCTCCTCCTCATAAACTGTTGGCTGATTTTATGGTTTTTAAGAGCTACAGTAGCTACACAGCTGATTCAATGGCCAGTAAAGTTGCCAGTGAACAGAAATATAAACAACATAGGCACAAGTATTCCTAAGGATGGTGTATTAGGGATACAGGGTATTCATCACAATTAGACCTATATAAGGCATTTGCCTGGGAATCAGGAGACCAGAGTTAAACTCCAGGCTTTCATTATCTGTTTGTACAACCCTGATATTGGCTGAAAAAATGCTGCAATACAAATAAAAACTAATAGATTTGTTGGAAATGTTTGCTAAGAACCTCAAACTACAAGCTCAGAAATAGGCACCAGGATTGTCAGAAGTACATCTGCGTTAAAGGGCTGCCATTTTCTTGCCATAGTGTCTGAAGGAGATGATGTCTTTCTGGAATTTTTACACACACACCATTCACTATTAAAAAGATAAGCTTTAGCAATAATTGCAACCTGCTCCCTCCTCTGAAATGCAGCTGTTTCTCCCTACCTCTGTGTTACACCCCATCTAAACTACGCGCCGTATCGGCGCGTTAAAATCGATTGCTCGGGGATCGATATATCGCGTCTGATCTGGACGGGATATATCGATCCCAGAGCACGCTTAGATCGATTCCGGAACTCCACCAAAAAAAACGGAGTTCCGGAATCGACATGACGAGCCGCGCACATCAATCCTGCGTGGTGAAGACAGGTAAGTAAATCGATTTTAGATATTCGATTTCAGCTACGCTATTCTCGTAGCTGAAATTGCGTATCTAAAATTGATTTTCAAGCGTAGTGTAGACGTGGCCTTAGAGGCAAACAACGTTTCTCACCACATGCTTTCAGCAGTTTTATCGACCAGCCTTTCTAGGTCAGGACTCCTCCTCCAGGGTCCAACAAATGCTTCCTTTATGTCTTCAGTGTAGTGAATGCAATGGTCAGGGAAAGAAAGCGGGGTGCCTCAGGGTGTTTGTCCCTCCTTTTTATAGGCCACGTCTAGACTATGCGCCATATCGGCGCGTTAAAATCGATTGCTCGGGGATCGATATATCCCGTCTAATCTAGACGGGATATATCGAGACCTGATCGCGCTTATATCGATTCCGGAACTCCACCAACCCCAACGGAGTTCCGGAATCGACATGGCGAGCCGCGGACATCGATCCCGCGTGGTGAGGACGGGTGAGTACATTGATTTTAGATATTCGACTTCAGCTACGTTATTCACGTAGCTGAAATTGCATATCTAAAATCGATTTTACCCCGTAGTGTAGACCAGCCCATAGTTTCAGTCACTCTCTTGAAAAACATTTTCAGCAGAGCACTAAAGGCCAAAGAGTCTATATGAAAGAATGTTCCCTGATGGCTTTTTCTCACCTCTTTGGGTTTTCTTTGTTCCCCTTCCTGCTTGATGACTTTGTTTACTGCTTAAATGCAAATTAAGCAGCGCACACATTCCTTTGTCTACAACAGACCAGTTTGCCAACCCGTTTGGGCAAGGCTGTGGAGTTTGGAACGTGTTAATAACATCATACATGGAACTCTTACAATTTTACATACAATGTTGCCACACGTATTTTATTAGGATGATACTGACCAGCAAATTACAAGTTTTCAAATGATACTTTACAAAACATTCCTTGTACAAAAAAATATTACAGTCGTGTGTAGGGTGTGAACACAGAGTTACTTTTTGTCACAGTTAGGTTTCTAAATCCATTGTTCGGCAACTAAAAAGTGCTGAGCACACAACAGACCAAAGGAACCTACTGGGTGTTTAGCACTTTTGAAAATTAGATTATTGACTTAGGTGCTTAAGTATGGGTCTAGAGCTCCGATCCTTACAGGTATTTAGGCACTTAACTCCCATTTGAAACCAGTGGGAGTAAGGGGTCTAAATACCTTTGAGTTTTGGGGCCTAGAAACATTCAGAACAAAGTTCAATGCTACAGCAAGCAGGTGCATGCAACTCCACTGAATAATGTAGCTGAGACTACTTTTGCCAGGGCTGCCCAGAGGATTCAGGGGGCCTGGGGTCTTCGGCGGTGGGTACCAGAGCGGAAGGACCCCCTGCAGCCGAATTGCCGCCGAAGACCCAGAGCGGAAGAAGCTCCGGGGGCCCGGGCCCTGTGAGAGTTTTCCAGAGCCCCTGGAGTGAGTGAAGGACCCTGCTCTAGGGACCCAAAAAACTCTTGTGGGGGGGCCTGGGGCAAATTTGCCCCACTTGTCCCCCCCTCCCCCAGGCGGCCCTAATTTTTGCCAGAATGAATTTGATCTCAGTGGTCATATGAGCAGTAACTCTGGCTGCTATGATTTGTTCAGTCTCTGCTTTTCTATTAAAAAAATCAAGAAAGAAATCTGCTTTCCAGCCATGCTTATCCTTCCTATTATTTCTTCTCCAGCTAGAATATTGTCTGTACTTGACTTTGCTTGCTTTGAGATGAAAAGTTCAGGCTGGACATTTTCAATTTCATTCCCTTGCTTTTAAAAGAAAAAACACACGGGAATCCTTTCCCAAAGGCATCATCTGTCCTTCAGCATTTACTCTGCAGAAATGCTCCCTCTAGCGCCCACATGCACTATGTATTAACTGGTGACTGTTGCTTGGTATGCAAAGATGAATGAAACAGACTGCTACAAAAGAGAGAGAAGGTGAGTAAGGTAATATCTTTTACTGGACCAACTTCTGACAAGCTTTCGAGCCACACAGAGCTCTTCTTCAGTTCCCAGACCTGAACGCGTATCCCTTTAACCATCAGAGGTTGGTTCAATAAAAGATATGACCTCACCCACCTGGATTCTCTCATATCCCAGGACCAAAATGGCTACAGCTACACAGCATTTGTCAAAAGAGACAGTTCGGCAATGTGCGCCAATGCAGTGAGACTTATTGGCACGACAAGTTATATAAGCATTTCCAAAGGAACAAAGAGCCAGGCCTATCAGGTAAATGGTCAGAGTTATCTTAGATCCTTGATTAGGAGAAGAACTTTTCAAGCTGGGAAACAAAAGAGACATAGTAAGCAGAGCTGGTTGGGAATTTTTTAATGAAACAGTTTTTTGGTCAGAAAATGCTGATTCATCGAAACTGAAAACTTCTAACAAGAAAGGGTTGGTTTTGACAACTTTTTCAACTTGAAAATTGTTTGAGGGGAAAAGTTTTGAAATTGTTGAAAAGTTTCATATTTACTTTTTGAAACAAACGAGAAAAAATCTGGTTTTCCGGTTTGAAGCAATGTTTCATTTTGAATTTTGAGCTACTTATAGTAACCAACCAACCAACAAAAAATTAAAAGGGTCAAAATTGTAAGGAAATGTTTTTAAAATTATTGAAATGGCCCAAAATTATTTTATTTTAATTTCAGTTGATGAATATTTTGGGGATTTTGAATTTTTATCCCAATTCTTGACAGGAAAATGGTTGAATATCTCAAAAAAATAAAAATCTATGCAGGGAAAACTGTTTCCCACTGAGCTCCAATAATGAGTAAACACTACCTGCTCTTCTATTTTGGTTCATGGTCATGTACTGGCTAGGACAGCTGGCAAACCAGGAAAGCTGAAATTTAGGACAATTTTGTCTGTAATGCTTTTTAAGAAATACGAATTGGAGTAAGTTGTACTGATAATTTTAAGCAGTCATAATAGCAGTAGCAACAACAACTGAGGAACTTATATTCCAAGGACACCTCTTATTTGCAAAGTGCTTTACACATTATGGTATAGGTCCAACCACTGGGTAAAAAGAGGGAATGTGTCACCTTCCCCAATATTTGACTATTCTGTTTGAACTAATGCTTTCTTAATCCTGTGCCTGCCCCCCTCTCATTTAACCTTTTGTAACGTCACTGCATTATTGCACCTGGGAAACATTCTGGCCTGTCTTGCACAGATGTTTAAAGAAGGTGTAGACATCAGTTGCCTCAGCACACTAGCCAGGGTAGTATAGTGCTAGTGTGTCCTTGATTGCTAGATGCAGTGGGTGTCATCAGCTGGCTGGGGATGGGGGCATTCCTCAAGTGTGCATGGAACAGAAGGTAGCAGGTAACAGAGAGGAGTGCATTCTGCTCCCTCTAGGAACATTAGTAAGAAGCCCTGAAGATTATAGTAACCACAGTCCCATGGGTATTGCCTTGCACAAACACTGAGGCCTTCATTTTTGCTGTTACTGCCATGCTCTGCATATTTCAGTGAGTACACCCAGAACTTATAAGACTGACATCGCTATATCTATATCACTCTACCAACTACTGAAGTGCAGCTGCCTCTGGGGTGGAACTGCTTAACAATTCACAGCAGCACAACACACGAATCTGGAGCATTGTGCATAATTTAAGCTGCAAGGGGACTTGAGTTAGGCAGGAAGCAGGAGGCACTTACCTGAGTTGGAAATTGATTGGGTTAATGTCATAACTCTTGCAGAAGTTACCAGGGAGTCTTTAAAAACTACAGACCCCAGTGCTGTGGTTTCCCTTCTCAACTGACAGCACCCCTAGAAGCACAGCGCCCTCTAGCACCATGCTGGGTAATTGTGTCAGAAATGACAAAAAGAATTTTACCTGGTGAATCTCCAACACCACTGCCCTCAACACTTGATTTTTACCAAGAGGTTTCACATTCAAGAACTGATCCTGCCCTATGCCTTCTGACAAAGCAATCACAAACCCAAGGTGATACAGTTACAGGAGACATACTGAGACTCTACCAGCTAGTTCATGCATGTGAACATTAAGATCTTTGTATGCAAAAAGTTCTGTTCCCAGTCCACTAAAGAAGCAGCTTTCTTACTGGGCTATGAGTAGGAAAAGAAAATGGTGTTCACGTTTAGATTAGGGTTTGGGTTTAGGGTAGAATCAGGTTTGGATTCAAAGGCACTGAAATGTGATCTGTCATGGTGAGAATTCAGTCCAATTGATTTGTGATCCTCTGACATACACACTTCTGGAACTCCCCCTTCTGGAATAGCTAGGCTCCAGCTGTTTGGATTCAGACACAGATTGTGGAGTAAGGAAGTTTCCCCAGGATTTGAAGGTATTTCTGGTCTGGGATTTGGTTCAGATTATTCTCTCCTGGTTTAGTTTGATAACTGCCACCATCAGTAGGGCAAGTAGGGTAGTACTCTCCACTACGCAGTACCGGCAAGAGATTTTTAGGGGGTACCGGGAAGCAGAAAGACTTGGGGCTAACCCCTGTCTCCAGGGTGCTGCGCTCTGCTCCTTAAAGGAGCACAACGCAGCTAGGGAGGGCATTCATTCTTTATATGGCTTTAACAGCACAATGCATATGCTAACAAACTTAAACAAAGGCTAGCATATGTATTGTGTTGTTAAATTGGTCATGAGTCCTCAAGAGGGAAGGGGTGTGGGGAGGGAGAAGGGGAGGGACAGAAGGAGTTTAAAGCAGTGGTTTTTTTGTTCTGTGTCTCCCCATTGGTCTGAATTATCCATGACATTCATACTGCATCACATCAAGTCCAAATCATTAGAGGAATGCCTGTGCTTGCACTGACCGGAGGGTGTTTGGATTCTGATGTCAGCCCAGTTCTGCAGTCACACAGGAATCAGGTGGTGTCCCCAGTATGCACAGAATTCTTCTTTGCAGCCAAACTAGTCAAACATGCATTTTGCTAACTGGAACTGGAGCCACAAAACAAAGAAAGCAAATGCCTCATTCTCCAGCTTTGTGGGTGAGAGAAATAGAAGTGAAGATTATAATGCCGGACACTGACAACCTTAAATCAGCTGCCTCAGGAATCTGCCAAGAACTTCGCTGAAAATATGTTCCTCATCTTAGCAATGGAGATAAGACTTACCACACATCTGCCCATCCTTATTCGAATGACCCGCCTTCTGAGGCATTGTCAGTTTCACCTAGAACAATTACAAACTTGGAACCTAATCCTATAAACCCTTAATCATTTGACCAATCCCACTGAAGACAATGGGACTGTTTGTCCTCAGCAGACTTTTCTGTTACATGAGCATAAGACTAGGTCTGTGAAATAAAGAAATGTATTAATTAAGCAATTAAGCAGTGAACATTCCTGGGAAATGTCAACTCGGGACAGTCTCTATGCAAAAGAATAAAGGGACACAAATCTGACATCAGGAATCATAACATTCAAAAACCAGTAGGAGAACACTTCAATCTCCCTGGTCACTCCTAAAAGTGGCAATTCTGCAACAAAAAAACTTCAAAAACATACTCCAATGTGAAGCTGCAGAACTGGAATTAATTTGCAAACTGGATACCAGCAGATTAGGCCTGAATAAAGACTGGGAATGGTTGGGTCATTACAAAACCTAAACTAAATTTCCCCAATACTAATTTCTCCCTACTGTTACTCACACCTTCTTGTCAACTGTCTGTAATGGGCCACTCTCTTACCACTTCAAAAGTTATTTTTCCCTCCCTTGGTATCCTGCTGTTAATTGATTTATCTCGTTAGACTGACCTCACACTTGGTAAAGCAACTCTCATCCTTTCATGTATTTATATCTGCTCCTGTATTTTTCATTTCATGCATTTGGTGAAGTGGGTTCTAGCCCACGAAAGCTTATGCCCAAATACACTTGTTATTCTCTAAGGTACCACAGAGACTCCTTGTTGTTTTAACTCAGGAAATGTCACTCATCGCTTGAGCTGGGCCTGGGACCCAGGGTTCTTATCTGAAACTGCTGTTGGGCAAAAAGAAGGAGTGTTCATACCTAGAGGGCTTGATTTGGTTTCAGTTATATTGATAACCTGCTGTGGCAAATGTTAACTTTCTGGTTAAAAGAAATTAAAATATTTTCCGCCGAACACATTTTGGGTTTTAATTTTTGCGATAAAATAAAGCACTTTCCAACTAGCTCCACTTTCTGTGAAATTGCTGGTATATCTTCCTTCTACTTGGGCAAAAAAATCTACTAAAAACTGCCTTTCTCACCGTATTTCAGCTCTTTGCTACTCAGCTCCAGGAAGCGAAGAGAGACAAGAAAATGAAAAGTAAAGGCGTGGGGAGAAAGTTAATCAAATACTTTTGTTTTTGAAACTAATTTCAGTTCAAGGGTTGATCAAAGTTACAGATTATTTGTTGTTGGTTTTAACGCCTGCCTCAAAAACAACAAGCTGAAGAAGGGAGGCCTCTTTGGTAACAGGGCCTGCAAATGAATTGGTGAAAAGCACAACCTGTACTGAAACTATCTACATGTTTCCACTCTCGGTCTGCCTGTCTGTGACACTCTCTCTTTCCTCTTTGGTGAATATAATTTACAGTAAAAGCACAGGAAACTGAATGATTTCCTCTTAGGAAAGCACCTGACAAAGAGATAATATTGCAAGTAGAGAAGTAATGTCAGTGAGTAAAGACGTCAAATGATTTGGCTTCATCAGCACCTGCTGCATCCTCCGAGGTTTCAGTAAAAGACCTGATCCCAGAGTGAGAGGGCTTTGATGTGGTCATGAAAGTGCATGACATTCAGAAGGTATGCGAGTCCTCAACTGCTCCTAGTGACAGCCCAAGTACAAGCAGCTTTGAATTTTCCATTGTTTTTGTGACAAAGCATTTACTTGATATGTCACATGCAATACCATACCAGAATCTGCCACGATCAATCACCCACCTGACTCTGCAACTAGTGCATTGATGCCAGTGGGACTACTCATGGACCAAGATACTACTCAGTGTGAGAAAGGGTGGCAGCATCTTTCTCTTGGGAACTGTAGTGGGCCTGTCAGACAAACAGCTGAGTAATCTGTAGTGTCCTGTGGGTGTGACACTGCACAGCTGCCATTTTGAATATCCACTCTCACTCCTGTGAAGAGCGAATCCTCACACCAGCTTTGGCCGTGAGACCATCACTGTGCGGCCGCCATTTTGGATCTCCCATCCTCTGAGGAGACAGTCCCTTTCAGAAAGTTTAAAAATCTTTTTTCCAGATACCTAAAAACGGACAGCTACAGTTTTCAGAGAGATTTGGGCACCTGGCTCACATAAAAACGAAAGTGATGTAGGCATCCAAATCCCTTAGTCAGCATTGACAAATCTCAACCAAAAACTTTCTGAAATTTCAAAAGCTGCCCTGACTCAAGAACCAAGTTCCCCATCCAAGCAACTCCACAATGGCAGCTGCAAAAGGTACGAGGGTGGATCTCAATAGGAGCAGGAGTCTTCTACACGTCAGAAGTGGCATGGTAAGTGGGTTTATGTGTATGTTTGTGTGCATGTATGGGTGTGTGTAGCGTGGCATGAGGGGTGGCAGATTAGGAAAAATGGGGATTTTATATTTTGTTAGGGAAAACAGTTTGTCCACAAATTAACTTTCTTTCATACCCAACCCCCTCTTCTTTGAAAAACACTCTATAAAACACACAGGCATCATGCTGGCAAAAGATGATTAATTTTGGCTGTTCCTTTCTCCACCCTGAATGCCATAAAGCGTCTAAATCCAAATTAAATCATGGTAGAGTAAACGAGGCAGTCAAAGGTGATGTGAATTAAGTGTTACATTGCAGGAGGAAAATGAGGTAGTGTAAACTTGATGGCGAACCATTCCAAACCCAGTGGGAAATTCCTCAGCTCTGGAAGTGCCGGATACCTTTCAGTTGAAGTCAGTGGGGTTGAGGTGTTCCCAAGCTGCTTTTTGAGCTCCCAAAAAAACAGGAGTCGTTTGAAATGAGGAGGATGGCCTAGTAAAGCACAGCTAGTCTCTCTTTTCCATATTTTTTTTTTTGGAAAGGATCCCCCCCATCTGTCATCTAACCCAGCCTTTTCTTCACCACAAGAAAGATTGCCCTGTTATCTTGATGAGACTCTATACAAGAAGTCATTCGTTCATGGTGTGGCTGCCCGCTTTTCCAGGAATTAAGATAATTTGTATTGTTGTGTGGACGACATCTGCCTGCACTTCCTCTGTGACAATGACACCTTGTTTATTAGGGCTTATATGTGTCTTACCCACACACAGCTTCTCTGGTAGTGGAGGCTGAGATTTCTTTACCTGTGGAGGCAGGTGGGGAAGTACCCTAGGGGAGGTTGTATGCACAAAGACAGGCGTCATGAGAGTTCCTGCTCAGACATTTTCAAAGAAATGTGTTGTATGAGAAATGTGTTGCATGGAGCACTGATGGGGCTATCCCCGCAAGCCACTGGAGCGGCTGAAGAGACTGGGATCAGTACAAATGAATATTTTTTTTTGTCTTTCCTCTAGTTTCTTTTTTACGCACACAAAATTCTCCAAACCATAAAATGCTCATGTACGTCCTTCGAAGTTAGTTTAGCAGTAAAAGTTATAGTCCGGGGGAGATCTGTGGGTTGGTGTGAGAGGAAAGAGCTGAGCTTTGTTTGTTTTGCTTCATTTTTAATCATGACCTGCATTCTCCATTTATCTTCCCACCAACCTTATGTATAGAATCATTAGCAACACTGCTAACTTTCATCTCAGGGGGTTACACAATCAGCTACTGTGGTATGAACCGAGGAAGTATAGTTGCATGGCTAAAGCAGTTGACGGGGGCTCATTATCTGGGTTCATTTCCTGTCTCTGCAACAGATTCTGTATGTCTCCTCGGGCAAATTGCTTCCTCTCTCTGTGTCTGACGCTCAGTTACCCAGACAAGCACAAAGCTGTTTTCATTCCGGCTCTCCCACTACATCCATCTGCCCACTCAGACCTTCTTAAGGAAAATATCAGAGGGGTCGCCATGTTAGTCTGGATCTGTAAAAAGTGACAGAGAGTCGTGTGGCACCTTATAGACTAACAGATGTATTGGAGCACGAACTTTTGTGGGTGAATACCCACTTCATCAGACACATGAAAGCTTATGCTCCAATGCACCTGTTAGTCTTAAAGGTGCCACAGGACTCTCTGTTGCTTCTTAAGGAAAGACATCCCAAACTGAAAGTTGACATTGTCCAACAGACAATAATAATCACCTTCCCGCCTCAGAGTGACTGCAGGACATATATAAAGAGCCTTAATAGAAAGGTCCTGCAGTTACAGATATCAGTAACTGTCTGGACTACCTTTTCTATTCAGGAAAGAGTCCAAGAGGTAGGGCTACCTTGTCTCAGGGCATGCTGGGAAGTAAACTCTGCATGCAATCCCATGCATTTCCTCTAAAGAGCACTTGCGTGGGGCAACTCTGAGAGGATAAGGCTCTTGTGAGAAGATATATACTATAGCTAGTTCAGACTTACATTTAAACATTTGGTCTGGTTCTTTGCTTTGTTTGTTTTGCTATTTAACTAGGCAACAATACAGGCAAAAATAAATTCTGCTAAGATTGATGAGGATAATACAAAACAATCTTCCACCTGAACATACAAGTGCAATCTTGTAATTTTAAAAGCCTTGTCGATACCCCCAGCATGCCCTCACCAATCTCTGAGCTATCGCTTGCAGGGGCTTTTCAGTAATGTCCCCATCGTGAAATCTATCACCACCACAAATAAAGCCAGTTCCCAAACCATTCCTGATGGTGCAATTCCCACTGGAGG
This sequence comes from Chelonoidis abingdonii, assembly GCF_003597395.2. Classification (NCBI taxonomy): domain Eukaryota; kingdom Metazoa; phylum Chordata; order Testudines; family Testudinidae; genus Chelonoidis; species Chelonoidis abingdonii. The sequence goes on from NC_133792.1 coordinate 9,033,194, forward strand.
AGTTTCTCTGTGTTTCTCAAAAGATGAAACCACTCCCATAAATAAAATTACTCATGTGTGTACTTCCTGGATTGGACCAATCATACTGTTCCCCAGAGTACGAACAGTCCTACAATACTGCAAGCATTTCTTGGGCACTGTGGTTATGCAAATATTCAAGCCAGCTTCTATATCAAATTTCCTTCTAAACAGCCTAAGGCGTATCTTAAGCAAGACTTTCTCTTTAAAAGGGTTAAAAATTTAAAAACAGATAAAGAGAGACAGGGGTAAAAATTTTAAAAGTGCGTAAATGCCGTAGTACCATCAGGATATGTCCACACTTATGGTGTGTGGAGCACACACACCGCATGTCCAGCGAGAACAGGTATAAATGGCAGCATAGCTGAGGAGGCACAGTTTAGGCGGGTAGGTCCCCTTACGTGCCCGAACCCCCAGGGTATATACATGGGCTCTCTACATGCCCACGCAGTGCCTCGCACAGCTACACTGCTATGTTTAGCACTGGAGTGTCCTGCTGCCAGAGCCTTTCCCTTCTCCTCTGGCACCCACCCCCCCTCCAGGGCCTTTTCCCCTTGCTGGAGCCTTTCACACAGCATGTAGCTACACATGTAGTGCATGTCCTCTACACGCTGCCATAAGGGTAGACTGCTGAAGTTCCATTTTCAAAAGGGAGTTAGGGCCAGATGTTCCAATGTATTTAAGGCCCAGATCTTCCCATTGATTTCAATAGGAATTAGGCACCTAAATAGTTTTAATGAGCTAGGGCTAGGCAATTAAGCTGAGAAAGGCATCTAGTGGGATTCTCAAAAGCACTTAAGCAGGTTAAATGGTTATCTCTCAATGGGAGATGAACTGTCAGTAGGCATTAGGGTCAGATTTTTAGGCCCCTAAAGATACAGATAGGTGCCTAATAGAATTTTCAGAAGTGCCTAAGCACCTAATTTCTGTTGTTGCCAATGGAAGTTAAGCACCTAGATGTTTTTAAAAATCCCGTTAGGCATCTAGCTGCATAGTCCAGCATCTAAATTCAGTTAAATATATGGCCTGTATGCTCCTAAGTCACTTAGGAACTTTCAAGAATTTTATCCATGACTTACTCTGAAAGTGGCTTCTAATTTCTTAGTTGGGAAAAAAAAAAACCTAGATGAGTCTCTAGATCAATCTTGGCAGGTTTTACATTCACTTAAAGCTGAGAGCATTCTCATAATTTTTGCAAAATGACTTTGTCAAGTTAAAAATAGGGATGGAGGAGGGACAGCGAGATAGAGCATCCTATAGCCTATACAAGATGCTGTAGTATGTTTTTTGATCCTGAATCAAAATTGTATTAGGTCAGTGGTTTTCTTTTGGCATTCATTACTTTGAGGTCTTACCAATTTCTTGCTAGCCAGTGGTCCTGAAAAATATCAGGCAAGGTATCTGTCAGTGAATAATTACTGGAAATCTCTCTTTCCCATTCAGCTTATTAGCATGACTTCTGTGACTAGGTGGAAACCTAAGCTGGTCAATACCAGCTGTATTTGGATCTCCCAGATGAATAGCATAGCACAATAATGAGATAGAGGTTGTTTTGGGATGCTTCTAGTAATGAAGAAATCAATTCTGTGCTTTTCACCTCATTCTTTGCTGGCTGAATGTCTGCAAACAGGTTGTGAGTTTCTTAAATGTGCTTGTTCAAAATTATTCAATGACATTTCACATTAATGTGAAAAATGGTCTCTGTAGTATTCAGCTATCTCCGTGTGACTTGAGAAGGGGGTGAGATCCAACAATGGATGCTTTGCTGTCCTTTTCTGGTGTCTTGTCATTTGAAGGGCTCACTCTGTACTTTAACAAATATCAATGAGGAGCGTAATCCAGCACCTTTCCTCAATATCCCTTAGTTTCATTTCAGTACTCTGGAACTGGCAAGGTGCCTAGATTGATTAGCCAAGTGGAACTCTGGTTCAGAGATGTCAAAGAGGGGCTAAACAGCTTTGAAGTACCTCCTTGTAGCATGGGCATAGTGGGGATGATGCTAACAGATGAAGGATTTACATGTGCAGTGAAACACAAGGACTGATACTTTAATCATGAGTAGAGAGCAGTCAACTATAATGCAAGATAGAACTAGCGTGCCATCTGCTGGTAAAAAGAGAGAGAAATAATGCTAGCTGAAGTCTGAAAAAGTTAGTGTGGGACAGAGAGTTTGAATCCCCACCAGATGTTGGGCTAGGGGAAGATGTGAACAAAAAGATCTCTCAAAAATCATTGGCTAGTATTAGCCAACACATTTGGCCACTTCCCCACAAAGGGGTTTGCTGTTATCAACCTTTAACTCATTTAACAGCCTCCCTGCATTTCACTCTCTGACCTTCCATGTCTAACATTTGTTTTGTGGTGAGTTGAGTAACTTGTGCATTGTGTGAGATGGTCATGTGGGAGACTCATAAAAAGTGTGTTGTATTGTCTTGGTTCTTGCAACATGTCCTGTTGTTGCTGCTTCTGAAACCTAGGCACTGAAACCTCATAGTGAGGCAGATTGTGGTGAGATTTATTGCTCATGTCTGCTTTGCTTAGGTAGCCACAGTAGCAGCGGCTGGCCACACTCTCCACGTACATTCATTCGCAGCATACTCGAGTCTCAGCATAAAACCTTGGATGGATTTGCTAATAGGCAGTCTCTTCTCTGGTTGCTCCAAAGTCCTGACCAGGAAACTGCAGGGGAATGCCCCCAGGACAGCTGTCAAGCAGCCAAAGCTCAAATGTAAGAAACCAATTGAAGGGTGCAATTTAATAAAACAGCAAAGATTCAAGTGATGATGAAGGGGGTCAAGGGAGAGATGTGAGTTTTTCCAGTATCTTTGTTCACTTTTTTTTTATACCACGTCAATCCAGCCATTTCTGACCTAACCGAACAACTGCAGTAACAACGGATTAACTGTAGCTCTGTATGGGACAGAAGAAAACATGGGTTGAAAACAAGGTGTTGCTGATAGGTCTTTTCCCTCTTTATCAGACATTGTATGAAGATGTGGGCTGGGTTCTGTTGTATCCCAAGTGAGTGGCAACATTTCATTCACATGCTAAGAGTCAGGGTTAAAGGCAAATTAACATCTTTCTCTCTGATGGCTGGTCTACACTGGGGGGTGGGGAGGGATTGAACTAAGATAGGCAACTTCAGCTATGCATATCTTAGTTCGACTTACCTGGCCATCCTCACGGCGGCGAGTCGACTGCTGTGGCTCCCCTATTGATACTGCTTACTCCTCCTGCCGAGGCGGAGTACGGGCGTCAATTCGTGGATCAATTTATCGCATCCAGATGAGACGCGATAAATTAATCCCCGATAGATCGATTACTACCCGCTGATCCGGTGGGTAGTATAGATATACCCTGAGGCACTTATATGACTCCCCTCCTCATACCCATTACCATAGCATCTGAGCTCCTCCCGATCTTTCATGTATTTATCTTCTCAACACCCCCCCTGTGAGGTAGGGCAGTGCCATTATCCCCATTGTACAGATGGCAAACTGAGGCACAGAGACTGAATCCAAGAACCTCTAAGGTAGTTAGGCACAAAACTCCTATTTCATATACTTTATCAAATACCTTTCAGAATCTGGCCTCAGTGACTTGCCCCGGGTCACCCAGGACATTTGTAAGGGAGCAGGAATTGAGCCCAGGTGTCCTGGTTACATGCTAACACCATAACCATTTGGCTATCCTTCCACTTCAGCTTCTGTGAATGCATCCAGCTGTTGGCTAGATGTCAGCACAGCTCTGCCAAAGTGGGGTATTTTCAAAATTGTCCAGGGGATTTAGGTGCATAAGTCCCATCAAAAGCCAATCCTTTAGGTGCTTTTGAAATTCTCCCTGAAAGTGAGTTGTCCAGCCATGCACGGGGGCTTGTATAAAGTCTGGGATGCTTTCTTCAGTGGGCTCTGTCTACCCTGATTCTTCCAAAATCTCAGTCCAGAACACATGGGCTTTGACTCACACCCACAGAAGTAATTGTTTCGTAGACATGATAAGTTATCTTGCGAGAAGTTTTCTGTTTAACAGGGGACTCTCCTGTTCCTTGTCAATCTCTAGTCTCTCCTGTAAAAGATTAGGACTGAGGAGGCAGGGAAAGTGCCTTCAGTGCTAACACTGCTGTGAGCAGCTACAGCTTGCTGGCAAGGAGTCTGCCATAATTCTCCACTGGTATTGCAGAATCTCCACATCAGCTGAACATGCAGCTCTGCAACTGGATAAACCAGCTTTACACATCTGTGCTCATACCCTCAGACAGAGGCTCTGGGCCAGAGAATGATCAATAACATTAGAGGGACATTGTAATGGAAACAGGGTTTGATCAGTTTCAAAGGATTACACTAGGGCAACGCTCTTGGGGGCTGGGAGAGGGGAGAATCTTGTAAACAGAGTTTTAAAGGTGGCCTTGAAAAGAACAGGGCCTGGTAAAAATGTTTGCAAGAGATGTTGTGGCACAGTTGAGGCCTTTAGGAAGAAATGTGGTGGAAGACAGATATATTTTATGCCATTAGCTAATCACACGTGTATTTTTAACCTAACCCTATTTTAGCTCCTGCATGATATAGAAACTTCAGGTATTTGGGGAGAAAAAAAAAGACCCTCTTGGACAGAGTTTTGCAGGAAGTTGTTGCCACAAGGCACAACCACCTTGGCCAGCGGCGTGAGGTCCTTGTTAGAACAGACCTACTCACGTCTGTGCTCACAGAGTGAGCATTTTCTTTCCAAGCCACAATCCAGAGATGGCAGAGGAAGTCAGAAGCCCACAACTGAGGAGCATGGTGAGGACAAGGCAAGGAAGAGAGACCAGGGCTTAAAACAAAATGTCTTTTATTGTCTTTAATCAAAGAGTATGGTACAGAGGAAATACACAGAGGCTTCGTTCTTTCTTTCTTTTTTTTTAAAGGAGCCCTTTATTTACACAGGTGTTCCACATCACCATTTGGTAGCTAATCCCACCTTTGCATTTCACTTGTTTCCCACCTAGTTGAAATCAAGAGTCAGTCAGTTAAATGGCACAGTGAATGTGCTTCTGGGTAGAAAAAAAGGAACACCCTTTAAAAACCTTCCATTGCAGTGAGTCCACCAGAATACTTACACCCAAACACTGACAAAAGGGAACACGCTTTCTGAATAAATTTAGCATCCTGATCATTCTCAGCCTTCTTTACTTAAGGAAATGTACCCTGGATGTGGACAAAGTTGATGCATGAAGAAAATGTAGAGGTTTATTTAAAAGTAATTGTGCTTTATTTAAAAAAAAATACAATCAGACACTGTCCTGCTGTGTTTCAGAAAGCATGACAAAAATGTTGCTTATTATTATCATTATTATTATTATTTTGTCATTATATTAATATAAAATTAAGATTTTGCTTATGGTTTAAATTGTACTGCTTCCCTTCTCCCATCTTTCTCTGCGATACATGATATATCTCTATATATATTTTAAAAAAGCTTTCCAATGACCAACAGAAGTTCAGCTAATAATAATAATAATGATGATAATCATACAAATTTGTGTGTGTAAAATATGGCTGGTTCTCAAACTACCAATGTACAACCTTTCCCCCCACCCCTCCCTTGAGCTGCCCATTAGACCATGGAAGAATCTTGTGACGGACCCTCTCTGAGAAAAAAAACCCTCCCAAAATCTAAAATCAATACAGAACCCTTGAGATTGTTGTCTTTGGTGTGAAGGGCATTAACCATGGGCAGTGAAAGCTGGTCTGCAGAAGATACTGTGGTTGCATCAGGCTGGTCACTCAGATTGTAGAAGGAGCCCCTGTTAGGCCAAGCGTCATTGATGCTTTGGTAAGATTACCAGCTGCCTTATTCCCCTCCCCCGTGTTATTCCATAAAACCCACCCACTACCCCCACCCGGTTTCCCAAACTTTCCTCCATCTCTGGGTTTTATGCTCTCTTTCTTCTCCCTTCTAGATTCCGGAAGCTGATGGGTCTCAACTTCATTTCTGCAAACTGGATGGAGTATTCATGGCCCTTCCAGTGGAACCAGTTAACACCCTACAAAAAAACACAGGCAATATGACCCCATGTTAGTACAATCTGCATCCCTTGCTCTTATATAGTGCTTTTCAGCCACAGATCTCAAAGTACTTTGTAGCTGGTGAAACAGAAGCACAGGAGCGGTGAAATGACTTGTTCAAAGTCACCTCAGTAGGCTAGCAACAGAGCCAAGACCGGAAGCCAGCACTCCTGACTGCCAGTCCAGATCTCTATCAACTAGGCAATGCTGCCGGTACATGTGATATTCTATTCTTTAACCTCATAACAGAGAGGTTGCAATATTTATTATGCTCCTGTATTTCTGCATTATAAACTCATAGATTGTAAAGCTGGAAAGGACCATTACGAACATCTCATCTGACCTATAAAACCCAGACTATAAAATTTCACACAGTGATTCCTGCATCAATCCCAATAAGTTGTGGTTGAATTAGGGCATCTTTCTTAGCAAGATATCTCCAATCTCAGTTTAAAGGCTGGTGAAGAATTTACTACGTCCCCTGTTCCAACTCCAGCTGCAACAATCTGTGAATAGAACAGCAGTGGGTTCCCCACAACTTTTGTCCCCAAGAGCAACTCCTGGTATGAGATTAATGAGGCTGTAGTAGCTTTGAGGTCCATCAAAGCCAGTATTCCTATGCCATTCCTTTTACTGAGCCCTGCTGGAGGAGGCAGGGGCTTGGGCTAGAGTAACAGTGTCACTCCTCCATCGTTCTCTCTTATGTTTACTTCATTTCCAACAGAATGCTCTTTTTTTTAAAACATGAGAACCTGTATTTGAAGTGATAAAAGCTCCAGCCTCAAACATTCCTATGAACTCTCATGGGAGAATGATCAAAGAAGGCTGAGAACATGTTTGGATTGAACCGTGATTCTCATCTGGTGAACATGATTTTATATTCCCCTGAACCCCATGATTTATTCAGTTTTAATGATGGTGTTCCTCCTGTCTCTCTGAAGCACTATACACGACAAGAGATGACAAACAGAATGAATGAACCAGTAGCTTGATTTGGTATGGCCACTCCTACATTCCCATGCCTGGTGGATTGTTACATAACATTGCTTTCAAATAGCAAACTCACCTGACTGTGGCTATTGTCACCGTATCTGCCCATCAGATTGACTCGGTGACAATTCTTGTACCAGAAAGCACCTTTGTAGGACAAAGCACAGTTTGTGATGGCAGCATCATTGTCCTTATCAAAGGTGGAGAAGGACCGTCCATTGTGATAGTTCATGGAGTCACCTATGTAGGAGAAACAAAGAGAATGGTGTCAGAGTTTTCACTTGGCTTCTATTCTGCATGTGTAAATGATTCAATTGGTAGGGGCAACTCTGAGTTTTTTGGGCATAAAATACTTTGGTTGCTCCTGCTGAAAAACCTGACGGTGCATATCACAAGTTTTGCAGAGACCACTTTGAAACCGTGGTCCTGAATTTCACTTGAAATGCTATTTGCTAATAAATAAAGGAGAGATGTGCCCACACTGTGAATTTTGCCCCTGTATCCGGATTCTGAACCCACCACAAGCTTCTTGGGCTTCAGATCTGGGGTTTTGGTTCAGGCCCAGCTCTGCTAAAAATAAATACCAAAAGTAAACGAAGGCCAGTCCACGGAGCTATGCTGATTTACATCAGCTGAACATCTGACCTAAACATCATCGGTGTGTAGACTTCAGAAAATGACAAATATACACATTTTAAAACTAAGTAGTTTAAATGGATTCCCTGTTCACTCACTGAATCCAAGATTGGTGAATCCAAGATTCAAGCCCTTGCTTGATTCTAAGATTCAAGCCCTCAAGGTGCAGCATTTCTCTTGTTTGAATCAATGTTATATTGTTTAACAACTGCAGCAGAGCAGGGGACCATATTTCTTACGCTACTCTAGGTGCCAATAATGTTATCGGGAGACACAAAGAACCCCTAAGACCTTTAACTTAAGCCTTGACAGATGCTCAATTGCCTTTCCATTTACCTCTCAAAAATGTACTCATCAAATTTAATTCTGCACAATGTGTCCTTGGATCTGGCAACTCAACAATTGTCTGAAGTAAATTTGATCTCCACGGTCACTTTTACTGCACTGTGTAAAATTGCTTTGGGGCCAATTTCCGCAGTTCGTGCACTCGGGGCTCAATCCTGGTCCTCTGTCCAAAGCCAGAGCGAACAGACAGAGCAGAGCGATCTTCATGTTGGTCACTAATGGAACGGAATCTCCCCTTCAGCAGTTGGCACAGCAGTGATGCTGCTACTGTAACCCATGAGCTGAAGCAGCAGCCTCTACCTCAGTCTGTTTGCCCGATAATGGGGGAGTTTGACTAATAGAGTTGTATAATTGCTAAGCCATTGGCTACTCTCTTGTCATAGAATCATAGACTATCAGGGTTAGAAAGGACCTCGGGATGTCAACTAGTCCAACCCCCTGCTCAAAGCAGGGCCAATCCCCACTACTCAGCTATTCAGAGAGCCACCATGGACAGCTGCAAGGTGCATAGTCCCTAGAGAGTTCTTTCTGTGGCCATGCACGGCAGAATCCCAGTATTTCTCTTTTGTGTAAGCCATTATGCTCCTGTGGCACAGGATTTAGCCCTTGGTCCTTACTCTGTCAACGCTGAAGCCAAAGACGGGGCTGGACCTGGTCTACAGGCCTGTGCTTAATGGGAATGAAAGAGGCAGAAGTATTCAGTAACATTATCAAACATTTTATAACAGGCATCAATGGAACATTCTTAACAAATGGTGCTGTGGCAAGATATTACGAGCCCTATTAATGACAGGTAGGTATTGCTAAAATGAGACATATGTCTGTTTAATATGTTTGTTTACATTCTGTCATAAGCATTATAAAAAGTGGCATCTGAAGGAGCAGAGCATTTAGAATGGAATCATAGAGGAAAGCGATCCTTTCACATTTTCCAGTCTCTCCCCAAAAGACTTACCTGCCGTGACAACAATCTCCATCGCTTGTGCACAGAAGTTGTTGCTCTGAACCAAGTAGAAGGAAATTGTAGCTCCAGCCAGATATGGAGAAATGCATTCTCCCCCCGCCCCCCATTCTTTCCTGGCCTATTTCCAGTCTGAAAAAATATTAGTTTTAACCCACCTGCCGTTCCACTGTATCCATCCACTTTTAGCCGATAACGGGTCTTGGAGTCTCCCACACTAAACCTGTCATAGAGAGCGTAAGCTGTCTCGCCCTTGTCTCGCAGATCCACACGCAGCTCATACTGGCCCTGGGAAGTGATTTTGTGGAGGTTCTCCAGACCTGTAGTAATGAATGGATAAATGAGTAAAGAACCACTGTGTTGTCTCTGATCTTCTGTCCTCATGTCTTATTACCACATATTACATCTTCCTGCCATGAGTCTCTTTAGAGAAGCCAATATTGTAGTCAGCGACACGGATGTCATGCCTACAAGTGACTCATACTCTTTTGTTTCCGAAAGCTCTTGGCAATCGCTTACCTATCCAGAATTCATCCGTGGGATCCCCAAACCCAGCGGCGTAAGTCCTCCAGTTCCTGTAGAAATCCTCCTTTCCATTGTGGCGCCTCAGAAACACCTAAAACCCCAACATGCCAGTAGCTTTATATTTACAATAGTTATGACTTTTACACACTAAAGGCTTCCATACACCAACCATCCCAAAGCAACATTGGCACTGACGTATTCCAGCCCAGCTAGTACAATTTTAGCAGGCTCACTGAATACTATTTTTAAGCAAGGCCCATGTTTCTTCTTGGGCTCCAAGCCACCTCTGTATTTTGCAGCCTTGTAGTCAGTCCCTGCCTTCTGCTTTCTTAGCCCTCCCTCAAAGCTCAATATCACTCAGCCAGGTCCTTCTGTAGCCTTCAACCTGTTGTCCATGAAGCCTCAGTATTTCTCAAGCTCCTTTCCTTCACTCTTTGACACTTCTCAGACTCTCAGCCCTACCTGGCTTCTTTGAATTCCACAGATTCTCAGCACCGTACTTTGCTATTCTTCTTGCCTCTGTTTTTAATGCCCTGCTCACCCACCCTTCAGTGTGACTGTAGAACTAATGCATTCTTCTCAGTCCTCGTTTCTCCTGCAAAGTTTTGGAAGTGGCTGCACCTCTACATCAGTCTCCCACCCTGATTGCAGTCGGATTTAGAACTAAAAGTTAAATTTCCCAAGTGTTTTGGCACATTAATGCAAGTTCATTAATAATGCAGTAATTGATTGAGGCTGGGTCCTGTCTCATGTTCTTGACTCAGGCACAAGGCAATAGTGACACAGAGGTTTTGGATCCCTTCCCGCGGTATACTCACAATCCATCCACCTCCATCAGAGATCATGTCACAATACACCTCCACAGGCTGTGACTTGTTTCCATTTATATAAATGGTGTAAAGTCCAGAGGCACTTTCTCCGTTCAACAGAGCTTGGGAGCAGTCTCTAGGGTAAGGATAGAGAAGTCCAACTACACACAAAAGAAAAAAGCAGAGAACAGTGCTTGAGGAATCATTTATGAAAAGGGGATGCATCTTCCTGTCATTTAGGTAATTAATTTGTGAGCCATTTCTGGTGACAAGGCAAATGAATCTATTGCATTTAGAAGAAATACTGCTAAGAATGGAGTAATACAGTAGTGGTGCACAAACTTGAAAATGTGCAATGGACAATTCAACTTGACTGTCCACAAATCTGGATGAAAAAATACTGATATTTTGCATTTATATAGCACATTCCTTCTTCAACTTGCTCATTAACTAATGAATCCTTACAGAACACTGAGTGCATTAAACATTAGTGTCCTTAGTATACAGTTGTAGAAATTAAATCAGAGAACGTAGGTGACATGGCCAAGAAGGTTTCCCAGCTGATCAATGGCTCAGCCAGGAATAGAGCCCAGGAGACCTGACTGTAAACTCTAGAAAATCCTTGATCCTGTATTCATTCTAGATATTATTGTAACAATCTTTGTGCAAAATATGCTTTGTGAGGAGCCATTTAAAAACTGGCACCACACTGATCATTAATAATCTGATGTAACATGTGTACATAATGCCTATTAAGTGTTATGAACACAAGCTGAAATGACGACTGTTGTTTGTTTACCAGACAAGTTTGGGGAGTAGGTAAACTGGTTTCTCAAAGACAAAGGACAAATTGATACTTCTAGGCAGCTGTCATCAAAGTTGATTGGTAGCCACCTGTCAAGTTGCCAATCTTTGGCAATGAAGCGGGGTGGGGCAGGAACAGATCAATCTGCATTTTAGCAAACAACAGCATGGAACCTTCCCCCGCCTCAAACCTCCATGTCTCCTTCCTCACAGCTGGAATAAACTTTATCTAGGGGTAACTCTCAAGAAAATGCATCCACCCCAATTCATCTATCTTTCACCTAAGAAGACAAAGGAACCAGCCCTTTGACTCTGAGGTGAAATCCTGACCTGAGAATTTGGTCAGCCATGTTGCTGGAAATGTGGTAAGGATTTTACCTTGAATCAAGGCTAGCTTGTTAAGTTTTAGCTACTAGAAAGTGCATTCACCTTTCTGTCTCTTGTAATAATTTCTGACTTTCATACCTGATACTTGAATTCACATAAAATCGTATTTTCTATTGTTAATGCACTTGTTTTGTTTTTTAAGCTAAACCAATCCAGTGTTGAGTTTAAATAGAACAGTTTGGCAACTCCAGTTAAAGTAGCAAACTGTTGAATATTGACCCTTTACAGAGGCAATGGGCCTGTAATATCTGAACAGCCCAGGAGAAGGCTGGACAGTGCAGCACACGCATTTCTGGGAAAATTCGGGACAGGGAATTTGTTCGGGTCACTCTGCAAATAATAACCAAGGTTGCCGGAAGCCAGACTGGAGCGTTGCTGACAGGCTGCTGGGGTCAGAGGTGCTGGACCAGAGCTGGAGCTACACACAGACACTCAGGGTGTGATTTGCATCCTGGAAAGTTGTTTGTGAGCATCCCAGGTTGGGAGCTACAACAGCAAAGCATTGTGAAGCACCCAAGGTTGTGGACCAGGTGGTGACACAAACCCTGGTCTGGATTGCAACCTAGAAATTCACTCTACATAAAAAATCAGATAATACATATCATAAGGAAATATTTAGGGACAGGTTTCTAAATCTAGGCCTCTTGCATATGCCTGTAATTTTGAAGGCACAATTAACTGCATTTATATGCCTACCTACCTGCAATGTGGGCACAATCATATAGTTAAATGTTAAAGTGACATCAGTTATGTCTGCAACTACCTGCAGGACAAAACTGCACCTTTAATGATTTGCACGTATGACCTGTGAGAGTATAATAGTGGAAGCATGACTAAAGCCAAGATGAAAATCAGGATTTCTTCAATAACAAGGGTAATGCAAAGTATGTTATAAAACAAGGCATGTGAAAAACCAGCAACAATGGCACATTTTTTTTCTGACTACAACTTAATAGAAGCATGGGGGGAAGGGATAGCTCAGTGGTTTGAGCATTGGCCTGCTAAACCCAGGCTCATGAGTTCAATCCTTGAGGGGGCCATTTAGGGAACTGGGGTAAAAATTTGTCTGGGGATTGGTCCTGCTTTGAGCAGGAGGTTGGACTAGATACCTCCTGAGGTTCCTTTCAACCCTGATATCCTATGAAATGGGCAGTCAATACAACTTCAAACATAAAAAATCCCCCAAACTATTAAAATGTGAATGTTTTGGGCATTTTCTTGACATCTTTGAAATTACTGAAAAAAAACTACTGAGTTTAGCATATTCAGTGGAAATAACTGCAATAGGTGTACTTAAGTGATATTCTGGAAAGGTGTATTTCTATTATTAACACTTTGATAGTCTCAAAGCCAGCTGTGTAAATGTAACTCAAGGTCCATCGTGTATTCTGTGATGCCCTCTGCGCCAGAGGATTTGAGTCCCTTACGGCTCTGACTAAAGGACTTAGGCCTCTAATTCAGGAAAACACCCCTCCTCAGTCCAATTACTCAGTGGGGAGGTAAACACACTTACTCATGTGCTTGCCTCCCCACTGAGGTCAACAGGACTCAAGCATGTACTTAAAAATAAGCATGGACTTAATTGTTTGCCTGAATAAGGTACTAGCTCTTTAGCTGAAGCTGCAGAGATTCATGCTTTAGCTTTGGAGGTCTCCAGTTACTGATCATGACCAAGAAGGCAGATGTCACTTAAACACATCAGGATCTGATTCTGCTCCCACTTACTGGTGTAGCTCCATTAACTTCAGTCAGGTTACTCCTGATTTATACCAGATTTGACTGCAAGCAGGTTCAGGGCCCTGTGACTTTACCTAGCATTTTATAAGCACTTGACCTGATGTCAGCACAGATGGCACAGTCAGAGGCAAACATTTGAAGATGCTATTGAGTTTGGAAGGTTGAGAATTGTGAGAAGTGAGGAGAATGGCAGGTGGAATTTTGTAGCCATTTAATCCTTAAAAACGTCATTGTATTTTCCTTGCCATCAAAAATGTGTCTGCTTGACTATCAGCTTGATGAGGGTTTCAGAATTGCATTCATTGCATTACTATTGCATTCAGCTCACTGGGGAGCCTTCCCAGGTAGGATCGGAACGAACACTCTAGGGTAGCAGGATGAAAACTGGGTGAACTCAGTGGGAAAGCGAGAAGGGAGAGGAGAAGCTAGTCCAGGGGTTAAAGCTCCGAGGGCCAAATTCTACCTGAGTGCAAGCCACTACACCCACAGTCTGAATCAGGCTGGGGGTGGGTGGAGTGTGGAGGGGTTGAATAGCTGAATTCCATTCTTCCAGTCTGAGCGAAGTGAATGGGGTTGCTGCCTTGTACAGAGTTTAAGTAGTGCAGGGAGCCTCGTGCTGGCCTTCTACACAGAGGCTAGCCGCTCGTATAGATGCTTAGGATCCCAGGTGGGGTTGTACGGTCCATGCTGCTGGGGCTTCACTGCTAGTGTTTTTCAAGCTAGCTAGACCAAAGCTAGCTCAAGCTACATGAACCATAGTCACACCTCTGACTGCAGCATAGACCATACTCACAGCCCTAAGCATACTGGAAGTATCCACTGCCCTTTGACTTCAATGGGAGCTGCAACTGCCTATTCCAGAATGGAAACCAGTAGATAATTCCAACCCCTCATACAAAACAAGGGCCTTACTTGTGGTGAAGATAGTCTGGATTATCTTGCTCTTCAGGGCTCTGTTCAGTGCCTGCAGTTTCACTGTGTACTGGGTGGATGGGTTTAGCTCAGATAAGCTGTAGGAAGTTGCCTCAGGTCCCAGGATGACTTCCTGTTGGGACAATAAATCCTAGAGAAACTCTGAAATGAACAAATCCATGGACTGGAACAGTTACATATTTTAGATTTTCAGATGCCTTTTTACGTAAATTATTGATGGTCTTTTTAATCGTTTCAATGATTTATTATGAAATTTTATTCCTATGAGATTTTTACCAGGCTAACGTCCATTAGTAGCATCAGAAAGGTTGCCTGGAAATGAATGTTTAATATTACAATGTTTAAGTAGTGTAGCTCAAAAGCAAGCACGGTAGAAGTTAACATGGCTTATATATATACATTATACACTGCTGGAGGGGTGAAATTCATCAAAAATTGAGCTGGATTGTCCTTTGTGGTATGTCTGTAGATGCCACTGAACTGAATTTCCAAACGTGACAATTTTGGACAACTATCTTGGACTACCTAGAAGAGGCCTGATTTTCAGAAAGTGCTGAATGCTTGCCCTCTGACAATCAGGTCTTTAAAAGTGGCTCAAGTTGAGCACCCAAAATCACTAGCCACTTTTAGACCACATATGCCCATTGCCTTTATACCACAGACTTTGGATGGGAGAAGGCAGCTGCTAGCTGTCTGATTTTTTTCCCTATTGCAGAGGGAGGGAAGATTGTCTATATGTTGTCCAGGCTGTAGCTAAGTTTTCATAATAGGCTCCAATTCAGGAAAGCATTGAGACATGTGCTTAATGTTAGATGTGTGCTTCTGACCCATTGACTGGCATTTTCTGAGCAGCTCTACCAGCATGTCTCCCAACTCAGAATTTGTGAGTTAGATCCAAGTGCAGTACCTTGACTTTGCCATCAATAGACTCATAGATAAGGAGATAGCCAGTGACAGAAGCCCGTGGAGGCCTCCACGACAGCACTGCTGTTTCTGACTGAACCTCAATGGCACTCAAATCTCTTGGCGCATCCATGCCTAAAGGAGACAAGATACAGTGACTACAGTGCTGGCTTGATGGCAGCAGACAGTGGAACCTTGTCGCACTGCACGGGGCTGCAATGTTGAGGAAAGGCTTGACCACTGCACCTGTAGTGAATTTGGTGAAGACCGTTTCACTCTTCTGTGGTCCCTTCACTGCATAGATCCTCAGCATATATTCGGTTGCAGGACGAAGGCCATTAAGGTCATATTCCACAGTGTTCCCAGACACTGTCTGAGTAACTTCTGGCTCTAGACAGAAAACACACAAAAGATGGGAACAGAGAACTTTAGTTTGCGGACCACTAGAAGTCATGATGTCAGTTGTAAGTGGCAAGCACTCTTCAGAGGGAGGCTTAACACCAGCTCTCTGTTCAAATGATCACATCCTGAGCTAAGGGCTGATAATTTATTGGAAGGAAACCCATTTTTCTGAGGTGTTTCAAGGCGAGGATGAAATAAGCAGAAGCAGTGACTCAGTGGAGTCACTGCCTCAACACACACCAAAGCTGAATGTAAACTGTTAACTCTACAGTCAATTCCATACAAAAAGTACTAGCCCCCCCTGCTGTATGTGTTGAAAATAACAGTGTTTTCTCTTCACCTCAAGGATAACACAGACACAGCTCTGCTGCTGCTCACCACCTGGATTAGGGACTGACAACTTACTTAAATGAGGATGCTGTAACATGCTCCTAACCAGCCTTCATCCCTCAAATTCAACCTTCCTCACCCCCTCCCAGTTGCTGAATTCAGTCCTGAGCACCATTCTCACTGACTGCCCTGTGGTCAAGTTGAAAGCTGCCGCCCACCCCCCGACCATCCTTACCATCCTCAGCAATGTAGGAGATGACATAATTGTCCACCGCGGCAATTGCTGGCTGCCAGACTGCCAAGGCCTCAGAGTCTGTGATATTCACTGCTACCAGTCCTGATGGGCTGTCCAGAGCTGAAGGGACAGATAATACCATGATGAGGGAATTATACGTATTAAGGGCTTCCCTGCTGAGTATAAGATGCTGTACTAGGCACGCAGTGCGAATGGCACACACTGCTGCCCTTGTGTGGTCCTCTTTGGAAGGGAGAGGGGGAGTTTACTGGAAAGATGCTGTACTTCACAAAACAGCACTGCTGCAGAGTGAGGTCATCATGGAAGAGGATTAAACTCATACCAAGAGGCTGGCAGCGAGAACTAATTATATTCAAAGTCTCAGTTCCACAGGCTCTCAGATAATACTCTTGTCATCATCCATCTTGGGGCCTCTTCCAGACCTGATACATTTCCCTCCTCAATGCACTCAGTCCCAGACAGGTTCTTGGGGAAAACTCAGACTTCAGAGGCTGGGGAAAAGACTGAACTGATGGCAACTCATAGCCATTACAACTGTCTACAGACCTCTAGCCACAATTGTTTTGAATCACAAAATCTGTCTTTCTACATTATTCTTGTGGGGATTGCATCTTCCCTCCTTTTCATGCCTCCCATCAGAGACCTTGAACTGGGACCATTAGCTGCTCCCAAGGGTGAGGGACGTGAAGTATGACCCAGCCTCCAGTGCCCTGTACCCCTATGAGCCCAGGAGAATGATGAATCAATTAAACTGCAGATGGTTTTTCCAAAGGGACTGGGAGAATCATAGATTATTAGGGTTGGAAGGGACCTCAGGAGATCATCTAGTCCAACCCCCTGCTCAAAGCAGGACCAATCCCCAAATGGTCCCCTCAAGGATTGAACTCACAACCCTAGGTTTAGTAGGCCAATGCTCAAACCACTGAACTATCCCTCCCTGATTTATTTAAAACTATGCTAGACAAAAGAGAGATGAAAGAGGGGATGGTTTTCTGGTACTGGGATTCAGGAGATGAGAGTATAATTCCTTGTGCCTCCACACTCCCTGTCTGATTCGGGCCAAGTCACTTAATCAATCTGTGCCTCGGTTCCCCATCTGTAAAATTGGGCTAATAATGCTTTCTTCCTGTTTTGTTTGTTTAGACTATAAGATATCTGAGGCAGGGTCTGTTTCTCACTGCAAGTTGGGACTTGCTTAGCAGAATGGGGAAGTTAAAGCCTCTAGACTCATCTGCAATATAAATACAAAGAATAATAAACCACTAGGTAAAATACAAAAGAAATAAATCCTCTATCAGGGGATAGCTAAAATGTGACTTGGTCGGCCTTTTTCATCTCTGATTTTTATGAGTCTTCTGTATGACACATGAACTTGAACAAACTTACTAGGACCTGATTTCTTTTGAGCATTACCTGTAGTCAGAATTCCAGAGATAGGCTCGCTCTCTTCAAATCCTTTGATGGAGAATATACTGACGGTGTAGTCGACACCTGGGATCAGTTTCACCAGCTTGGTCCTGGTCTTGGTTCCATCCACCGTCACAACATTGGGAGCACCTAGGAGCAAACCAAACGTCCAGGCAATGATGAAATGATGTTCCTGCTAGTGTTTAGGCTGTGGTGCTGTGCTCCAAACAAAGGACTTCATTTCCAGTACAGAAATAAGTTTTGTGGAATCATAGAAACGTAGGGCTGGAAGGGATCTCAAGTCCAGTCCCCTGCACCGAGGCAGGACCGAGTAGACTTACACCATCCCTGACAGGTGTTTGTCCAACCTGCTCTTAAAGACCTCTAGAGAAGAGGATTCCACAGCCTCCCTAGGAAACCTGTTACAGGGCATAACTATCCATATAGTTAGAAAGATTTTCCTAATAACCAACCAAAATCTCCTTTGCTGCAAAGTAAGCCTCTCATTTCTTGTCCTACCTTCTGTGGTACAGAGAACAATTGATCCCCATTAACTTTATAACAGCATTTAACCTAACTGAAGACTATTATCAGGTGCCCCCTCAGTCTTCTTTTTTTATGACTAAACATGCCAAGTTTTATATTACTCTTTCCACACAGGTCAGGTTTTCTAAACCTTTTGTCATTTTTTTTTTTTGCTCTCCCCTAGACTCTCTCCAGTTTGTCCAGAGCTTTCTTAAAGTGTGTTTTGCCCAGAACTGGACACAGTACTCCAGCTGAGGCCTCACCAGTGGTGAGAACACAATAGTATCCTCTCCTATCTTACATACAACACTCCTTGTTAATGTGCCCCAAAATGATATTAGCCCTTTTTTACAACTGCATCATGTTGTTGACTTATATTCAGTTTGAGATCCACTATAATCCACAGCTCCTTTTCAGCAGTACTGCTCCCTAGCTGGCTATTCCCCATTTTGTAGTTGTGCATTTATTTTTGTTTTCCTTCCTAAATGAAGTACTTTGCACTTGTCTTCATTGAATTTCATGCTGTTGATTTTCAGACCAATTCTCCAATTTGTAAAGGACGTTTGAATTCTAATTCTGTCCTTCAAAGTGCTTGCAACCCCTCCCTGCATGGGTTCATCAGCAAGTTGTATAAGCATAGTCTCTATTTTCCAAGTCATTAATGAAAATATTGACTAGTACTGGCCCCAGAACCCACCCCTGTGGGATTCCAGTGAATTGTTGATAACTATTCTTTGAGTACTGTCTTTCAACCAGTTTTGCACCCACCTTATAATAATTGAATCTAGGTCACATTTCCTTAGTTTGCTTATGCGAATGTCATGTGAGATTGTGTCAAAAGCCTTACTAAAATAAAGATATATCACATCTACTGCTTCCCCCCATTCATTAGGCTGGTAACCCTGTCAAAAAAGGAAATTAGATTGATTTTGCATTCTTGACAAATCTATGTGGGCTGTTCCTTATCACCCTGTAATCCTCTATGTGCTTACAAATTTATTGGTTAACAATTTGTTCCAGCGTCTTCACAGGTATTGAAGTTCGGCTGACCTATAATTCCCCAGATCCTCTTTGTTCCCTTTTTAAGGATAGGTACTATGTTCTCCCTTCTGGGACCTCTGCCATCCTCCATGAGTTCTCAAAAATAATTGCTAATGGTTGCAAGATTGCTTCAGCTAGTTCTTTGAGTAACCTAGGATGAATTTTGTTAGGCCCTGCTGACTTGAACACATCTAACTAAGCTATATATTCTTGAACCTCTTTTTCCCCTATTTTGACTTGTGTTTCTTCCCCTTTGCTGTTAATATTAATTGTGTAGAGTATCTAGTCATCACCAATCTTTTTAGTGAAGACTGGAGGAAAAGAGGAATTAACCCCTTCAACTTACTTGATGTCATAAATTATTAGCTTTCCTTCCCCACTAAGTAAAGGACCTACACTTTCCTTCATCTTTCTCTTGCTTCTCTGTATTTAAATATCCTTGTCTCATTACCTTCAATATCCCTTGCTATGTGTAATTCATTTTGTGCCTTACCCTTTCTGAGTTTGTCCCTCCATGCTCGTGCTATGTACACACAGGGCCAAATTTTCCCCTTGGTTAAACCCACTGACGTCAATAAGACAAGGTTCCCATTTGTCATGAAGCACCAAAACAGAGAGCTATCATGGTGGATGGAATGAAACATCCTTAAGGGATGTTCAAAATAGCATTGACTTAGAAAACACAGTTAAAACCACAGATGAAATTTAAAAAAAACAAACAATTTTTAATCTTCAAGGGCCAGCTTTTCAAAGGTGCTCAGCATGAAGCATGCATACTGAAGTGCTTAGGAGCCTAAACGGGAGCTGAACTATTTGGAGAATCTGGCTCCAATTATGGATGCTGCCGAGCACTGGGAAATCTGGCTTTTTTTTGCAAATCAGGTCCATGGCATCCTAGATATGGCATACAGTAAGTCCACCCACTGGAACTGGTTAAATGCACACTAATTGTGCATGCCAGCTGCTGGCTAGCAAGAGAATTGAACCTCTGTGTCCTTCTGATATGGAGGCTAGACTGCTGTGCTGTGTACCAAGTGACTGACACCAGTATAACCCTAGTCTCTTCCACTTGCTCTCTATTCTCTTTAACCAGTGCACCCTTATTCCTTTCACTACCCCACCGCTTCCTCACCTCCTGTTATGGGGACGTATGAAATCCGGAAGCTCTCCACTCGGGTCCTTGGAGGCGACCAGCTGACTGTGGCTGAGTTTTCAGTAATGTCAGAGAAACTGATTGCCTTGGGCGATCCCACAGCTGCCAGTGGAGTCAGAGGGAGAGGAAACACACACCACACAGACACAGAGAAAGAGTAAAAACATGTGCTTATCAATCATTTTTTGCTGGAATAGCAATTGACCTCAGCCTTCTGTCCCAGGAGCTGAAGCTATAAACATCTAGTTCAACATCATGCTAGAGAAAGTTCCACACAGCTAAGGATTTTATTACCTGCTCAGAACAATCAGTCCTGATTTTGTTTTCCAATAAAGTTACAACCATGTCCAGCCTCATAAAAAAGCTATTAAATGTATCATTATTATATATTACTTTATTAGTAGTATATAGCAGGGAATAATGGTAATTGCAGGGGCTATGGAACAGATCCATTTTTTGGTTTGCACTTTTATAGTGGACAGAATTTGTTCTAGCCATTATTTTCTGTATCCAATTTTGCTTGGTCTATTTATAGTTTTTCATTGAACTTCAGAGGCAGCCCATCCTTACACCCTGAAAAGCATTCGTGCACAGCAGTCTTCAGAAACAAAGAGAGCCCTCTCTCATGGTGCCAGATCCCAAGCAGGCAGGAAGCCCACAAAAGGTCTCAAATCTGCGGTCTTGGTGCATCAAGGGCTCCATCCCACGAGAGGCTGAGTGCCCTCAACTCCCGCTGATACCAAAGGGAGTGGAGGATGCTCAGAAACTTGCAGGATCAAGCCCCAGATAAGATCACAAACTCCAAGTAACTCTTAGACCAGATCAAAATCACTGGAGGTTCAGAATGAAGACAGAACATAGTAGCCCAGTGGCATCAGAGGACCTCCCAGCTGTGCAGTGTGTAGAAGAAACCATTCACTCCCCATAGTGGAGCACTATTCTGGACTGTATTTCTCTCTCTGTAATGGCATGCAGAAAGGAATCAGGGCAGCCAGTGGGACCACAATTACACAGATCCACTAGGACAGACTGCAGTATCACCTGTGGTCTGGCTGTGCAGCTACCCTGCACCCTGCTTACGAAAATGGGGAGGATTCCATCCCCTCAAGGCCAGAGTAGAGCCCCCGGCTGAAAGCCGCTTGAACTTGAGCTCTACATATGAAAGCAGCATTTTACCCAGGCAGCAGGAAGGGAAAAACACATTCCCTGGCTGGGAAGTGACCAGATATTTAGAGCCAGAGAACAAATCATTTAGAGGGAGGAGGACAGGGAAGGAATTCTTTTGGCTTTCATTCCTCTGGATAAAACCACTGCTTATTCTGTCTCGCTCTTTCCAAAACAGGGGACATCACTAAGCGGAATTTAAAGGGGCCAAGGCAAGGTATGTATATATTGAGAGCAATGCAGCTGATGTTTTGGCTGCAAACTCATTTGGGTTGAAAGCTGTCTTGTTCTGTACAGCACTGAATGCATTTTTGGCACTTAACAATAAGTAAGAAGAAGAATATTCACTGGTTGGTGTGTAAATGCAACCAGTTAAGCTAGCTTTATGGTTAATTTGCATTGCCAGAGCAACACAAGGCAGCCAGAGCATCACAGTGAATATGGTCCCATATAAATTTTTGTATAGGTGGAACCACTGGGGGTAGATAGGTCTTACGAGGGATGGGGGAACTGTGAACTTTCTGAGGCTTTGGTTTCTCTCTCTCTCACACACATGCATGCCCCTTTGTTAAAAACCTGTTACCCTTCCAACCCTGGCTCCAGATAAGTTTGTCTACACTATGGCTGGAATCAGACATGTAAATCGGACTGCACGCACCACTTAGATAAGCAGAAAAACATATGTCAAAGAGCTTCAGTCTGAAGACGTGTTCTAAATTTTTGCCAACGTTTGAGCAGTATTTTAACCAATTAGATCTTAAGTGTAATGAGGGCTCCCAGCACTGTGGGGTGACAACACCTGGTGCTTAGAAGTTCAAATGCAGCGTTTCAGTCCTAATCTGCCCTTTTGACTGTAACAAAAACAATCCTGGTAATGGTTAACAAAAAGAAATAGCCCACACAAGAGAAGTCCATTAGCAGAAGAGTGACATATTCCAAACACAAGCTATATTAAGAGGATGAGTGGAGACAAGCCAGGGTGTAGGGTGAAAGGAAAAAAGAACGCCTGGGGGTGAAATGGCTTGCAAAGAAAGAGTTTGCAGGAAAAGGGGTTAGAGAGGGTTGTGACTTCCAGGTGCTCCTGGGAGCTCCAGCAGCAGGGCACTAAATCAATAGAAGAAAAAGGAGAAGAGAACCATGTGTGCTCCCCTGAGAACTGTAAATTATCTCCACAGCTCAGCTGTCCACCTTGGGCCTGCTGGATTTGTTCAAAAACAAGAGCGGGGGAGGGAAGAGTGGGGGCAGGGCTTAAAGACAAAGGACATTGGGTTTGGTAAAAGTGCACTGCACCAAATCGGCTGCCGATTTAGCCATAAATCCACAATCCAGGGAAAACGGTGAAGAAGAAAAAACGTGGATGAGACAGAGCTGGAAATAATATTGATTTAGTTTTGTAATTCAAGTGAATTTAGTAGCTGCTGAAAGCTGATGGGTTGATAGCCCTGGAGACTGAAAACCTCTGGTGGGACCAGATCCTTACGTCTTTATGCATGGCTGAAATTCATCCCTGCATGGAGCGCAGCACTTCACATGCACTTCAGCCCCACCTATGCCCTATTCTCAGCATTTATGTGATGTATGGCCTGGAGGGTGCCTCTCTGCATGGGGCAAATTGCACCCTGTTTGAATAGTCCCATTGATGTCAAAACCGGACTATACCCTTGAACCACAGCACAGGTGCAGCATGTGCAGTGACAGTGCAAAGCATTTTAGGTTCATGTCCACTGCCAGTGTGATTCTGCGCCGTGCTAGAGGGGCCACAACTTGGTGTGAAGGAGAAGTTCAGTTTCCAAATGGACATTTTATCTTTGGTCTTTCTGATGGGTATACGCGAAAGGCTCTGTGGCCCAGTCCCCTGAGTCAGCTAGTTCGTCTGACAACGACTGTCCATAAAGCTGGTTAAACAAATTTTGCAAATTACTGCACAAAAATGCAGTTTCAATAAAACGGAAATGTTCTGCAGGAAACTGTTGAGTTTGGTTACATGTGTCTATTTTCCAATCAGAGGAATCAAAATAATTTTGAATGAATGTTTCAAAAACAAAATGATGTTTTTGTTTCCAGCCATTTTTTTTTTCAAACAAAACATAAAGATTTTTTTTAGCACATTAAATTATTTCTTTTTGATCAAAAAGTCTACAGTTTCCATTAAATCTTTTTGATATTTTTCATTTCATGACATATTTTGATATTTTGACTTTTGCTTCCTATTTGGAAGGGAAAATAATGGTGAAATGTCAAAATTCCTCCAAATATTTCTTTACTATCATCGCAGAAAGTCTAACAGATAGAAGCTACTAACTCAAAAAGCTGATCAGATTTCTTGGTGGCATTGGCTACTGTTGCTGGGAGTGGCATAACTGTCAGCCTAAATCATTTAACTGGGATTTTATGGGCTCAGCTCTATTATCAACTATCCATGGGCTATGTATGGGTGTCTGTCTTCTGGACTATTAGCATCAATAGCTGACATGCTCCTAAATCTTTCTGCAATGGCCAAATCAGAATGTAGGCATGAGGAAATTTATAACTGCCTGCAGTTTACCATAAATAGTCCGTGAGTCAGTGAAAATGGGGACATGCTGCTAAAAAGTATAGTTGACTTTAAACATCACCCTCTCTTGTGAGTCAAACCTGTAGTCTGACAAAAGGCTGTCTGTGGTGGATTGGTGTTCTGCTTGTTGCAAATGCCTCAGACCGTAAGTACATTTGCTTGATGTTTGCTTAAGGAACATGGTTGTGATCAGTTGGAAACTGGTCACAAGTGTGCATTCCTCCTCAACCATGGGGGACCAGTTAGATGAATCATGGTGCCATGCAGTCTCAGTGGATGCTTTCCAACCCTGATCTGCCATTGTCTCTTTTCTTCTCCAAACACTGGCTAAAGGTTAAGAAGCCAGATTTAGGGCCTGATTAGCATTTTCACCAAGACCCCTTTATACCACTCTGGCAGTTTAAAACGGCCTGGATGTGAAAATGTATTCCAGGGAGATTTGAAAGGCACACACAGGAGTTGGGCACCCAGGAATCGGGCTTCAGGACCATGGCATTGGCATTACTCCAGTTCTGTGCTAGCTTAGCTCCACTGAAGTCAATGGAATTCTGCCTGAGTAAAGCTGGCATGATACAGTGTAGAATCCAGCCCTGGGTTTTTTTAAGCAAAATGGCTCTAATAAACTCTTGTGTCTGCCTCTTTCCTTGGGGATCCCATTAACTGTAAGCCTCAGCTAAATAAGCACTGATGCCAGGTACTGTACTCACAGTTAAGGTAATCTATAGTGTCCTCTATTTGAGGACTTCAGTGCACTTCCGAGACACTAAGGGCTTGATCCTGCAAAATGCTGAAGACTCTTGTGAACTGCTGAGCATCTTTATCGCCCATTAAAATCAGTGTGAGTTGAGGGTGCTTAGCACCTGGCAACCTTGCAAATCAAGCCCGAATTGAGTAGCCACTCAATAGCCCTGTGAGCTAGGTAAGTTTTATCATCCATCTTTCACAAGTGGGAAACTGAGGGAGAGTGAAGACAACTGACTGTCCAAAGTTGCATAGCAAATCATGGACAGTGCTTGCAATAGAAGGCAAATCTCCTGTCTCCCAAGCCATGTGCTCTAACCACTAGACTATGCTGCTTGTCTTCAGATAACAAGTATGAAATAGCCCTTCTTGTGTTTTATTAAATATGGTGAACAAGACCACGCAGAAGAGCATGCTCCATCAGAAGGAGCAGATTGCAAAGAAAAGAAATCTTGGTGAGAGCTGTGGGGGCAAAGCACTTTTAAAAACTTTGTGAGACATCAAACTGGATGTGAGAGGGACAGAGATTAAAGAGACAGACATGCACATCATGCTTTTCTCCCTCCATTGTAGAGACAATACCTGTGGAAGCTACTGCACTTATGGGCTGGGAACGCTGTCCACTGATAAGTCCATAGAGTTCAATGTCATACTTAGTACCCTCTTTCAGCCCTGTTATATCTTGGGTGCGTTCATGGCCTGGAACAATTAGTTCCCGTGGGTCAGACTGCCTGTCGGTATCCCTGATTTTAAGAACAAAGCTGTCGAAGACCCCATCATCTGCAGTCCATGACAGACGGAAGCCACTTGGGGTAGCATCTGAAACCAGAAGGTTGTCAACCTCGGGTTCTGCTTCTAAAAAAAGGAGAAGAAATCAGTAGGAAGAAGAAATTAGATTTTTTCCATCCTACCAATTCATATGACCTGCTCTAGGTCAGAACAGAGCACGCTGCAAATATCCAGCCACAGTTCAAAGAAATTGGAATAATCTGCTAGCTATGAAAAAGAAAAAAACCTTTGGATATTCAGAGTTATACAAGTACTGTACAAGATATATTTGAGTGTGCATGTAGAAGTGCCCAACTTTTACAATACCCCAAAGCAGAACAAATATCTGGATACACGCCATTTGCCCCTGTCATACAATATTAAAGATAATAATAGTAAAAGTGATGTTTGTTTGTTCTCTGGCCTCCACTAGAGTTACCCATCCTTTGTGAGACCTTTATGACAAATAAAAACAAGGCATTGTTAATAATCTGCAGCTGTGCCTACACACTGTTACTTGTTTGTCCCCCTTTGATAGGAGCACTGTAGAGGCGCCACTAAAAAGTTCCTTCATTCTTAACAATTATTGCATGTGGTTCTGGACTTCTTGATGCTTCTGATCTAGACTACGGTGTCCACTTTTCCTTTGGAGTCAGTGCTGAAGCAGCAAGGGGAAATCAAGAAAATCTCTATCCACAATGCTGCACACTCACGTCCAAAGAGGTTTATGTAAAATCTCTAGTAGAGGAATCCACCTAAGAGGATTCTAGCAGTTAACTAAGATGGTTTCTCACTATTATTGTGGTTATCTGCCTCATAGGGTACTCTAGACATCACTAGTGGTATAAATGCTACCAGACTAGTAACATTATCTCCAATGCGGTTGTATTTTTCACAATAAAAGGTCCATATTTATTTTCTCACCAATGTTCAGCCATATAACTCCGGCTTCGCTGGTGCATGGAATGAGCAAATTGTGTAGGTAAGACTTGGTGAAAAGAACCAGTCAGCTAGCAATAATTTTTCAATAAGGCCAAAATGCAGCTGGAAAAACTCAGCTACGATGAGAATGAGAACCCGGGCAATGCTTTGTTAAGAGATGCCCAACGCTATTGGTTGTAATGATCCTCTTGTTTATTTTCTGTGTGAGATTGGCATGGAGAATGAAGGGGAAGAGTCCATGGGCAGGAAGCCCAGTATGACTCTCCTGAATGGTCCTGAAGGATAGACAATTGAAGAATACCAAGGTACCTGATGGCTTATAACATGGTGAACTCCTGCATCTGGTCTCCTTTCTCCAGCTAAGGATTCTTGCATGGAGCAATTTACCCTCCACCCTGTTCCACTCTTCTCCACTCAACCCCAAAGAGAGAGAACATAAAGAGAATACCAAGAAATGTTGAAATGAGATCACATTAGTGAACCTTTCGATCATGATGAGGTATGTGTAGCCATGATGGAAAAGGATATGCAAAAGCCATGGTTTGTTTTTCAAATGGATTGCACACTACATCTTCCAGGTGAGAAGAGAAGCATGAAAAAGAGGATGGAAAAGAACAATTTGCCCATGATAAAATACCTGTAACAGCCACAGTGCTTAGGGGCTTTGTTTGGCGCCCCTTGGCAAAACCATAAAGCATAACCTCATAGCCAATGCCAGTAATAAGGCCTTTAAGCTCCAGTTGCCGCTGGGCTCCTGTAAGAAGGAACTCCTGTGGGTCCAGCAGCTTGCCAGAATCCACCACGATTACTAGAAAGTTGTCAAAGGCATTCTCCAATGCCATCCAGGACACCGTGAACCCATAAGGATTAATGTCAGAGACAGTTAGGTTTTCCAGTGGGGGCATGGACTCTAAGAGAAGGGAAGGTGCAAAAAAACAAAAAAGAAAAGAAGCAAAAAAAACAAATAAACAAACATTGGGAGTTAGACAATGTCACAGCTTCCAGCAAACATCAATCACAAGTTTCCCCCGAAAAACACAAGATTTAATGGAAATGCATGGCCACTACCACAAGGCTGAGATATTCAAAGGAGCCTGAAGAAATTAGGTGTTCAGTTCCCACTGCATGTCAATGGGATTTGGGTGCCTACTTCCTGTAGGTCCCTTTGAAAATCCCCAACCCGGATACTTAAACAAGTTTCTTCAATTTCACATGCACACCGAATGAGTTGTGAATAATACAGGTTTGCAATGATTTGAATAACATGTCTATTTCCGTCCTCCCCTCTCCATCACCATTGCTTTAGGGACAAACCTCAAGTCTGACATATCTCACAACTTCACACCAATATCATCTGCTTTTCTTTCCAATGGTTGACCCATCAGAACCAAGGCTTAAACCAACACGGGTCACTGCAAGCGTAAGATCTAAACAACTGAAGGATTGTTTCTTTGAGAGATTGTGCTAGCAACAGCTAATGACAGCAAGTAAAGGCTGAAGAACAGACTGGCCAAAAATCTTAATAGCCAATCATTTCTCCCTTCTCTTCCCTTTAACTGATATGTTGACAACTTAAAGAGATGCCAATGCTTATTCTGGTAGATTTTAGACCAAAATGGCACTAGTTAAAGTTCAGAGGCATAGGGCCATTGGTTCAAAAGAGGCCAGTTTCCATGTAGGCACTGAAATAAGTGGCCAGGCTTTCAAAAGAGCCCAGCCTGTTGAGTTTATGTGAATATCTGGTCCTAGGAGTCACAGTGGGAGTTACTGGATGCTGAGCATTTTTGAGAATCTAGCCCTGACAGTGGGTGCTCAGCCCTTGCCAATCTGACCATAAGCTTTTTTAAAAATCTGGCTTTGCTGTCTCAGATGCCCCACTCATGGAATCTTGCTATCCTTCCTCGACATGATCACTTACTACAGTGGAAGTTTATCCCTAGTAAGAGTTGAATGGATTTGGTCCTTGATTTCCCACCCACCCCCCAATTAAACCCTGCCTGCATTTCAGTATGTATGACGACAGAAAGAGCACTGAACAGTAGAGATGGGCCCCAAACCTGAAGCGTGGAGCTGAAACACGCAGCTCAGGCACCTGAGAAGGTTTCTGAGCTGAATTCTACAGCATAGGCCATGTCTATGCTTCGAGGTCAGAGAGTGATTTTCAGCTCACACAGACATACTTGTGCGACTTCGCATTGAGCAAGCACATTAAACATAGCAGAGCGGTGAAGGTAATCCAGCTGTGGTAGTGCACATGGCAGCAAGGGGCAGCACAGGCTTTGCTCCGAGTACAAACCTACCTGTAGCCCACAGCTAAGAACTAGAGGTGGCCAGCCCATACTTCTGCTCACCACTACACATGCTATCATGGCTACACTACTATTTCTAGTGTGCTGATTTGATGAGAGTAAAAGCAAGTACGTCTGTGTTAACTGGGAACCACACCCCTCGCTCCAACAGTAGACAGAGCCTTAGTCTGATCCAGGAGCTCAGATCCGGACCTCCAACTTCCAAGCTTTGAGAAAGTTTGGGTTTTGATCAGGAACTTCTAGGCTTGAGGCCATCTCTACTAAAAAGCCACATGGCTCTTCAAAACCTAGGCATGAACAGTGAAATATTTCTTACTATTATCACAGGAAGGACCAGAGAAACAACTTTGGGGCACCCCGTGGCCTTCTTGTAGGAACTGAGACATTGTTTCCCTCATTCTCCCATCCACAGTATTAAGCTACTTAATAATCTATAAGTCCTCGAGTTTCGATGGCCGCAGAGATGTGGTAAAGGCTTTGTTAGAATTTGATGCATGTGAAGCGCATGACATGGGCAGACCCAGGTGCCAGCTCTGGGCAAGGCTTTAGGCCCCAGCCAAGCACTTAAAGATTCAGTGCTGGAAACCCGTCTGTTTTACCTGTGCATTAGTATGGTTAGATGGGTATTGGAATTATAGCAACGTGTTTAGTGTTTAGACTCTATGAAATGCTTGCAAGTTGCTGCATGCACTAATCTCACATACAAACGGGAGGGGCTGTAAGTTAATATTTAAGTTTTTGCTGTGTAACTGTAAAAATGTTTGCTCTGAAACTATGAATCCAGCCAGGAGGGTTTGTTTCCTGTCCATCAAGAAGGCCTATCAAAACTAAATGGGCCACTGTGGGACATCACAATATAAAGACTTTGCTAATAGTTCCGCAACACCCATGAAGAGGTTACCTGCAAAAGGGCTAGTTCCAATGTGGAAGAAGGAACTAAAAATAGCTGACAAGAAAAAATGTTCATCTCTTTTGCTGTTTGGACTCTCACAGGACACAAAAGAGAAGCCGAGATCCCCAGGGTCAAACTGGGTTAGTCCTAAAAGACACTCAGAGCTGACAGATTTCTACAACTGTGTCACCTTCTGAAACCATAGACTGGTTTGCTTGCATATGTTTGCCTGCTTTAACCTTGTAATAACTCTTTCATTTCTTTTCTTAGTTAATAAATCCTTAGATAGTTTACTATTGGATTGTCTTTGGTGTCAGACCTAAGGTACAAATTGACATAGGATAAGTGACTTGTCCTTTGGGAATGGGAGTAACCTGAATATTTTGTGATCTAAGGTGTATAGTATCCAACTATCACTGAGTCCAGCTTGCTTAGGTGGCAAAATAGACTGGACTGATCAAAGGGACTGTCTGTGACTCCATGGTAAGACTGTTACACTGCTTTAGGAATTCATACTTTCACTGGGTCAGTGAAATCTAAGCATAGAACATATAAGCAGTTCGGGGTCTCTGCCCTGCTTCTCGACACTCTGGTGCTTATGGTCATGGTCCAGACAGCATGACAGAGTGGTTTAAGGGATTTATACTCCTCTCCTACTGAGCATCCTCAAGAAATACTAGATTCAACTCCTCGTAGGTTTGGTTTGCTGCAGCCTTGATAAATAAATAAAGGATCTGAAACACTGAAATTATTTTCCAGAAACAGATTTACATGCACTACAGGCAGACAAGAATTCACTGGTTTGCAGGAAGCAAAGCATAGCATAGACTCGGACTTTAAGGTCAGAAGGGACAATTATGATCATCTAGTCTGACCTCCTGCACAACACAGGCCACAGAATCTCACCCATCCACTCCTGTAACAAACCCCTACCCTATGTCTGAGTTATTGGAGTCCTCAGATCATGGTTTAAAGTCCTCAAGGTGCAGAGAATCTCCAGCAAGTGACCCGTGCCCAATGCTGCAGAGGAAAATGAAAAACCTCCAGGGCCTCTGCCAATCTGCATTGGAGGAAAATTCCTTCCTGACCCCAAATATGGTGATCAGCTAAACCCTGAGCATGTGGGCAAGACTCACCTGCCAGCACCCAGGAAAGACTTCTCTGTAGTAATTCAGATCCCGCCCCATCTATCATCCCATCACAAGCCATTGGGCATATTTACCTGCTAATAATCAAAGATCTCATCATACCATCCCCTCCATAAACTTATGAAGCTTAGTCTTGAAGCCAGATATGTCTTTTGCCCCCACTACTCCCCTTGGAAGGCTGTTCCAGAACTTCACTCCTGTAATGGTTAGAAACCTTCGTCTAATTTCAAGTCTAAACTTCCTAATGTCCAGTTTATATCCATTTGTTCTTGTGTCCATATTGGTATCTAGGAGTATGGCTACACTCACACTTTACAGCGCTGCAACTTTCATGCTGAGGGGTGTGAAAAAACACCCCCCTGAGCGCTGCAAGATACAGCGCTGTAAAACGTCAGTGTAATCAGGGCAGCAGCGCGCTCCCAGCGCTGCCCGCTACATCCGTAGACGATGTGGTTTACGTGCAGCGCTGGGAGAGCTGTCTCCCAGCGCTGCCGCTCCGACCACACTCACACTTCAAAGAGCTGCTGTGGCAGCGCTCCCACAGTGCTGCCGTGGCAGCGCTTTGAAATTCCAAGTGTAGCCATACCCTAGATCAGAGAAACTTGCCTTCAAATCTAGCAATGCCACATTTGCTACAGGGAAGCATCTGTTCTTTGGAGCAGCAAAGAACAGGACAGGAGAAGGCAAACACTGGTTCATTTGTAAAACTCTACCATCAGGGAGGGAGGGCATAGTCATGCAAACTGCAGCCTTGGGGCTTCAGTGAAGTGCTTGTGCAGACTGCCTTATGCAAAGGAGGCTAACGGAACATAATGCCTCAGCTGATGGTGTTACTTCTGTGTTTTACTGGAGCGAGGAAGAAAAGGATAGATAATGAGACATGAGCTTCTGGATGCATGCACATGCAGGATGGCTGTTTGGTCGAGGCAAAGCATACAAAGAATGGAGAGAAGATGTAGTGACAGCCTCTGTTATTGTGATATGATGTGCAAGGAATGCTTAGTCTTCAAGGAGTATAAATGGATTGGAGGCAGCACTATCATACACGCCTGGCTGCCAGGTTATTGTATTAGATCTGATCTGGGTAAAGAGTGAAATAGCAACAAGATATGGGCTGAATCTTGACGTCCTCTCTTACTGCCACATGTAGGGGTTCAAATAGACACAAGGGTGCCCGAAGTCCTGGTCCTTTCAATTGCCACATGTCCTGCAGAAAGGAGACGTCCGTCTCATAGATGATTAGTGTTATTCAGTGGAACTGACCCCGGAGGACAGGTGGAATTTTAAAGGTCAGGGCTGCTCTAAATAGCCAAGAGTTGAAAAGAGGCCTAGAAGACATTCAGGTTAGATAAATGGGCCCATGAAGTTAACCTTAGTTTTTGAAAGCTTGGAGGGGAAGGTTAATTGCAGCTGAAGTTAGGAATAAAGATTTGGATGGGTTCTTAATTCACCTGAACCTGTTCTCCCTTTCCTCGCCCTAAAACTGGATAATCAATTTAAGTGTCAACATTACTCAGTTTCACAGAGAAACAGCCAGCACAGTTCTCTCTTTTCCTCCACATTAATCAATGATTTATTTATTTATTATTTTACACCAAAAAAACCCCATGCACAAAGCAGCAGCCTTTAAATGGGTACCTGTCACGACAAAAGCAGTGAGGGGCTCTGTGTGGACCCCTGCATTGGTGGTGCCCTGAATGTTAATATCATAGCCAGTGTAATCTGCCAAGCCTGAGATGCGAGCGCTGCGGGCCCCTCCTGCCACCGTAAGCTCCTGCGGTGCGTGGGCTGCATAAGAATCTCTAACATTTATAACAAACTTTGCAAAAGGCCCGTCTCTCGCAGTCCATGAGAGGTTGAAGCTGTCGGGGGTAACGTTTGTGAGTGTGAGCGTGCCCAGCTGTGGCTTGGCCTCTGAAGGAAAAGGAACACAGGTGAAGAGAAAGCATTACTTAGAGCAGGGCAGTGCTTAGTAGCAGAAGAGAGTTATGGCTACTGAAGGGTGTTGAGCAACATAGCCAGCCTTTACCATCTGCTGAGCAACGGGTGAAGAAACAAGGAGCTGGGCATTGCAAATAGCCATTTATAAGGGCTTTAAATTTAACCTCTTGAATTTATTTTATTGTGTTTATTAGTTTTAATTTTTTTTCTTGCTCTTTTTTGTTTAGTGTTAAATATATTCAATGGTCTGGCCTAAACTTGGGCCTGATTTGCAGAAGTGCTAAGCACATACAACTCCCCGTGAAGTCCAAGGGAACTGCAGATGCTTAGCACCTCTGAAAATTAGGCTCTCGATGCCTGCATAACTCTGAACCAAGACTTTACTTTTGCAGAAGGCCAACTCTCTAAATGATGGCACACTTCATGTTAAAGTGCTTTACCAAGCAGATCAGGATCATTATCCTCATTGTCCAGATGGGGAAACTGAGGCACAAGTGAGTGAAGAGATTTGACCAAGCTCATGCAGCAGGCCAGTGGCAGCGCCCTATCCACAAGGTCACACTGTGGACCACTGAATGGAGGACACAAGATCACTGCAACTCCCCTTTTCAGGCCTTTATAATTCTTCTTAGGGAAAAATATTCTCTTTTGACATAAATTTCATTCTCATCCTCAAAGGAATAACCTGGGAAATTGGAGTCAAATCCATCCAGCTTTCACATAATTCAACAATGAGGAATTTATTGAAACTAGGGTGACCAGATGTCCTGATTTTATAGGGACAGTCCCGATTTTGGGTTTTTTTTCTTATATTGGCTCCTATTACCCCTCACCCGTCCCAATTTTTCACATTTGCTGTCTGGTCACCCTAATTAAAACCCCATTTGTTAAAATGTTTTGGGGACATGAAAGTGTTGGTTAAATGGAGTCAGTGATATTCAGGGGGAGTTATTGGGTAAGTGACTCACGCTGGGGGACGTAATCATGACAACAACAGAACAATTAAAGAACAGAGAGAGACCTATAATTAACTGACATATGAACTGATGCAAGTTACCGCAATTTACCCACCCAAGAGTTAGGTTAAATGGGCCAGGAGCGTTTGTTCCCCATCCACTCTGCTGCCTTGGTCTAGTCCAGGAGCAGGGATATATCAGTGACCCCAATTAAGGATGCATGCTGGGACTGTCGTCATGCAGAGCCAGCATGGTTGGTAATGAAGTTGTCATGGTGAGAGCTCGGTGCCTGGGGAGATGGCGGAGGAGATCAGAAAGTAGTCAAGATGCAAACATACGTAAGGGAGAATGTGGTGAAACCAGGCATGGCGCTATCAGTCCTGCATGCAGGTTGAAGAGAACAATCTTTTCCACACCGAACCCAAAAGGGCACATTCCTTCACATGCCATTCGCCCCTAGCTCAGGCAGGTCCATGTCATGGCATCCAGATTTCAAAGATTACTACATGCAACACAAGTTGAAAATCTCTCCAGGCAAGGCTTAATGAGTTCTCAACATCCTGTAGTAACCATCAGTGCTGGAAAGGCTCTGGCATTCACTGGAAGGCACTGTGGTGCCCATTCCCCTACAAGATTCACTGGCAACAGTGCAAGTGATAGTGTACGGGGCCGAACAGCAAGAAGGGATGGACTTCCTTTTCAATCCCAGCTCACTCCTGGGGGGATGTGTAAAGATGCCAGGCAGAAAAACACGCTTGGTACCAGCACTGAATAACTGGACCACTCCATGCACTTCCTGTTGGTCATTTAACATGCTACCCAAAGCACCAGTAAAAGATACAAATGCCATGAGAGACATTTGACCTTTACAAACAAAGAACCAAAATGGCATGCAGTTGCCTTTCTGGTATGACAAAGACATAGTGCCGATTCCCGTGATAAGAAAGATCACAGGCAAATAAGGAGAGAGGGTGTGGAATGAACACACAGAGTATTCCAAGTCAAATGCAAGGATGTTCCAGAGAATCATCTGGAGCAATTCCATTATATATACAGAGAGCTTGCAGATAAGTGTATATATAAATAAACCAATCAAAGGTTTACCATTGTGCTTCCTTAATTCTGGGGACACTTTTCAGCCATTTCCAGGGTCCCAGATCTGCTTCTTTCAAAGCAGTCTTGGATTCAGCTTATTCCAGCCTGTCCCCATAGTGACCCTTTCTTTTACTAACAAGGGCCATCTAGATGAGGAAAAGTGATGTCACTTTGAAGCCATGTTCTAGAGCAGTTTGGTGGAAGGGAAAAGAAAGAATAGAAAAAATAAATCTGGAAGGTAAAATACCTGTGGTAACCAGTGCTGTCAAAGTCTGAGCACCTTGGCCATCAATTAGACCATGCAGTTGGACAGTATAATTAGTGGCGGCTCTTAGGTTGGTGATTACAAAACTCCGTGAGGCGCCTGGCACCGTGTGCACCAGAGAATCCAAAGGCAAGTCAGAGTTTATAACTTCTAAAACAAAGTGATCAAAGGCAGCATCCTGAGCTTCCCATGTGAGGGACACACTGTCTGAGGTAGCGTTTGAGACAGTTAGTTTGCTAAGGAGAGGTTCATCTACTAGAGGAAGAAAAACAAATGAAAATGTGTCGGAATTATTAGAATCAAAAATAAAATAAAATAAAATCAATGTCAGAGGAGTCAGAGATGGAAAAGACCTATTTAATCACATTTTCTGCACCACGACCCCATCATCTTAGCCAAAATCTCACCAGAATCCCCCTCTCATTTAGCAGTATGAGATGGGCAGCATGATTCTGACCCACTGACACCTGTTTCCAATCCTCCTAGCACCTTAAAGGCTAACAGATTTATTTGGGCATAAGCTCTTGTGGGTAGTGAGATGGGTACCCAGAAATCACCTACTACAGGACAGGTCCAACAAGGAAAATAACAGAACACAACTGGCCACCACGTACAGCCTCCAGCTAAAACCTCTCCAGCGCATTATCAACTATCTACAACCTAACTTGGAAAATGATCCCTCACTCTCACGGACTTTGGGAGGCAGGCCAGTTCTTGCTTACACACAGCCCCCCAACCTGAAGCAAATACTCACCAGCAACTACACACCACACCACAAGAACACTAACCCAGGAACCAAACCCTATAACAAACCTCGTTGCCTACTCTGTCCCCATATCTACTCTAGCAACACTATCAGAGGACCCAACCACATCAGTCACACCATCAAGGGCTCATTCATCTGCACGTCTACTAATGTGATATATGCCATCATGTGCCAGCAATGTCCCTCTGCCATGCACATTGGCCAAACCAGACAGTCCCTATGTAAAAGAATAAATGGACACAAATCAGACATCAGAAATAATAACATACAAAAGCCAGCAGGTGAACACTTCAATCTCCCTGGACATTCTATAACAAATTTAAAACTAACTATTCGTGAACAAAAAAACTTCAGAAACAGATGTCAAAGAGAAACAGCAGAACTAAAATTCATTTGCAAATTTAACACCATTAATCTGGGTTTGAATAGAGACTGAGAGTGGCTGGCTCATTACAGAAGCAGCTTTGCCTCTCCTGGAATTGACACCTCCTCATCTATTATTGAGAGTGGACCACATCCACCCTGAACGAATTGGCCCTGTCAGCACTGGTTCTCCACTTGTGAGGTAACTCCCTTCTCTTCATGTGTCATTATGTAATGCCTGCATCTGTAACTTCCACTCCATGCAGCTGAAGAAATGAGGTTTTTTACCCACGAAAGCTTATGCCCAAATAAATCTGTTAGTCTTTAAGGTGCCACCAGACTCTTTGTTGTTTTTAAGGTTTCTTGTTTTCAGATAACTTTGTGCAGGGAACCATTTTCAGAAGTCATATGAATGGAGTCTTTATGGGTAATAAAAGATTGCTGCATGTGATATAGTACCCTCCCATGAGTAATCCATCTACTAATGTAATTTGCTAGATTTCTACTTCCAGTGTAATTTTGCACACATACAACAATAGGATTCCTTCTTTCCTTTGAACGGCTGTGCTACAGAGAGATCCAGATGTGAAACTTCAGGCTGTTCTAGATGCTAAGAGCAAAATCCATACCTGTGCAGCCAGCCAGCCTAGGGCCGTGAACCACTTCAGTCCCATGTAAAACCTAATCTGAGGTTTTAAATGGGATTAAAATAGTGCATAGGCCTTATATAAGTCCTCTGCCATGGAGTCAATTTCACCCAAACCCCATTCAAAAAGTAGAAAAACCTTTGCCTATATGTCTGCCTATTCAAGAGAAATAACCCCCCTAAATGCAATGTAACAGATACGAACACATGTTGCAACGCTGAGGTGTGTCTAGAGAAGTATTGGCTCCATGCTCAGCCCCTGAGCAAACTTGTTGAGGTTCTCCTCTGTACCAGAAGCTTCCCCTGCTCAGATGGAGCCGAGAGGAAAGAAAGCTGATTATTTCCATTGTGAATAAGAACATTGTTCATCACCGTGGTTACCTTTCCCTGCACTGGACGGGCGGGTTAAACATAATTTTATAGGTTAAGAAAATGCTGGCAGCTCTTCATCAGAAAGCGTTGTAGGGTGAGGTAGAGGATTTGGTGTCGGGTGGTTGGCTGGGGAAGGTAAGGATGTGGGAAAGGTCATGTCCTGTAAAGAAGAGTTAGGAGAAAACCGAGTATGTTAGTATGTGAGGTAGATTTATATACCTGTAGTAGCTGCAGCACTTATTGTCTTTGTGCGGAAACCACGCGTGCTCCCAGAGAGGTAGACAATAAAATCAGTTTTGGGGGAAAGCCCTGAGATATGAGCAGTCCTTAAGTTGCCTGAAATGTTGTACTCCATGGGCTCCAGTAACCTGCTAGAATCAATAATTTCAATGGTAAAGGTCTTGAAGGCCTCATCCGTGGCTGTCCAGGAAAGATTGAAGCTTTCGGGGGTAATGTTGGAAACCATTAGCTGACCAACTTCGGGTTCTGCTGCTAAAGAGGAAAACAAAATGAGTGAGAATTAGATGTCCCCTCTGAAGCCTTATGTTCAGAAATGCTGTGCTTGCATCCACAGCTGCCAGAGTTCTGCGATGAAAAGGGGAATGGAGGGTTCGAATAATAGGTTCCTGCAAACGGACGTGAGCTAAGGGGAAGAAAGTCAAAAAGAGAAAGCGTCTAACAATGCCACACGAATGAAAGCTGTAAGACTGCAATGGTTGCCCATGCTTCTGAGCGCACCCAAGCATCCTTGGGTATGTCTTCACTGCAGCTGGGATCATGCTCCCCAGCACAGGTAGACAGACACACACTAGCTGTAGTCAAACTAATGTGCTAAAAATAGCAGCGTAGCTGGGGTAGCATCGGCAGCTACTCAGGCTAGCCACCTGAATACCAACTAGGGTGACCAGATGTCCAGATTTTATAAGGACAGTCCCGATTTTTGGATCTTTTTCTTATATAGGCTCCTATTTCCCTCCACCCCCTGTCCCGATTTTTCACATTTGCTGTCTGGTCACCCTACTACCAATCCACATGGATTCTCTGGGTATATACCTGGATGGCAAGCCCAAGCCTCCACCTATGCTACCTCCTGCTACTCTGCTATTTTTAGTCTGCTAGCTCATGCCGAGCTAAGACATATCTGTTTACTAATACCGGGAAACACATTCCCAGCTGCAGTGTAGACATACCCTTCGAGGTCTGAGGATGAAAGCAGATGTGTAAGAACACACTGAGGCCCTTAAAGACTTGGAGAATACATTTCACTGCTTTAAGATACGCTGAAACTAGATCCATGGCTTGGTCAAGGAGAAAAGGTTGAGTTTCATTTGAGCTTTTCCTCTCTCCCTTCCTGTTTAAAACACACAAAAGTTGGCATCTAGTCTTGGAGCTTGGACCAAAGTACAAAGCTGTGGTAGCTTCCTGGGGCTTCCTTCTCTTCTGCAGATATCCCTGACAGGCCCCCAAAAGGCACAGAACATTCTGACAATGGAAAATTCCCCCAGAAATAAAAGTCTTGAAAAGCTAGGTGGTGAATGTGACTGGAATAGGGGGAAAACTCCAGTAGAGTGTCCTCTGCTGTTTCCATTAAACTAAGAGAGACAGAGCAATGCATAAGCCATACTTCGGCAGGACACTGTGGGTATGTCTACATGGCAGGCAGAAACCCGTGGCAGCGAGTCTCAGAGCCTCAAATCTAGAGATTTGGATTTGCGCTACAGTGCTAAAAATAGCAGTGTAAATATCCAGGCTTGAGCTGGGGTCTGTTTTCTTTTTAACCCCCTAAAGTTTACTTTCTTCACCTAAAGGACATTTATGTCCACTGTGTCTAGACTATAATCTGATATCAACCCATACTCAGAACTCCTGATGGATGCTTTCAGTGAAAAGTCAATGGCAGTATACAGCGCAAAGCGAGCAATTCATGTCATAAAAACCACTCTAGCCAAGCACAACACCACAACAAGCAAACACTGCATCCTCATTTTGGTAATTCAGTTACAAATTTTCCTAGTTCCTTCTAGCTGCTGGATAAGATGTGCCCAGAGAGAGCAAAAGAGTAAGTCTGAGCCATCCTCCAAGCTAGAGAGACGTCGCAGCAGGTTGCAAAGGGCTTTAAGTAAGGGTTCTGTGAATACTGTCTGAAACAGATCATTAGTGCATCTGACGGAAGAGTCACTGCATCTCAGCTATTGTCACGGAGTAAATGAGATATAGAAAGTCCCATTAATTATAGCCTAAGTATCTAGAAGTGGCAGTGGCAGGGAACAATCCAAGGAAGAATATGTTTGACTTGTGATGGTAGAAGTGCACTGTGTGGCAGGAGATATACTCCCAGGGCATAGCTAAATGAGAGTGGTTGCAATCCACTGCAAGTACAGAGCAGGTAGAGCAAATAAATAAAATCCTGCAAGGTGAAGATGAGGGACAAAATCCAAACTGGAAGGGAAAGAAAACCAAATATCTGACTGGGCAGGTGGGACACGTAGTCTAGGTTCTCTTTATCTGAGGGTTAATTATTTAGAGTTTTGTAGATCATTAAAACAATGTTATTTTTTATTGATGAGAGATAGTCCTGAACCAAAACCATGGAACATCTATGAGCTTTGAGGGATGCAAGATCTGGATATGAATGTGGGGACTAGTGCCCATCTCTGCTTTTCACCAAACCAGACATCATATTAACATCAGTGAAAGGGGAATGCATATCAGTGAAAGGTGCA
This sequence comes from Chelonoidis abingdonii, assembly GCF_003597395.2. NCBI lineage: Eukaryota > Metazoa > Chordata > Testudines > Testudinidae > Chelonoidis > Chelonoidis abingdonii. The sequence goes on from NC_133792.1 coordinate 9,073,045, forward strand.
GAGATGAGTCATACAAATTACTTTCATTATTATTGATAATATTATGCAATTTTTGGTTGTATAAAGCCTCAGTCTCCTCTCACCTACACCAGCTTTACACCACTGTAATTCTATTGACTTTAATGGAGTTACTCCTGATTTACACATTGTGAGAGCAGTAACAGATTCAGACTGGTTAACAGCCCAATACTGGACATCACCCCATAGCAGTAATTCCATATTGTTTTTTTGTGCATTGTTTTGGAAATAACTTTTGGAATCCAAAAAACACAGGTGCTCACGGCCTTGAGTATCTGGGCTATAAAGTCAGGTTTTCATAGCTTTCACAGGGCAACGTCTGCTCTTTCTGATCACGTGCAATGGACATTTGGGTCTTGCAATTCCAACCAGAGAAGTCAGTAAAACAAGCAAAAATAAGTCATTTTAAGGACACATGGGAGCTCCTGAAAGCAAATGACAGCATGGTGGCCCTGAGACTCTCACTAGAAAATCTGATCATCATGAGACATTTCCAGGCATGATATGTCCAGCCAAGCTCTGATAAGCCTCTAGGATTAAGGGTACTCATGCAAAAGAGTGCAGACATTCAAGCGCTCACTGGACGCTGCAATAGCTCTGGCCTATATGCCTCTCTGAAAAGAAGGAAGAAGCATGGAAAGCGATGAATGAATTAGAAAAGGTACCTGTTGTGGTGTTAACAGAAAGGGGTTTGGTTCTGTAGCCCTGAATCACACCATAAAGAATGACAGTGTAGGGCACGTTAGCCTTGAGATCAGTAACATTCACAAAGCGCAGGCTGCCTGGGACTGTGAGATTCCGAGCGTCTTCTGGATTGTTAGGCTCCTGCACCTGAATGACAAAAGTCTCATAGGCCCCTTCTGCTGCTGTCCAGTTGAGCTGGAAACCATCCCAGCTAACCTTCGATACTGTTAACTTCCCGAGCTCAGGTTCCTCCTCTGAATAAAGGACAGAGAGTCAATTAGTTACTGAAATTACAGATTAAGGTAACCAATAATTGAGGTGCTACCTGATGACTTTCCATGCTAATGAATTTCGATTATAGTTAGTATACCTATAGATGCACTATAACATATATGTATAGATTTACATCTGTCCTTGGTAATTCAGTGGAAAGCTTCCTTCAGAGACTTGGCAGTGCAGAGCCGTACAACAAGGAGAGAGCGACAATAATAAATAATCAGCATTTTAATACTATAATATTTCATATAGGAGGCAGCTTCGGAGCTTAGAGCATTTTACAAACATTAATTAAGGCTCCTTATGAGGCAAGTCAGTATTTCCATAACCATTTTACAGCTGCCATTAACAATTCAATGCTTGCCACTCTAAAGCGACGGTGATACTGCAGTATTTCCCATTCCAAGGTTAGACAGGTACAGATGTTCATGTAAGTACTGAGGGCTGTGAATTTTATGTTTTTAATGGTGTCCACTTGAAGAAAGGTTGGTTTTGTTTGTTTGTTTAAAAAAAAAAATCAATTCCTAATTCAAAATGACAAAGAATGAATAGTGGTTTCTCTGCCTGTACCTGCCCATCTTTAGAGATTTGCCCTAATTGTGGTTAACACAAGTTTAATAAGGGCAGATAACAGTAACTTCTTTAAAAAGACAAACTTATTATTTCAAAATAAGAATCTCAGGGACATGCTGTCGAAAGCCTTCCTGTGGTGAGGGAAGACAACTGACAGACATTAAGCTTTTCAAAGTCACGCTGGAAAATAGCATCTTCTAATCTGTTGGTTATGCATGGAGAATCTCCTCTTTTAATCTGTGGCTACCTTTTGGACTGGACCCATTCCATAGCTCTTCTCTCTCTTATTTGAATGGCTGAAATCAAAGTAAGATAGCCATAATAATGATGACAGGGCCTGATCGTGCAACCCTTACACATGTTGCTGAGCACTTACTGGTGAGAGATATTCCACCAGGACCTGGTTTGCAGTTATACTCCTTTAACCCACATTGGTGTAAGGTGCTTTGAAGGTGTGCACCCATTTTATGGCAGGCTGATGTAAAGGGGCCTTATTGTAAATGAGAACTACGCCCAATGAGATTACTTGTGTAGTTGCTCATCATGTAAAGTAAGGGTTGCACATAGTGTGTGTGTGCTTGCATGTATTACATGTCCTAATGTGTACAATATGGGCTTAATTTTCAGAAATGCCAAGCCATTAAGAGCTTCCATTGACTTAACCGGATTTATGAATACTCAGGCCCTATATCTCTGTATAGAAAAGTGATATCACTCAGGTCTACTGAAGCACCAACCAGCTGCCTCCCATCCCCCTGTGATCCTGGAGAGATGACATTGTACAGAGTAACTTTTCACATCAATGCTGCTCAAGAACTTTGCACGAGCTGTTTTAATGAAAATAGGGCTCAGACACACATTATGATATAACACAAATCCTGTCTAGGTAGCACTGTTCAGCTGGAAAGGGAGAATGCAGGCTGGAAAAGAAATCAGTGATCATTTGATGGTAGTAGAGATAAATAAGACATTTCTTTAAAATCAAAATGCCCCCCCCCCTCCACTGAAGAAGAAGTCAAGTCACAGCAAAGTCTTTCAAGGGAAAACATTCTCTATTTTGCAAATGCCATAACAACTTAAAAGCCATTCAGATTACCCTGAACATAACGTTCAATTTCCATTCTCTTCCAAGATGCAGGCTCACAAAAACACTTTTCCTTTCAGTTTCCTGTTCAGGGACATGCATGTTTCATCTGGAAATGCATCCAACTCCCATCATGCTCTCCTGTTCTCAGACACAAAACATGCAATGCACCAATTCTGATTGCTGGGGTGCTCAGCCAGCCTCACTGGTAAAGCCTGGACCATACATGACAACAGAGATGACGATGACGTGGGGAGGGAGAGGAAGAGATGATGTTTCTTAGATTAAAGAAAAAAAGATGTAACACATCATAGAAAAAGATGAGACTGTTCTAACCATTCCCAGGGTGTTCAATGGCCTGGGTAAATCCTATGTCTCACACCAACAGTGATTTTGGTACTGGTACGTGGACTGGGAATATTGCTAGTCTATTGTCTATTTCTCCAACTGTACGTTTGCATCTTGGTATTTGATCATTAGTGAATTGCATTCAGTTTATATGATTGTTTCCTTTTACTGTTGGATTGTTCAGGGAGAAATGAATGTGCTAAAGGAAAATAAGAGGCTGTTTAAAAACTATGAAAACCCCCACTCACAATGTGTTACAATCTTTTTTTTTCCCCTTCAAACATCATCACTTCCATGGAAACCCTGCCCGATACACCCTCCTTGCAATCTTCCTTTTGTTTGGCTCACAATCCAAACAAAACCCAGTTACATATCCTGCTATTTCCATGTGTCTTGTAAATAGCTGATGCATCAAATCCCCTCTTTGCATGCAATTTGTAAAGGGAGAATCAATGCTATGGCCCTTCAAAAGCTGGATGGGGAACTGTCCATGCTACATAACTCAATGCCCTCATTCCAAAGCAACAGGGGTTTTGTCCCATGCAGAAAACAATTTCATGAAGCCTGGCATTTCTGCAATGGAACCGCAGTACGAGATGAAACCCAGAATGCCAAAGCAGAAATGAGAACATATGGATAACAAAATCCATAGAAAATACCTGTGGCAGCTAGAGCATCCAGTGACTGAGAGAGCTGACCTTGAGTGCTTCCGCGGAGAGTGATCAGGTATTGTGTGACAGCTGTGAGATTGGTAAATTCTGTTTCTCGTAGGTTTCCCGGCACAAAGATTTCCTGGGTCCTGTTTAAACTGGGCAGGCTTTTCAGAGTGATAAAGAACTGATCAAAAAATGCATCTTGTGCTGCCCAGGACACTGTGAAACTATTGAAAGTCCTGCCTGTTATTTTAAGGTCATGAAGTTGGGCAGTGGCTTCCAGGATGGAAAAATCAGTGGGCACTGAAAGCAGAGTGTGAGAATCAGTGCTTGGGTTTGTTAAGTAACTTAGCTCTGTAGGTGCTGGGCTGGTAGGATTAAGTGTTGTTTCACTGTCTGATTTTCCAGATGGTGTGACTAGATGTGCTAAACAGAGGTAAATCACAAGTTAAGTTTTTCGTATATAAAAAAAAGGCAAAGATACCAAATGACGCCTAACATCTGAGAAAGGTTAGTTTCTGCAGTTTGCATTAAAGGTCTCTAAATACAGAGAAAGCAGATGGGATAACTGATTGTTTGGAGACTGAATCCAGGTCGTAAGCAAAGGAAACATTACAAAGCATCATGTCAGTCTCATACCTGCCACACTCAATGGCAGCTCTAGAGCATCAATCACAATAGCTAACAATTTAAGGACACTCATTTTCAGTAGAGATACTGGGCCAGATCCTCATCTAGTAGAAATCAACAGAGCTTCACTGATTTCCATGGAACAATGCTGATTTACGCTGGCTAAGAATTTGGCCCTCAATCTCTCAAACATGCCTTGAAGCCACACAATAGGACAGCTAACACACTGCTGATGGAAACCAGAAATGGAACGCATGCTAGGACTGCAAACATATTGAATACAGACTGAGAATTCAGCTCTAGCAGTAGCATTGCAAAATTTCTTCCGACTCTAAGAAAAACAAACTTGGAGCTGTTGTTTGTCTGTACACATGCTGCATTCTTTAAAAAAAAAAAAGAGAGAGAAAATATGAACCTTAAAGAGTTCATGAGACAAAGAGATGAGCCAGCACTTGCTCTGTGCACAGGGTGTCCATGCTACCCAAGAAATTAACATGCCTTAGACCACAATCAGCCTTTGGGGTTCTGAGGGTTACACAGATAAGAAAGAATGCTCATCTCAGTTGGAGGGCAACAGGCAGATAACTTTTCTGAGTCTTCAATTAGCCATGCAGCATTATCTCTTCATTAGTGGACGAGCCACATCATTCCAAACAACTGCCCTGCTTTCTTGTCTCAATGGCATTCATTTAAAAGACAGGCAGATCAGCATGGGTACGTACCCTCGATTCAATATCTGTCTCCAAACTGACAAGATACTAACGTAGCACAAAAATGTTTGCAGAAGAGAAAGAACAATTTAAACATCTTGAAACAAAAACAAAGTAATGTCTAGAAAATACATTTCCAGTTCAAATACTCATGTAATGTACTTTTCTGCTGACCTTCAAGAAATCTGAAAGCCTATGGGAACAATTCATTTACACTGGTCATGGATCAGTGTAACTCTATTACTGACTTAGATAGAGTTCCATCTGATTTACTCCAGTGTGAGACCAGAACCAGGCCCTATACAGTGTATAACTGAAAGGCAGTAGCTTTATCATCATGACAGTACATTACCTACAATGACCACTACTACACTAATTCCCATTTTGCCAGTGAGGATACTGAGTTAGTCTTTAGTTATTAACTGGCTTTATCAGAGTCATTATGTTAATGTGACGCCCCGGGGGCGGGGGATTGCAAAAAGCATGCACCACCTAAATATTAATCTACTATGAGTCTGTGAGCTGCTGTTATACAGTCTGCATTTTGCCAAGGGATGACACCTATTCTTTTCTAAGTATATGTGACAGCAGCAGAATCTGAGGAGTGTGTTAATTTAAGGCAAATGCTGCCTAAATTTTGACCACTCTACATGCATGCTACATCCAACTATATAGACATGCATTGCATACATACACAGAACAGCAGAATTAGGAGAACAGCAAAATTATCACATAGATACAGGATCCATTATGCAAATTGAAATGGAGATCATGGAGACATGCAGAAAAGAATACACAGTATGGAAAGATGTGAGCGGAAAAGGCAGCCTGATTTTATACATTCCCATTGCACTTGCTGTAGAGATAAACACATAACTGAGGGGAAAGAGTGACAAGTAGAGCTAGTTGACAATTTCTGAATTTCAGAAATTTGACAAAATTTCACAATTCAGAAAAAAAAGACAAAAGTTTAAGTGATATTGTCACAAAATTCTAGCCCTCCCCCTATTGATTTGAGCAGATTCAAAGTTGATCAAAGGTTTACAATTGCCAAAATATCAAATTTTGAAATTCCAAAATAAAAAGGGGAATTTTTGAAAAAAAGTCACAATTTTCTTCCTTTTTTTCTGTCCAGCCCTATGGAAAATGACTCCATTTTAATTATTCAGTTCTATTATTTGCAGGCAAGGACTTAATTTTTTCATGCAGTCTATTACTAATAGAAAGAAGGATGATGGAATATGTGAGAACTCCAGTGAGTAACTCACACGAAGGGGACACGCTTGCAACTAGTATTGAATTCTGGATCTTACTGTTACCAGTAGGTTATACATACTGGGCCAAAAGCTGCTCTTAGTTTTGCCCATGGGACTCCACTTACTTCAGTTGGAGTTGCAGGGCATAAATTGGCCCATGGCATGCAGGTAAAGCTACACTATCATATCATTTACAATCATTTTATTGCAAAACTAGCTAGGGATACTGTTTGGGGGTTTAACAACAAGACACAAAAAGGGGAAACAACTCGATAAGTAGAGAGAAAACCCCTAATTAGTTCCAGAGTAACCCATAATAGAAAAATGTATGGCTTAGTGTACAGACGTAGAACTGAGACAGAAATGCAAAATAGCTGGATACGTGGAAAACATCCAGGTAATGTAGCTAGTGATAGCTATCAGTGCATAAGAGATTGTTAATAAGTAGACGAATGGACAACAGAAAATGTAAGTAACAGTTTGATCGTTGAATAACAAAGTGTATGGGTGGCAGAGACATGTGAAGGTAAGAACATTTAGATAAATGGACAAAAGAGAGACAAACTAGAAGACCCAGATGGATGGGTGAGAGCCACAGAATGTTCCCTAGTAGAATGACGAATGAATAGCAGATGCACAGGAATTACACTCAAGAAAGGACATTTGGATGGACAACAGATAAATTGCTATGAGAATTTCTTGTCAAAATGAAATACCTATATTTATTATCCTGAGGGTAAAACTTTCAAACTGAGGTGTCCCTTTTATACATATAGCCTATCCTTTCCTAGGTGGAGGTTCTTGGGCCTTCTGGGGGAATTCCATTTTAATTTCTCACTTTTACTTTCACAATGAAGAATGTTAATATCCTGCCTGGATGTCAGATTTCTCTGGTGCTTGGGATGGAGATGGGAGTGTTCCTTTCTACTATTTCTTGTTTTTTTGTCTTTTGCTTTATTTATTGGAAAGAGATGGCCACAATCGATTCACTCCCAGGTCTCCCATCAACCCACGTTCTATGCCTCGGGGCTCTCACCCTCCCAAGATAGGATTTCAGCCTCAGGGTCAACCATGAAACTTCCATCCTATTTTGGGGCCTCCATTTAAATATCCCTCTCTTCTGCCTCAGCTAGATGGTTACGCTCCATTTGTACCATTGGAGAACAACAAAGGAAGCAATTGGTGGCCAGGATTTGATTTAAGGTCTTGCTTGTGGTGGATTAATATACCACAATGGCGACCAGTAAAAATTCTGTATTGCCAGTAGTTGCTGCACACTGATATCTGCAATACCCATTTACACCTCTGCTTCAAACAGGAATCAAATGTGGTAACTATGTAGCATCTGTTGGCAAATTACTTTTCAGTGGTAACTATGCAGGTTCCTATTAGGCTGACTCACCTATTCATTGTTGATAAAGCTTATGCTACAATAAATGTGTTAGTCTCTAAGGTACCACAAGTACTCCTATTCTTATTGTTGATAATGTTACTTTGAGCGTGGGAAAACAGAGACACAACTTCAGACAAGGAGAAGCCATAAGAGGAAGAAGGACTGACACAGAATATTGAATATTGAGGGTGCTCAGAAGACAGAATGAATCTTCTTTAGTCATTCAACAGAGTAGAAAGTTATCTTCTCCAAGCCATGCTCTCATTCAGCTCTTGACCTGTAACTCACTTCCAAAGACAAGAGAGCATCTCATCCAAGACATGTCAGTAGTCACTGAACAATCTGTGCACCGTTGCAGAGGAATGTTAAGCGGGCACTCAGCTATTATAAAGTCCATTCATTTATTTCCACATGCCACTCATGCGTAACGTATTACTGCTCCTCCTTCTGCAGCATCCACATTATGTTACTCAGGCACCCGCTCCAGAACTGGAGCAGGGGGAAACAAAGATGCAATCTGACTGCTCAGTTTCCTCAAAGCTGGGCTATGTGATTACACTACAAATTGACTCTCTGCCTCGATAAATGTGTTTGGAAAGACATGCTGGAGAAATGGTCTTTCCAGCTAATACATGGCTTATTCCCCTTTGCTTCTCATATCATTCTAAACTGCAAATCTACCATGCTCCTGGGTGGAACGACTAACAAAGTGGACCATGATTAGGGACCCCTTAGTTAATAACTGAAAGGATGTACCTGTTGTAGCCACAGATTCAAGAGGATGGGAGCGCTGTCCTCCGATCATTCCATACACCTTGATTTTATAGGATGTGTTAGCCTGGAGGCCATCAATCACAGTGCCTAAGGAGTCTCCGGGCATGAAGATTTCTGCAAGGGGCCCAGCTGCCCACGCCACCTCCTTGTACTCCACCACAAAACTAGTGTAGGCTCCTGAGTCCGCCTTCCAGGAGAGACTAAAGCCATGTGCTGTCACATTGGAGACCACAACATCCCTCAGCGTATCCTCCCCCATCCCAGAAGCCTCTGAACTCCAAGATCCAGAGTACTCATCTGGGCGGGGAGTCGCCTCCCACTTTAGATCTAGACTATGTGTGGCTATAAAGAAAGAAACAAGCAAAGGGTAGAATATGAAATACTTAATTCCTTCCTTTTTCTAAGAACAAAAGTCAGTGAACTGTGCACTTCATACTTACTACCTGGTCGTGAGTAGAACCATCTAAGCAGATTTTGAAACCAGGACCTTGAGCACCAAAGCACAAACCTCTACCACATGAGCTAAAGGATCCATTCAGTTACTTGGTAGCAGTAGATGACTGTTATCCACTAACGGGCTGGCCACTGAAGGAGATTGTGACACACCCTATGCCAGCGTGCTACACAATTTGCAGAGATTCTTAATTTGTGTGTATGTGCGCACGCAAAGGGGGAGGGTGTTGTTTATATTCTCAGAGAAAGATTGAAGAAAGTATGAGGGAGAACCAGCCAGACATACAATGCATAAGAAAATAAAGTCTTCAGCTCAAGGGCTGGAGCAATGCCTATCTTACAAGATTTCAGTAGGAGATAATTGACTGATGCAAACAAAAAAAAACCCTGCAAAACAAAACCAAAGGCTCCCTGACCTCTGCAGGCCTGACTGAACAAGTCAGGGAAGATTAAGGAGAAAGACTAAAATACACAACATGGGTAAAGGAAGGGAACATTGAAAGCAAACACTCCCTGCCCTAAAGCAGATTGCATTTTATAAGTTGCATATGAATCAGTTTCCCTTTTTTTTTCCAGTGAGGACAGATCTCTCTTTTAATGAACAATTTTTCCAAGCTGCTTTTCCCTGGGTTCCTCCCCTTCATCCTTCCTAGGATACAAAGAGCTAGTTCGGTCCTAGCCATGCTCCTGGTGTCTTCCACTTGAATCAGTTACTGTCTGTTCCCTCCTGCTCAGAACAAGCACTCCCCCGCCGCCCCGTGGTGAAATGGACCGACAGACATCTATAGCTGTGGGCAGAGTGTGCGAGCTGACAAGATTTGTTTTGCTTGGCCTGCGGACTGGAGGATCTCACACATGCTGGGACATGGATGGAATAAAGAAAGAAGCAAGCCCTCAGTTCGCACACCCACAAGATCTTGTTTTACAGCTCCTGATTCTTATGCATTTGAGATGCATCCGTCCCCAATCAAGGGACAGATCCCAGAGAAACGTTACATCAATTCCGGCTGCTGCATGTCAGGTGATGCTTCAGGAGCTTCTCAGTTTATTCATGGGCCAGACCAAACACTCAGAACATTACACTGGTTTCATGCATATTTTTTTTAAAATATCCCAAGAAGATAAAGAATAAGACTTTGGGAATTTGATTTTGATGCTGGAAATGACTAGCTTGTAAAACTCCAAAGCAAGGTCCTTCTGATGTATGTTGTTTAAACCTTTTCACCCTCTATGTATATTTCCTGTGAGGGTCTGAAGATTCATCAAAGAGAAGCGGGAGAAACAACCCTGGAGAGATCAAAGCTTTCTTCATCCCTGCAGTGTAGACCTTCAGCTTTGTTCTGTGTGTCAGTGCCTCCTATGTTTTCTCTCACTTGGCTACAGGCCTTATTTTTTCATCGTACAATGTGGATGTTTACAGCATATGAACTCTCAGCTGTCTTGAATTATCCAGCTCTGTAAACCATTTATAGGTACAGTTGGCATGAAAATTACAATGGAAAATAAAGTTGGGTTGGATTGGATTGACTGTGTGGCAGCAAAATAAGGTGCCTACTTTAATTTTCAGACTTCACAATACCAAGCAATGTTCTCTTGTCTACAGCTGCTAATTTGTACGATCTGGGATTTCTTGCATGAGTTTGACCTCTAGATGGAATTGAGGGAAAGAAGATGAAACTCTCAGGCCCAGATCTTCAGCTGGTGCCAACTTATGTAACCTCACTGTTTTCAGTGCAGCTATGCTGATTTATACCGGGTGAGTGCTAGCCCACAATATTTAAACATAAAACACCCTGAAAACATGTAGGAGCCGATTATCTTTTACCCTAAGGCTGTAGACTGACATAGCCCTGTCTTTGGGCCACATTTACACACTGAACTCAACAGGAAGCTCCGCTGTCTTCAGTAGAAACTCCTTGAGGAATAGGGTACTGCTCACGGTGAATACTGGTGGAAGAATGGGTTCTCTTTTATAGAGAAGTGCAGCAGTTGTGCTATCCAACGGACTCAAGGGATTGAGACTAGCATTATGACATCAGCTTTCCTACGCTATTGAAAGAGAAAAATGGTAACTGGCAAAAGAGGAATTGTGAGGGCTCCAACAATATTCTGATGCTTTCAGTGTCAAGAAAGGCTGCAATGAAAATTCATTAAGGTGTGCATAGGGGAATATTAAAAGGGTGTGTTGTTAACATCTTTGTCCCCCTTCTTCTTTGATTGCTAGAGTGTAGGGAAACAAAATAAACCATTAGACAGACACACACAAAATCGTCCAATTTAAAGGAAAGAATGAGGTTGTACATTCTCTGCTGGAGAATAAGTGTATTATGTGGGTCTCCTTAAGGGATAAGCAGGCACACAACAGAGGAGATGGAGAGAAACAAAGAGATAAGGAAAAGACATGGCTACACCTCAGTTAGGCTTTCACACTAGACAGAGAGTAACCAGGTTTTTGCAGCGAGCTGACGTGTTCAAAGCTGATCCCCAGCAGCTTGGAAAGCCGGTGACATTCTGCTTGGACCATCTCACCCGCTCTTTAAGAGGATCAGACACAGTGCACCCATTCAGACCCTGTTACTTACCAGTAGACTCCTTCACTGTTGTGGGTTTGCTCTTGTGCCTGCCTTTCTCTACCACTAGGGTGATGATATATTCTGTACCAGGGTCCAGCTCTCGCAAGATGTAAGAGGTGCTATCTGCTGGTATCTCAATTTCATTCTTCCTCCCAGATGGGATCATGTAAGTGAGGCGGTAGCGGTCAAACTTAGCCAGTGGTCTTCTCCAGCGGAGGGAGAGGGTCGTTTCAGTGTTATCACTGACCGCTAAATCCTTGGGATTATCCAGATCTGCACATTAAACCACAGAGTTATTTATACATCAGATTTTTTTATGTTCCTTGGTGCAGGAGCTGTGTGCTGCCATGTGGGTATTCTGTAAGCTAACTGCAGAAAGAGCCTTAATTATACCTGCTGCCTTAATGGATTCACTGTATAACACTAGCCTGATTTCCCTTTCTATGTCTTTCAGCCTCTATTCCTTGGTCTAAGTAGTAGCAGGTGACGTTCCTTTTATATGCAAACCAAACTGAATCCAGATCTCCCTCACGAACATTCATTTCAACAGGACTGCATGGAGGAGAGGCAGAATCTGCCCCCCGGTTTATTCATTTTTAACAACACTCAGTTTCAGCCAGTAATTCCCACATTGAACTGTGTGATGAATCTGGAGCACAGGTTTTCAGCCTGGCAGTCATGGGGAGAGTGGGTGCCACAGACAGGTATCAGGGGGTTGCAATCACACTGCCCTTCCCACAGTGGTAACGGAAAGGGGGATACCAGTACGGAAACAGAGGTCTGGATACAAAAAAGGTTGAGATCCATTGAACTAGAGCAAGTTTTTAGGAAGACATTCAATCCTGGTTAAAAGACTTTTAGGGATGGAGAATTTGCCACATCCCTCACTAAGCCATCCCAATGGTTAATTGTACCCACTATTAACATTTTATGTATTTGGAACTGGACTATACCATATTTTGTGGGATTTTCTCTTTTCCCCAGTAACAAAATTCACTTTTAGTGGAAGAGACCATGAGGACTGCACAATTTACAAGACAACTACACTTGGTCCTACTGGGGCTTGTGAACGGCTCCGGCTTTTTTGCCCTTTCCCCCCGTGTGGCCAAGAGAAAGGATCATCTCACCGGTTGCAGCATTGATAGTAGCTGGAGTACTTTCTCTGTCCTGTTTCATTGCTGTCACTCCAAAGCCATATTCAGTTCCAGGCCTCAGACCTATGGTGAACATGTAGAGTTGTGTCACTGTCTAGGGATGGGGCTAGATAAAATGTTTCTTGGTTTTGTTTTGCATAAGAAAGCTGTAGTGTGTAGTGGCGTGGGATCTTTCCTTTGCTTTGAACATTAAGAGCCAAATTTTCAAGCAGCCTCCAGCTGGCCTCCAACGTGGAGGAAAAAAACTTTTACATGCACAGTCAACTTGATTATTTATTATTATCATTGCATTACCTAGAGACTCCAACCAAGATCTGGATCCCTGTGTGCAAGGCACTGTACAAACACATAAAAAGTGACAGTTCTTGCCTCAAAGAGATGATGATTTAAATAAATTGTACCTGCATGAGTGTGCAGACTTCCATGTTGAATGTGAAAATCCCAGCTGATTAACTGGCAGGCAAGAGGTCAGCTTGCAAGCGTAAAAAGGTGCATGCTCACTTTTGCAAGCACATGCAAAAGTGGCACAGAGAAGCAGAGACTCGGTGTCCGATTTTTAAAGGTATTTAGGTGCCTGGAGGTTCAGAGAGGCACCTAGAGAGATGTCAAAGTGACTTAAAATCAACTGCCATTGATTTCAAAATCGATTTGAAAATTCTACTAGGCACCTATCTGCATCTTTAAATACCTTTAAAAATCTGGCCCTCGGGCTGAAAATGTGGCTTTTGACAGGAACAAAGAAACTGTGTACCCAAGTTAGTAAAAAATGAACCTCCTAGTATCTAAACTGTCTTCAAAGTCTTTTACCTCCTGAATATCTTTTCTACCATAAAAGATTCAAATACACTTATTATCCCAGTCTGCACGGATTTTGGGGTGTTTTTAGGTCTCTTTCATATATTCACATTTCTCTTTACATCTCTCCAATGTGACTTTTTATAGCTCTATATTTTTGTAAATTCTTTGTAACCCTGTCAGAAGATACAATACTTTACACTCAGTGAGTCTCCTGTTCCTCTGTTGTGCATATAAAATTCTTAGTGTCAGGGAAAGTTCTGTTCATAACAAAGGAAGAGCGGATCTCTCTAGATAGCTTATGAGACCCTACAGAAAACAATGTTGTTATTCAATTTTGATGCAATATGTTGTGATTATATAAATATTATGGTGGGCTGAGACACCAGCTGGGGACTTAAAATAAAGCCCAAACTCTGATTCAATTCAAGAGCACTTTATTCATGGCTAGTTTTATTAACCTAAGATTTCAAAACAGCCAACAGCTGGGAGGGGAGAGGACAAGGCCTTCTCCTTGAAGAAGCTTCCTCTTTGTTTTCAAAGCCCTGCCCCAGATCAACCATGTGACAGGCAGGGTACCTGGTTCTATTTGTAACCCCTTACATGCCTTTACACCTTGCCACAAGGCATCATGGTGATAGGAGGTCAGATCTCTGGATGGTTACTGGTGCCTATTACATTAATAACAATCTCACTTTGATCCTACCTGTGAGCGTAGCCTTGGTTGTGGTCTGGTTACTCCTTGGCACAGTTATCTCAGCATGGTCTCCACCTGAGATGGGAGCGAACTTGATTCTGTAGTTATAGATGCTGGCTTGGCTGTTCTTCCACTCCAAAGTGATACTGTTGTCTGTCTGAGACACGTGTTTCAGGTTCTTTGGTGCATCCAAGTCTGAGGAGGGAAAAAAGGTTTTTTTCTCTCAGGACACAAAGAAAGAATGATTCAAAACGCCTGGCATATGGTACCATCTACAAGATGAGATCAGTTTTCCCACAGAAGTTACCACTTCAAGGAAAGCAGACACCACCTGTGAAAATTTTTAATTTTGTTTAATTGAAAACCCCATTTTCCGTCACATAAAAGTTGTGATGGAAAATTGTTGACCAGCCCTGGAATTCAGTATTTAAAAGATACAGTCCAACCCTGGCCTAAAGGGATTTTATCTAAAAATTCCATGAACTATCATAATTTACTCCCAAAATGGACTCAAATCCTGCTTTGTTAAAACAACTCCAACCTGGGGCAAGCAAGGATTTCATTCTCCCTGTTCCATTTATTACCCAGCATTGTCATATGACTTCATTAACAGATCCAAACCATGACTGCATGCTAAAATGCACACCTTTTACACACACAAAAAAAAAGAAAAGAAAAAGGAAAAAAAAACGAGAAGTCCTTGTGGCAACTTAGAGACTAACAAATTGATTTGGCATAAATAAATAAATAAACACATAAATAAATCTGTTGTTAGTCTCTAAGATGCCACAAGGACTCCTGAGACAGTCTGAGACAGACTAACATGGCTACCCCTCTGAAACCTTTTACCAAAGCATTCTCAGCATAACCAAAGGTGAAACTGAATTAAAACAAAAGCAGGCAATGGATTCCCAGGATGGAAAAAGGAAGAGAGTTCTCTTCTAATCCACTATGGATGTAAGCAGAATAATAACAGCTGTTCAGAACTAGACACTGTGGTGATGGCAGTTATAGGAAAAATTTAGGTCAATAAACAGACAGACAGGCAGATAAGATAAGAAGAACACTGTTTGTTGGTGGGGGGAAAAACAGGAGATTCAGAGTAAAAGTATCAAAAGGTCCTAAATGATCTGGGAACCTAATTTCAATTTTCAAAAGAGATGCAGGTACTTAGGAGCCTAAGTCTTTTGGAAAAGCAATGGGATCTAGGTTCCTAAGTAATTTTTGAAAATTTTACTCGACTTCCGTAAACCTCTGTGACTGCTATAGTGCTATGTTGGCATAATAACTGTGAAGTGAAGCAACATGCTACAGCTAATTAGCATGGATGTGTTGATGGTGATTGGAGTAGAGCAGAAGACAAGAAGCTATGACCATCTCCGAACAAGCTCTTTACCTGTGACAAAGATTTCATTCACAGGGTCGCTGGCCATGTCCCCGCGCCGAGAGATCAGCGTCACCTCATACTCTGTGTGTGGCTTCAGATTCCCAATTGAGTACTGGCTTTCATCCTCAGAGAGGTCGATGGTCGTCCTGTCCCCAGGAACATCCTTGGGTCCATAGGTGAGCTCCATGTCATCGATTTCAGCCAAAGGTTTGAACCATGTGATTAAAGCTGTGGTGTCTGTCACATCTCTTGCCTCAATCTGGCTTGGGCCATCAAGCTCTGTTATGGAAAGAGGAAAAACACGAATTTTCTGATCCCATCATAGAGAGATCAAACAGAGTATGGACATTGACCTTTAATAGTTGAATCAAAGCAACGTTAAAATGAGTGGCTCCTATTAGTTGAAATTCATTTTCATGTCGACTTACTTATGGCCCGTAATGTTCTACCGATGCAGATGGGAAGTGTTGTGTTACGCAGGAAGGAAAAGGTCCTGCGCTGGCACAGCAAGTATAAGCAGAAGTCCAAGCAGGTTCTCCAGTTGCACCAGGGACCCTGATGGTGCCAAGTAGTTTCCATGTGGTGTGCTAAGGATGTGGAGCCTATTTCACTTTGTTGCACTCTCTGAACAGGAATAAAGTGTATGCTGGCCCACTGCCAGCTAGAAGAAACATTCCTTTCCTCCCCAGACAGGTAACCCAGGCATTCCTTGTGTCAGCTACTTCAGCTCTTCCTGGCTACATGTTTTCAAAAGGGGAAACTTTTGAAAGTGTGGCTTGGTTTGCCTCCTGTTTAGCATCTCCACAGAATATACAAAATAACAGATTAGTACTTACTTGTGGTAAACACTCTAAACAGCCCAGGTCCTCTGGTTTTGTTTTTCACTACATGCAGGGATACGTTATATTGTTGTCCTGGCGCCAGACCTGGCTGCATATATGATGTGTCTGGTCTCTTCAAACTGTTGGTTATGTCCCCATTATCTTCCTTTTTCTGTAACGCACAAGGCATTTGGTTAAAATTAAAGTTGGACTAACTGTTTTTTATTCCTCCAAACTCTAACATTTCCTGAAGACAAATTGATTTTAATGAAGTTTTTGATGGGAAAGTTTCTGAGGTCCATGAAGGGTCTCTCCGGTCATTTCCAGAGAGACCACATCGAATCCAAAACAAACCTTTGGAACAATTCCATTTTGTGAAAACATTGGAAAAATTTGGTTTTCATTCCAATGAGGAACAAAAACAAATTTTAAAACCCTCAGAAGTTATTGTGAAATAAAATGGGCATTCTCTGGCCAGCTCTAGTTCGAATGCAGCATAAAAGGAACCCAACACCCTGCACTTGTACATAGAGGTGTCACAGGTTGAGCTTTTTCCCTTACCATATTTCGGAAGACGAGTTCCCAGCCATCAAATGAAATGTTCAGAGGATCCCACTCCACCTGCACAGATGTCTCCCTGATGGATTTGAATTTCAGGCCTTCAGGAGCAGGCAGATCTATGAGGAGAAACAGCAAGAGGGTAGTTGCATAGAGTCCCCACAGATCAGAGAACTAGGTATTCACAAACAAGTACTATGGTGAAAATCACTGGGGATGTTTTGAGATACTGCAAAATGCTTAAATAGTACAGTGATGGATGCTATAGGAAAAACTGGATAAGATAGATAGATGGGGTGTATGGGGATAGAGAGAGAGAGAGAGAGAGAGAGAGAGGCAGGCAATTAGTACAATGAACAAACACATGGTGGACAAATATCAGAGGTGGGTTCTGTAGATGGGTGGATGACTTTTTTTCTGTCCCCAAAGATGCCAGAGTTAATTTGGGACGCACCAAACTATAGGAAAATCTATCCCTCATCCTGACTCCTCTCTCCCACCTCTCCAGCCACCGTACATAAAGCTTCAGCAAGACTAAAAATGCCATCAAGAATCTTCCCTCCCTTTTGCAAAGAAGGGGGATTCATATTCCAACGACCCTTCGTTTTTCTTCTTTAGGACTTTTTAATCATCCTTGATTTCCAGACACCCCTCTCCCCCCCCCCAAAAATGTCCGCCACAGCCACCGACATATGTAGTGATGCCTTTTAAGAGACGACGGTGCATAGCTATGTACTTAGCCAGTTTAGCAGTTCTTGTGGTACACGTGCAGCAATACATTGTTAACGCAGCAGGATCAGGACTTTAGCCCCCTTCTACACTTACAGGCAGGGCGCCCAGAGAGGGGGCCAAATGGGGCAATTTGCCCCAGGCCCCAGGCCCTGCAGGGCACCCTCGAGAGTTTTTTCCGGAGCCCTGGAGCGGGGTCCTCACTTGCTCCAGGGGCCCTGGAAAACTCTCGAGCAGGGCCTGGGCCCATGGAGCTTCTTCCTCTTCTGGTCTTCTGGGGGAAGGACCCCCCACCACTGAATTACTACTGAAACACGATCTGCCGCCGAAGTGCCAGGTCTTCGGCGGTAATTCGGTGGTGGGGGGTCCCCGCTGCCGAAGACCCCAGGCCCCCTGAATCCTCTGGGCGGCCCTGCTTACAGGTGGTAGTTCCATTCCTTAGAACCTTTCCAAGCACTGTAATTAGCACGTTCATGCAGTAAATTATCAGATATATTATATATGACCACGATGCCTCTGCTTTCTCAAGAGGGTCAACTGGAAATAGATGAGCATATTGCGGTGGCAAGATTGAAACAGCAGGATAACGAAGAGTGAATGCACTTATTTAATCTGGCTCTGATCATGCAAGTTACCCTTAAAAATAAAGAATAATATTCTACAGCAGCAGCTTATAACAGTGTTATTATAGGGCTAGAGGACCATTGGTGTAGAATAGTGCGGTATGGCATGCCCTACAAGGGGCTGAACCTTGTAGTAGTGAAAGACATTGAGATGTTATAAAGAAAGGTGAGATAGATGTGCAATGAAAGTGATTTGTACTTGGAAGCATTGACAATCCAATCACAATAGTATTGAGCCAAATGCTTTTACATGAATGCAAGAAAACAATTTTACAGGTGGAGTCCCAAAGCCTTAAACTGTAGCCTGTTATGACAGAAGACAGAGTTTTGATTTACAGGAACCCAGTGATATTCAATGGAAGGCCTCATGCAGAGCAGGAACGCTCCAGTATTGTAATCCTATTGTTTTGAAGGCATACCATTGGAAGAAAAGATTGGAAAAGAAAACTGAGGAGACTCTGGCTTGGTCCAGACTTTAAGAGGAATACAACAGAGAAAGAACAAGAAAAAAGAAAAGTCCCAAAGAAAAGAGACAAGTCAATTTGTATTATGGAGCACAGAGATGGTCAAATATAGAGATTTGTGTTTATTTTAAACTCACAGGTTGCCACCCTGGCACTGATTGGAATACTCTTCTTGTTCTTTAGGATGGCAAACACACGGATAAAGTATTCCACGCCAGGCTCCAGTTCAAGGATGGTAGCAGATGTCTCGTTTCCAGGCACCCTGAACTGCAGTTCTAGGCCACCAACGCTGGTAGGGACATAGGTGATGAGATACTCATTGACTACATTCTCATTCTTCCACTCCAAATTGACTGTCTTATCCGTCACGTCTGTCACTGTCAAGTCACTTGGAGGGGACACTGCCAGGGGGGAAAAATATCAATGAGACATTAAGACAGTGGGCCAATTTCTGCCCTGTACGCAATCACTCTTCATAGTACTACACGCTCTCCTCTAATGGCTGATGCATAGTGGTTTATAAGGCCACCAGAGCTGCCTGTTAGGGAACTTAATGATTTATCTCAAGTGCTAATCGCCCATGAGTTTACTGCTGAAAATCCTGAGTTCAAATCCTACTGTCAGCTTGGGAGAGGCCAGCTATCTGGAATTACTCCAACAATTTCAGTGGAATTATTCCAGATTTTCATGTGTGGGAGATCAAAATGTGACTCAGGATTCTTCTGCTGGGAGGAAACTGGAGGAGATAAAGAATTGGAATGTTACCATAGGGAGAGCAAAAGAAACACAGAAGGGTTTCGTAGCCCAAGAGTTACAACTCCTATAGGAGTGACTGCACATTGTCTTAAGGGCTTGTGCTAATAGCAAATGACAAAACTCCCAGTGCTGACTCATCTTTGCTGACCAGCAAGTCAGAGAGGATGGGAGTCAAGACTGCCCATTCCACAGGTTGATTTACTCCCAAGGAGCAGTCAACCAGCTGAGCTCCTTGGTCTCTCCTTGCATGGTGCCACAGCGAGGCATGCACTCTGTTCCGTACACCTGAATCAGTTGCTATGCTGCAGATACAAACCCTCACTTTCCCAATTCAGCATAAACAAGAGGGGTCATACAAAGAAAATGCATCTTTAATCTGCAACCTGGCCATCAGAAATATACAGAATTCAGACTGTCAACCTGTGAAGTCTTTAGCCTATACTCAAGTATGCCTGGAGGGCTGTAAGTCTTATTTTCAAGTCAAAGCTCACTCTACACTTTAAAAAGCTACTTCCCTTGGCAAATCCAGCTGACTCCCTAGTTCTAGGACTCTTTACCTTCCCCACGGCTGAGCAGATGTATTTCAGATACAACCAGTACAGAAGAACACAACAGAAGAAGTGTCATGGGAAAGTAAAAGTGCAGTAGGCCCTATTGCCAGCCACTTGTAAATCGCTGCATAGCCACTGGTTTCAGAGTAGCAGCCGTGTTACTCTGTATCCACAAAAAGAACAGGAGGACTTGTGGCACCTTAGAGACTAACAAATTTATTTGAGCATAAGCTTTTGTGGGCTACAGCTCACTTCATAGGATGCATAGAATGGAACACACAGACAGAAGATATTTATACACACAGAGAACATGAAAAGGTGGAAGTAGCCATACCAACTGTAAGAGGCTAATTACTTAAGATGAGTTGTTATCAGCAGGAGAAAAAAAATTGTAGTGATAATCAAGATGGCCCATTTTAGACAGGTGACAAGAAGGTGTGAGGATATTTAACATGGGGAAATGAGTAGAGACTGGGAGTGGCTGGGTCATTACACATATTGAATCTATTTCCCCATGTTAAGTATCCTTACACCTTCTTATGGGCCACCTTGATTATCACTACAAAAGTTTTTTTTTTCCTCCTGCTGATAATACCTTATCTTAATTAATTAGCCTCTTACAGTTGGTATGGCTACTTCCACCTTTTCATGTTCTCTGTATGTATGTATATTTCTTACTATATGTTCCATTCTATGCATCTGATGAAGTGGGCTGTAGCCTACAAGAGCTTCTGCTCAAATAAATTTGTCAGTCTCTG
Source organism: Chelonoidis abingdonii (assembly GCF_003597395.2). NCBI lineage: Eukaryota > Metazoa > Chordata > Testudines > Testudinidae > Chelonoidis > Chelonoidis abingdonii. The sequence goes on from NC_133792.1 coordinate 9,093,763, forward strand.
AGGTGCCACAAGTCCTCCTGTTCTTTTTGCATATCCACTGAAGTCCATGGGAATTGTACAGATTTATACCAGGTGAGGAACATAGCTATAGTGTTAGCCTTGCCAGCCTCTTGGCCATCGAGTGGTAACTATTAGACCCAAGAACAAAAGAGATAACAAGAATTCTGGTCGCACTCACTTGGACCAAACGCTTCTTTAACCCCACTGACTTCACTGGGGTCGTTCCTGACTTACACCATCATAAACAAGATCCAAATCAGACCCCAGCTTTGTTAAAAAAAAAAAACCCTTAAATCTCCATTCACTGATGAATAAACAAAGGGTAATTTAAGGGTGGTTGGCTGGCTCAGACCGACATTAAAACCTACCATTGGAGCAGTCATCCCCTTCGTATCCATCATCACAAATGCATTGCCCATCAACGCAGCGGCCCATGTCGTTGCAGTTGTTGGGGCAGGATCGCTCACTGCAGTCCACTCCTCCAAAGCCCTCTTCGCACAGGCACTGTCCGTTGATGCAGAGACCCCGGTTGTTGCAGTCATTGGGGCACCTCAGCTCAGCACAGTCCTCCCCTATGTACCCCTCATCGCACACGCACTGCCCATTGATGCAGCGCCCATGCTCATTACAGTTGTTGGGGCACCTCAGCTCTCCGCAGTCCTCGCCCACAAAGCCCTCTTCGCACACACACTGCCCGTTGACGCAGCGCCCCCGGTTGTTACAATCGTTCGGGCACCTCAGCTCCCCGCAGTCCTCGCCGATGAAGCCCTCGTTGCACACGCACTGCCTGTTGACGCAACGCCCGCGGTTGTGACAGTCATTGGGGCACTTCAGCTGGCTGCAGTCCTCGCCCGTGAAGCCCTCGTCACACTCGCACCGCCCATTGACGCAGCGGCCCCGGTTGCTACAGTCGCCAGGACACCGCAACTCACTGCAGTCTTCGCCCATGAAGCCTTCCTGGCACACACACTGCCCGTTGACGCAGCGGCCCTGCTTGTTACAATCTTTGGGGCACTTCACTTGGCCACAGGCGGCACCAGCAAAGCCCTCGTTGCACACGCACTTCCCATTGACGCAGCGCCCCCGCCTGTTGCAGTCCTTGGGGCACCGCCGCTAGCTACAGTCGTCGCCCACAAAGCCCTCATTACAGATGCAGAGCCCATTCTCGCAGCGGCCGTTGTTGTTGCAGTTGTTGGGGCAGGTCAGCTCCCCGCAGTCCTCCCCGGTGAAGCCCTCTTCACAGTAGCAGGTCCCGTTGACACAGCGCCCACGGTCGTAGCAGTCACTGGGGCAGATAAGCTCGCCACAGTCTTCACCCGTGTAGCCTTCATTGCACACACACTCTTTCTCCACGCAGCGCCCACGGTTATTGCAGTTGTTCAGGCAGAGCGGCTCACTGCAGTCCTCGCCCGTGAAGCCTTCGTCACACACACACCACCCCTTCACACACTTTCCACGCTCGCTGCATGTCACCGGGCAACGCTCTTCACTGCAGTCCTTCCCGGTGTACTCCTCGAAGCACAAACAGACACCATTGATGCATTTGCCTTGGTCACTGCAGTCATTGAGGCAGGTGAGCTCGCTGCAGTCCTCCCCAGTGAAGCCCTCATCACAGATACATTTGCCATTGACACAACGGCCTTTGTTGTTGCAATTGTTCAGGCATTCTGGTTCTGAGCAGTTGGGTCCTTTCCAGCCAGGTTCACAAATGCAACCACAGTGCTCACTGCTGTAGTTCCCTCGTCCACTGCAATACGGCGTGGTGTCCACTTGACCTGTATCAATGAATCAGAAAACTCATTAGACACACAAGATTGCTACTAAGAGCACTCTGGTACCACTTATATGGGACGGATCAGAGTTACAAAATTTTATAATCTTGTATAAAATGGCAGGGGTTATCATCCACTGAACCCAGGAGCAACTGTTACCTCTTCTCTTTAAAAAATGTTAATCGTGGTAGCAGTGGGATGGGGCCAATGTGGCTAGTGAGCCTGGATTCATGGCCTCCTCACACAAATATCACCTAGTGATTAAGAGTTGGGTGAATCTCAAAAAAATTGGCTTGGATAAATATCCAAAAGTTTTTTGTATGATTACACACTTCAGGTTTGGGTTGTGCCACGTATACCCTGAAAATTGCTTCTCACACTTCATTCCACTGCCCTGACAGCCCCGACCAAACCCAACAAGAGCAGAAGTATGATAAAGATAAGAAAATTTTTAAAAAGACTAAAATTTCTATAATAATCAGTGATGACAGGAGCTTCAGAAAACACCTGAATGGGGCTTGATTTTCAGTGTGGTTGCTCAGCATTTTCTGAAGATCCGGTCTCTTCAAGGCATCTTCAAGAGCCAAAATACATCCCTGATTCCCTTTTAAATTTGAGTTCACTGACAACTCTTTAATTCACACTAACAACAGGGAAGAGCTGCTGCCATTTACTGCATTTTGTGGATTAGCAGGTCTGTCCCTTTCATTGGTTTTGTCTGCCTTTCCCAAAGACCCTGATGCAATGTCTGATGGAATTTTCCTGACAGTCCCATTATATACCGTACGCTATCCCAAAGTAGGATACCGTATGTGATGATGTAGTGTGATAAATAAGAATCTTTAGATGGGCTATAGGTCAAGGTTCTACTTTAACTGTCTGTCTTTGATCTTCTGTGTGACTCATCCTCTTAACATCAATAAAATAAAAACTTTCTTGCATCCATTTGTTCTCCTTGACCCTGGCCTATAGTCTATTGTAAGCTGTATTTTCATTGGCCTTTACTAGAGAACAGTTGGAAACAAGAATGAAGAGAGCTTCCATTTTCATTGCTATATCGACACCCTGTTCCAGTGGACTAAGCATGGGACTGGGAGCCAGGAATTCCTGAGTTTCAATCTCGGCTCCGGCAATGTATTATTTATTATTAATCATGTTTATTACGGTCATCCCTAATGGTCAGCCAAGAATGGGGACCCACTGGCTGTGCTGCCTTGTGAATATAGTCTCGGTGCCTCATTTACCCCATCTGTAACATGGGGATAAGGTGGAGTGGGGAGGCAGGGAAGAGGCATTTGAGTCTAGGCACCACTTTGAAGCTGCAAGGCATGACCCGTTGATGGATTTCCGGCCAGGCCAGTGGATAATACTTTCCGTCAGTGTAAAATGATAATCATAATAATATAGGGCCTGATTCTCAGCTGCTGTTATAAAGCATAGCTGTGTTGAAAGCCCAGATGCACAAAGGTACTTTGGCACCTAAGCCCCAGTTTTGGCTGCGCTGTGATCCACAAAACTCCCACTGAACCTTATTCCAGACACCTACGTTTTCAGAATAAGAGCCCCCAAGGTGCCCATGTTTCAGCCCCCAGCCTCACATGCTGCCGCCTCCCTCTAGGTACGTGGCTGCCTATCTGCAGCCTAAGCCTCAGAGGGACTCATGAACAACAGCTGTCTGGCTACAGCCTGTGGATAATCCAAGTCTTGCAAATGTACCTTAACATTTCACAAGCTGGTCAAAAATATTTCCAATTTTGATGGCATTTCAGAATTGATGGGGTTCATTTTCCCCTGTTTTTCAACAAGCACTGATAAGTATTTGCAGCCAAGACCCAGACTCTGCTATGCAGCAGCTTCTCCCATCCGTCTTACCTACTGCTGTTAGGCCACTGGGGCAGCAGCCAGCGCTGCTGGAGCACTGCTCTCGTAGAGAGGATACCAGCCCCTCCAGCTCCTCTAGTCTGCTCAGCAGATCCTTGATGTCAGGAGCAGCCGCACAGCCACAAGCCCGGCGGGGGATGTTGATGCGGTGTGTGAAGACAATCTGGTTCCCCTCATTCACCGTGTGCTCCTGGTAGGTCTTGCTTGGCTCAACCTGGGACTTCAAGTCTGTGTCCTCATTAGCTGAATCCAAGTCCACGGAGCAGAGGGAGCCCATGGGTACATTAATGTTGTAGACATGGTTAAAGACCACAGGCTGGTTATCCTCTGGCAAGGTCACGTTTAACCCGGTCTCCCGCTTCTGCTGGATAATTCTCTTGATGAGCCCACCATTGACATGCTGGTGTAGCAAAGCTATGATGGCACAGGTCAAAACCTGCATGGGAAGTCCCATGGTGATAGTCAGCACTTTTGGGACACTGCTGGCTCCTCAATGCTGTTTTGCTTTCACAGTCCGGAGAAGAATTTGGAGATCCAGCTCAAACAAAAGAGGATTTCTCTTCTCTTCCTGATGTACTTTCCCCCTATAACAACAATGAAAGTTGCCCAGAATGAGTTACCGCTGGATCTCCCAATTAAAGATCCACGATACTGAAAGTGCGGTGGCTTCAAAGAGTTCAGGAGCACCACTGCTGACATCAACAGCCAGTCAGCTTCAAGTCATTGAGCTTGCATTTAAACACCACCACAATCCACCCCCTTCCATCCAAGACCCCGGAGCACTTGAGACTGAGTCCCCATTTTACAAGTGAACATGCCAAGACGCAGAGAGTTTAAGTGATTCACAGGGCCAAGAATGGAACCCAAAACTGCTGAGTCTCCTACTGGACAAAAATTCTACCCACTGGTGCACACGTGTAAAGTCCATTGCTGACAATGGGCACTGTGCATGTGCACCTGAGGTAAGAATCTGGACCCCTGAAAGGAGTATTGTGAGCAGTAAGTTTGGGGGCTATTACGGAAGGATATTCGGTTTTTAAAAGGGTAAGAAGCAGAACTAGTCAAAACACAAAAATTAAGATGATTTCCTTTAAAAAACAAAGGGAAATTCTACATTTTGATGTCATTCTAGTAAGAAACTAACAATCCCTCCCTCCCCTCACCCAGCCACCAAGTAGTCTCAGCCTAAAAAGCATCAGGCCACTTGAGACCTAAATTACGTGCCATCCAGCATGTCACAGCCACTAAGCCAATTTCAACAGTTTCCCTTTATTTACAACTGACTTGGGGAGTGAGGGGCTAGAAAGGGGATCAATGTCAAGACTTACTGTGCTTCTTATATAGATCCCCCCCAAAGGAATTCAGTGAAGTAAATGTGTACTCAGAAGAAGAGTTAAGCTTATGGACTTCGATATCTTCTTCACAGCCACACTGGTTTACATTTGCTAAGGATCAAACCCATCATATATACTGGGAGAAACAGATATTAGTTCAAGTGTAGCAGGTATATTGCACTGTGTTGAGCTACATCCATCTTTCAGAAGGGGAGGACACCAGACAGGTGTGCTGGGGAGTAAGGATGGTAATGGGGAGAAGAAAAGAAAGAAAGAAAACAAAACCCCTTTGATACACCTGAGCCCTTCAAGAGAAAGAGAATGCTTCACATTGACACAGGTGTGAACAGGTCTTTTCAGCAACAGGTGACTCCTTTCACCAGGCACCATTTTCCAATGTTTGATCTTTCATCAACTATCCATAAAGTACCTACTTTTAGCCATGGCCACCTGGCTGGACTAGAACAGCCCTTTCTGCATGTCATTCTTTTTTAATTCAAATCTCTCCCCACTCCATTCCCCTGAATTTCAAGTGGGCTGAACTGGAGAGCCGATAAAAAAATAACTGCCCTGCAATCTTCTTCCATTCAGAATTAGCCCTTCTTCTGTCAGGCCAACATATTCAATATACAATCACTACCTAATAAATACCTTAATTTTTGTGTTGCTTTCTATTCCCATAGAAGTCTTGTTAAATGGATAGATCAGTGGTTGGTCCATGACTGGATGTGGCCTCTTTTTCTTTGTGTTGGTAACTGCCCAAACAACAATAAAGACTCTGATACCCAAGGTTCTGATGGCAATAGATATCCGCTGGGTAACCAGCTTTCATGGCCCTTTGCCTCCCATAAAGTGTAGATAACAATTTTGTTTCCCCCATGCAATTCCAGCCACTTTCATAACAGGAGGACAAGAACACCCCAGCCCCCTTTATTCAGGTCCATTTTTTGCATAGACAAAGCAGAGCTCCCAAAGAGTGTATTTTATATCTTTTTTTAATAGCAAATAAATTAGAACCACACGAGGTGCAACCACATCTCATTCTCTCTCTAGTAAACCATTCAATTTTGAATCATTCTCCAGCACTTTCCCTGTTTATTCAAAAGTGTTTGAACCCAGCTTCTGTGCTGGAAAAAGTCACCAGGTAATTAATAATAGAGGTGGTCCTGAGCCAGACACTCTTAATGGTTGGTGAAGTTCAGATGAGATCTGCATCTCAATTTGTGACCTAGGTCCATCCGCAAATAGGGTTCTTAGTCATGCAAGTATCCCTATTAAGGGTAGTACTTAAAAACAGGCTTACTTCATGCCCGTACTTGATTCCAGTGAATTCAGGATTTAAGCAGGTGCTTAAGCCCTTTCCTGACATACACTTGAGGATCTCAAAGTGTCTTACAAACGATGAAGCTGAGATCCCAGGTATGCTATGTATTTTACTTCGAGACTTTGATTGTCTCACAAGCTATCTGTAGGTGTTTAGTGCTTCTTGGGAGAAGTCTAGGTCAGATGTTAGCCATATCTTGCCCAGTGTATAAGCAAAATTACTGTCCATATTGCCAACAAGATACTGACGGACAAAAATCTAGCTACACTTAGGAACTGGCTGATGAAAGGATCAACAACAGAGTGAAGGCTGGGATATAGAAAGTGGACTTAGGCAGGTTGATCTACAACCTTTCCTGATGTCTTCTGACTAACTTTCAGCTCGCTAGAATGAAGATGATATTATAGGGATCTTATATTGACCTGTGTGTATTGGTCATTAGTTTGGAACATGCGTAGGGGAAGTAGGTGGACATAAGTAACTGGGTTATTAAGCTTGGAGTGATTAGAGCTAAAGTCCAGCCTTTAGTATAACTACTCCCACTAGGCCTCAAACTAATATAACAGGCCCCTAATCACAGAAAATAACCCAGTTCCTTATGTTCCTCTACTTGTTCCCATGCATGTTCCAAACTAGTAAACAATACTCATCAGTCAATATTATACCCCTATAATGTCATCCTAATTCTAGCGAGTTTAAGGTTAGTCAGAAGACATCAGGAAAGTGAGACATCCAGCTCCTAACAGATTTCAAAAGGTTTGAGAACCTAAATCCTTTAGGCCTCTTGAAAAATCCCAGCCTAAAGGAATATGGATTCAGACCAATGCCCAAGGGATATGGCTCTGTGACAGTATTAATTATGTCTTTGGAATGTGACTTCAAACTGTAAAACCTGTTTCCTTAGTGGGCCACTGTCACTCCACCATTGAAGAGTCACAAGATCATATATAGATTTATTAGAGGTGTGTCAGACCCAATCAATTAAGACTCCCTGCTGGAGGATGACACCGGAAGACTTCATCCCTACCGACATCTTTTCAACATTCTTTGGGGATGGTCTGGAAGAAGCACTTCACTCTGCCTGAGTTGTGGTTGCTGTGCTTTGAAACAAAGCGCAGGATTCCAGTATATCTTGGCTGATTCAGATCAGGTGTTCCTTGTGTGGTCTGACAAGGATCCGGCTTCGGGGGGTTAGTTCCCCACTTAGATCTGAGATCTTTCCTAATCTACCTGGCAACTTCCATACATTACTTCATCAATTATCTATTTTTTGGCTGAAACAACAAAGGCAACACTCCTCCCTGCAACTCCCATCCTTCAAACATGTTTACCCAACAGTACTGGCCATTAGTGACCACCCACGAGCAGACATTTAAAAAGGGAAGAGATGTAAAGCCATGGCAACCTGCAGCATTTGGTCTTTGTTTCCCTCCATCAACCCCCGCTCTGTGATGTTTCTTGTTGCTATGCAAGTCAGCATCCAAAGGTTACAGGCGTATAATCCAATGTAGATATCTCTTAAATATTCTCCCATAGACCTCAAGGATTGAGATATTTGAATGTACAGCAGATTATAAAGTTTGCAAGAGTTGGCAAAAGAGGGTCCAGATGCAACAGCCCTTATTCACCAAGTGCTCGATCCTGCTCTAATGCCGACAAAAAACAAACAAACAAACTTGACAATGATTAGGTAGCTGGTGGGTTGACCTCACTGTTTATTTATGCTCTCATCTGTCTTTCTGTCTCTACTTACTGTCTCCGCTTAGGTAGGTCTACAACTGGAAAAAAAACAAACCAACCAGGAATGCAGTTTGCATTTTTACATGTTTTTTTTATTAAAAACAATAATCAGGCTTCTTACACTTTAGCTAATGAAATAGGACAAACATTTTGTTTCTGACTGGGAAAATAATCCCATCTGGACTGCAGGGTTATTTTTCTTTTCCCTTTCTTCAGTAGTCTGTGTACTTTGCTGCAGACTTCATCCAGCTAACATATAGTAGAATCATGAAAAATAGCCACCACGATACAAAATGCATTCTAGGCACAATTCTTTTTGTGCTCTACACTGTGAGCTAGACTAATGCCCAGTCTACACTTGTTCTGCACACAGAAATCCCATCGACGCAACTGAGGGTTTCTGCAGGGAACAAATGTGACGTGTAAGGACCAGGATTGGGCCTAAAGCAATTGGCAGGGAAGGGGGAAAGGGAAGAAAAAATTATGACATAGGAACTACAAGGCAGAATATTTTCTAATCAGACCATCTTCTTAGAGACGTGCTCTTTAGGTTAGGTATGAATAAACCTGAGCCAGTATTTCAGCCTTTGGTTAGGATGGATATGCCAGTTTAGGGATCTTGGAATAGCTTGACAAACAGGCACCGGCTTATAGCACCCAGCTTGATGTCAGATAAACACACACTGGGCCTGATTCTCCTCTGGCACTATGTTACTCTATTGACTTCAGTGCTCAATCCAGCCCATTGCTCGTAAAGCTGACAACACTGCTTAACTGATCAAAGCCATTCTCTTTACTTCATACTGAGTCAGATTTTCCTGGCCTGGGGTCAAATTTCTAGAAGCACCTAAATGACTTAGAGATTAATTCTCATTGACTTAAATTCCTAAGCCGAAGGAGCTTTGGAAAATGTTACTCCTAATGTCCATAACCGGCAACTAAGCCACCAGGATTGAGGATGCTGGAGTTGTTAAAACACAATCCTCTGTTTCAGAGGCTCTCTACTGGTAGGCTGAAGATATTGCATAAAGATTTAACAATAGAGCTTCCGTGGCAGCAGCATTGTACAGAAGATGGTAGAGAGTCACTGCAGACCGTTTTGTTTTTCAAGGAAGGCATAAGATTAAGTGATACAGTAACCGGACCCAGAAGTTACAACAGCCTAAGCTATAGCCTCAACATCACACTGTTAAAGCCTTGGACATATGCTTAAGGAATTAAGTGAATTGCAGCCAGGCATTCAGAATACAGAGCAGAGGCCATGGCTAGAGTCCTGTTTTTTACTTAGGCAGAGGGAACACTAAAGCAACTATTAACATGCCAATGGACCAGCTGAGGCAATGAAGCACTGCAAAGGCAGCAGAATTAACCTCTGGTGGAGGATGAAGAATCCTGCCTCAGTTTCAAACTAACCCTTCTGGCTGACTCAGAATTACTATTGATAGGGTTCAGAAGGAAATAAGTATACATCCCATGAAAGAATGACTTGCTGACATTTGATGATTATGAGAAAAGAAATGGGGAAAATTCCTAAAGGAACACTCCATCAAATATTGATCACCATCAATGCATCAATGAATAATAATAAATAATAATAATATGATGGAAAGGAGATGGACTCTTCATAATACCAAGAAAAATAGCACTTTTCTTTTACATAGCAGTACCTTATCTCTGAGAATTTCAAAGCATCTTATTTTGGGGGGTGTTTAAAGCTGAAGTTTTTTCACTTTTTTTAACAAAGAAAACCTATTTTTTAAAGTGAAAATGGAAAACCATATTTACAGTGATTGCAGAACGCAGGAGTCCTGACTCCCAGTGATTGCTAAGAGAACACAATCTATTAATATTTCCCAAAAAAGAAATTTGTTGGAAGCTACCAGGTGTGAGGAGAAATGTATAGTATCATAGCTTATAATTCTAGCGTATCTTTCAGTTCATTTTGTAAATTCAGAAGGAGTGGCAGGACCACCAGATGATGTCTGGACACATGGTGAGATAAGTATGCAAACGACAACATTGTGTGGTTTTAATCAAGGCAGATTGTGGTGGTGAGGCACTGTAGGTGGTAATAAATGTCTCTGTGGCACCTGCACTGAAGAAGGCAAAACCTGAGATGATTTCTTTAGACACTCGCCACGTCATAACATGGAAATTAAATTCACAGATGTGCACACACACAGTTAGACCCATGCAGACACTTTCACTATGCTGAGAGGATGGGAACAAATAGTGTCAACGAATTTTATATTTTGCACATTTTGTTAAAATCTAGAGTGAAAATCTACAGCTAGATCCTCAGCTGGCATAGAGCTGGTTACACATATTCTGTGGCACCCATTGGCACAGGAAGCATCAAATGGTGCACTTTGTACTCCTAACCACTGACTCCACAGCAGCCCTCTGAGGGTTATCGGGACTCAGAGCTTCTCAAACATGCACCAGGGGCTAATTTGGCCCCCAGTTACCCCAAAGATTGGGGTGCACAGAAAAGGGCAGATGTCCATGTTTTGTGGTGTCCTCGTCTCTCTGTTTCTTTCCACCAAACAGGCACAAAGCCTCATACTATGAATTACCCTGCTCTAGGATATTTTCCCTTTGAGGACTTGAGAAAACGTTAAAGCTCAGGCACTTTCTAATGTGGGGCGAGTGACCTCATTCCCAAGGATTAGCACTGAAAAGTGCCTGCTAGGGTGGATTTTCACAAGAAAGAGCTTCAAAAGCCTCAACTCACCTAAAGGAAATCTGCTAATACCACTACTGTGCCAGGGCCCTTGACCTTGTATCACCTTCTCGAGCACAGCAAGGCCAGGGAGTAGAGGGCATTGAAATGTTTTAAAGAAAATAAGATTCTGTGGGGATTGAGGCTTTTGAAGCAGCCGGGCAACAAGTGAACGGTTCTGAACTAATCACGTCTCCTCACTGCTGCTGTACGTTCAAGCCTAGAAAAATGCTGTCTCTTTCCACTGGAGATCCCAAAGGGCCCAAGAACCCAGTGGGAAAATTTCAGTGCAAAACAGACTAAATGAAATTGCTCCAGGGAGCTGAAACGATTATTCGTAACAACAGTCCTTGACTGCCTCTATGCTGCAGCCTTCCCAGAGCGGTGTGTGTGTATGTGTGGGGGGAACATCAATGCAAAATCATTGCATCTTTTCCTTTGGCTGCCATCTGATTTGTTCTGAAGGGGAAGGGTTTTTGGAAGGATGACTCAAGCCACTTCAGAAAGTCTTAGTGAGTTATGGACCGTAAGGATGTAGTGAAATTGTGCGCAGTCATGTTTTCCACATAGCTCAGCCCTCAGCAGCTCCCAATGTTCTCACTGGGAATCCCTGGCTCCTGAGTTATTTAGAATACCCAGTAATTAGTCCTTCTACCTTATGGAAGACCCTTACACCGGGTTGAATCTCCAGAGTCCAAACAGGAAACAGGGAAAGCAACAGTGTGTGTGAGAGAGAATTAGTGATTCCTTCACTCACAGAAGTTCTATCTATCTATATATTGATAAGTCGGTGACATTACACCCCACATTCTTCATAGAAATATGGTTATGATATGAATATGGTTTAACTAAGATACATTTTACAACTGTGTGTGTATCTGGGGGAGACACACGAGACAATGGGCCATCACAGCCTTGATGAGCCATTAGGAGGGAACAATATAACTGTGAAGATACTAATCTCTCTCCATCAGAGCCATCCTGGGGCATAGCTGTGACACGGACAGGTTAGGTGGTCCTGTCACCTGATACAAAATACCGTCTTGGACACTGCTCGTACTTTTCCTGTGTAGGGGAATGGGGATCAAACAAAGGATTCCCACCTTAGGTAAATCCTTTTAAGGGCTGGGGAGGGGGTTGATAGGATCTCTCCTCCATTGCCTACTCAAGAATAAGGACTGCTGAAAGAACCTGAATGGACAAAGGAACTAACCTGAAGGGAAAGGCAGGGGTGAATCCAGATTGAGACAGGGGTCCAGTCTGTAAGAAAAGAAAAATAACTGGAACTCTAAGCTATTGAAACTCTGCAACTTACCTAAAATAATATTTAGGGTAAGAAATTACTTCTTGAAACCAGTCTCTTTAAGATCTAAAGCTTAGTATGTATGTTTTGTTTTATTTACTCAATAATCTGCTTTGTTCTGTTTGCTATCCCTTATAATTACTTAAAATCTGCCTTTTATAAGTAATAAATTTGTTTTGTTTATTATCAAACTCAGTCTGCAATTTCCAATGGGGGGGAGGAAGAAGTTGTGCATATCTTTCTTCACATTGAGGGAGATGGCAAATTTTTATGAGCTTGTGCTGTGCAAATCTTTGTGCAAGACAGTATTATTTTGGGTTTATTTCCCAAAAGGGGTGTGACTGTGAGTGCTGGGTGAATCCTCACCCACACAGCTGACTTTAATCTGTGTCTGCAGCTGGCTGTGGCCCTACCTGTGTGCTGCAAGAGGCCGGAGAGCCTAATTCAGCAAAACCGGGAGAGGGAATCCAGGCTGGTAGAGCAGAAGGGGCTCTGTGAAACCCCAGTACATCAGGTAGCACCGTAAAGGTGGGCAAGCCATCACAAGGTCCATCAAAGGCTATTAGCCAGGATGAGCAGGGATGGTGGCCCTAGTCTCTGTCTGCCAGAAGCTGGGAATGGGCGACAGGGGATGAATCACCTGATGATTACCTGTTCTGTTTATTACCTCTGAAGCATCTGACATTGATCACTATTGGAAAACAGGATACTGGGCTAGATGAACCTTTGGTCTGACCTGGTATGGCCGTTCTTATGTTCTTCACCTATATTTAACCCAGGGTAGTATTTTGTTCTCCGTACAGCAATTGGACCACACAAAAAGTTTTGGTTTACCATTGCCTACAACCTGATGGACCTAGTTCTTTAGATCAAGCAAGATAGACTCATGCTTTGAATCTAGACAGGTTGAGTTCTATCTCTGTGAACATCATTATCAAGTAACTCTCTTGGGGTTTTCTATAGCACCCACCAAATACTCTAACGAAGTATTTGATCCACTATTTGCAAAGAGAAGAGAGAGAAACCTCAATAGAAATTCGAGATCCAAAGAATCCAAGATTGCTGATCCAGATTCAATGGCCCCCTTCCTTCTAATGGACAGGAAGCAAAAGGACAGATCTGAAGCTCTCAAAACTCAGCTCCAAATGTATAGGTTGAATCCATCTCTAGAAATTCAGTGTAAGAAATACATTTGCTGAAATGTTCTTACTTTGAAGAGAAATCCATAAGGAATGAAAAAGAGAGAGAGAACAGCCTTCAGTTTTCTGCTTATCAGAACACCATGTCAGGCACTGTCACACTGAAATGCAGGCAGCAGCCAGTTGGAAGGAAATTATATGTTCGCAGTTCAGGCAAGTCACACCATGTGCCATTACGTTATCAAGTGTCATCTTGGATTAAGCCCCAAATCAGCCAACACTCTCTCAGATGTGGTGACCCATTTGTAGGGTAAGGAGTCAAAAAGCATTGCTGTAGGAGGTGACTTTCATGAAATGGCACACAGCAGATCCAGCTGCATCAGACAGGATGCAAGAAAAGCTCAGCCTCGCATCTTCATGGTTACACAAGCAGAAAAGTATGACATGCTAAGTCCAAGAACCATAGCTCTCAGCTTGCCCCGGGCACTAACATGGGACAAAGACACAGGAACATGAGGAAAGCAGTTGGGGGAAAAATAAGAATGGATGGAAAATGCATTCATTTAACTAAAGGGATGGAGGGCTGAAATGCAAGGTTCTGTGGGCCCTTAATTCCTGTTATTACTAGAATATTTCAATGATGCCCAGAGACCCCATGAGAGAGACACTTCCCTGTTCCAAAGAACTTTCAGTCACAATGGACAAGGAAAGCGTTATTACTCCCTGTAGTGAGGCACCCTGGCTCCCAGCTGCAGCCTGAGAGGGCCGAGCCCCTGCAGCCTCCAATGTGAGCGGAGCCACCGCCGCCCATTCCAGCCCCCTGGAAGTCAAGGGGCGGGATAGGAAGTATAAAGTCACAGCCCCGGCGCTCACTTGGAGGCCGGCCACCAAGAGACCAGACGCGGCTGGCCAAGCTCCCGCCCGGCCTGAGCTTCCCCGTGCCCAGTATCCTGAGGAGGACTGGCCGAGCCTGCCCCGTGCCCAGTATCCTGAGGAGCTGCCTGAGCTTTCCCACGCCCGGTATTCAGAGGAGGACTGGCCGAGCCTGCCCCGTGCCCGGTATCCGGAGGAGGACTGGCCGAGCCTGCCCCGTGCCCGGTATCCGGAGGAGGACTGGCCGAGCCTGCCCCGTGCCCGGTATCCGGAGGAGGACTGGCCGAGCCTGCCCCTCGCCTGGTATCCGGAGGAGGACTGGCCGAGCCTGCCCCTCACCTGGTATCCGGAGGAGCTGCCTGAGCTTTCCTGCGCCCGGTATCCAGAGGAGGACTAGCTGAGCCTACCCCGTGCCCGGTATCCAGAGGAGGACTGGTCGAGCCTGCCCAGTGCCCGGTATCCGGAGGAGGACTGGCCGAGCCTGCCCCTCGCCTGGTATCCGGAGGAGCTGCCTGAGCTTTCCGGTGCCCGGTATCCCGAGGAGGACTGGCCGAGCCTGCCCCGTGCCCCGTACCCTGAGGAGGACTGGCCGAGCCTGCCCCGCGCCCCGTACCCGGGAGGACTGGCCGAGCCTGCCCCGCGCCCGGTATCCGGAGGAGGACTGGCCGAGCCTGCCCCGTGCCCGGTATCCTGAGGAGCTGCCTGAGCTTCCCTGTGCCTGGTATCCTGAGGAACCCATGGTCTGGGACCCACTGGAAGAAGCCGGCGAGACACACGTACCCAGAGGGGATGTCGGAAGTGGCCCAGGGGTAGTTGACCCTGGTTTGGGTCCTGAAGAGCCTGAACCGATGTCAGTGTGTTGTGGCCAGGATCCCCACTGACAGCAGCGATTCTTGGCCACTGCTAGGGCCCCGGGCTGGAACGCAGTGGAGTGGGAGGGCCTGCATTCCCCCTGCCACCCTTCCACGGGTGGCAGACTACCCCTCCCTCCTGGTCTGAAGAGGCCTTCTTTATAGACGTACTGTTTGAACTGCTGCTCAGCCGCTGCCTGAGGATCTGAGCCCTGTGCCTGTTTATTGCCCCGCCCTGAACCAGGGCTTGGGGCTTTGTAGACTAGTTGTTCGCTCAGCCCCCTGCTGAAGGAGCCGAGCCCTGAACTGCTTAGTGCCCTGCTCTGACCCAGGGCCTGGACTTAGAGACTATTTGTTGGCCCTACTCCTGCTGAGGGATCTGAACCCTGACCTACTTTGCCATCTGCAGTGAGGCGCCCTGGCTCCCAGCTGCGCCTGACAGGGTCGAGCCCCAATGCCGGACCTTTACACTCCCATTTGAAAGATGGAAAACTGAGGCACACAGAGGCCTGGCCTGGGGCACGTCTACATTGCCCTGCAGTTTGGACTCTGGGGGTGTGAACTGCAGCATGCACCAAAGAGCTGTGCTGTGACTCCCCAGGGTGGATGCTGCAGGTACAAACTTAAACGTCCTGAGTTTGCACTGACATAGTCCCCTGCAAACAGGACTATAAGTGTGAACTAGGGACCTTTAAGTTTGTGCCCACAGCATCCACATGGAGGAGTTAGAGTGCAGCACTTCGATGCAGGCTGCAGTTCACATCCCGGTAGCAACTCCAAACTGCGGGGCAGTGAAGAAATACCCTTAGTGAATTACCCAAGGCAATACAAGTTTCTGACAAAGCTGGAAATAAACCCAGGTGTCTTCAGTCTTACTCCAGTACATTAAAACACAAGATCACCCTTTTTGTCTTGCATCTGAGGTCTCAACCTCCTACAGGTGGCACTCAGAACCTCTCAGTATCAAGCCCAAGTTCTAAACCCTCATTTTCATGTTCCTGCCTTTACAGTTTAAATAGCTCTTATTTGAAGGACAAATTGAGGCTTTTGTTTGATGTGGATAAATGTCTACAATGAAGGGCTTTGGCTATATCCTGCAGTCATCTGTGTTTCATCTCGCCTTGGCACAGCTGTTACTGACCCACATGGTCACATTTACCAATGTCCTCCTTAACAACTCCCAGATCTTGTCCATTTTCCATGGACAGAATGGAAAATGATTTGTACTGTCAAGTTGGGATTAATTTTTGTGCAGCAGAGGAAGGGTTATATGTGCAAAATGCATGCACCATAAACGTTGGTGGTGAAATTATGGAAACCCCGTTCCTTCCAAAATGACTTAGAGGACCTCCTATGGAGGAAGAGTTTCTCAACAACCACTCTCTGGGCCGGCACCGGTCCCAGAGATCTCCCTGACACAGTTTAGGAAGGCAGCAACCCTGCCCTTGGTATAAAAAATGTTGAGAAACACTGTGCTAGCGCACTTGAGATAAACAAAGGAAGCTGGGGGAGGCTATAAATAGGCCCTGATGTTTATGTTGATTGCTTCCAAACAGCCTCCATATCAGAGAGTAGCAATATCATAGCAGCAAACAAACTCTTTTTTGACCCATTGAGTGCCTGAGGTCTTGTTCTAAGCGCAGCTCAGCTGGACCTGAGGATTAAGCTCCTCAGCTCCAAGCACTGGATAATATTTGTCCTTCCTCGCACTGGGCTGTATTTATTCTCCCAGCCCTTCACCATTGGATTCTATTCATCCACCTCTACTAAGGCAAAAGGCACAGAAGGCTTTAGGCACACAACCCTGGTTTCCTATGGGAGTTGAGCAGTTATCTGCTATTTCTGCAGCTAAAAATCTCCCCCCTATTTATCAGCTTGGGTTTTTACACTTTATCCCATTTGGTAGTCACTGGCTTTGCAAAATCATTCCTTTCACTTATGCCTGTTCTTGTTCTACCACTCATTTTTTTTCATGTAGGTCTTGGCCCTTTTCCCTTCAGAAATTTCTTGTGATTTCAACAAGGGAATAGCTGTACAGTTTCTGCTTTACAGTTCCTACTGTGTATCATCCTGGTATTAAACCATTAAGATTAATATTCGCCTCCAGCCCTCCCGTCTTGAATGAGAAGCAGCATGCAGAGAAAATTTTGCCAAGGGTGTTTTGGAAGGAGTTAAAATTAATTGTTTTGTGTACAATTTTGAATTTAGAAGAGTCTTGTATTACAAAGGCATCAGCGTGACATTACTATGAAGGGAAAGAAAAAACTAAAGCCAGTATCCGAAAACAATGAGAAAGGAACTGTAGTAAATTCTGAGTGATAAAGCACCCCTGGATCCCCCTGAGAGACCAAATCTACTGTAGTACAACAGCAATTTCTAAAACTAGAATCTATTATTGCATTCCAAACCACTGTTTTCAGGAGGTTTGTACTCTCAACTATAGAAACTCATCCTAGGCTTACCCATGTCATTCAAGATCCCAGACAGAGAACGTATGTTTCCAAATTAAACATTCGGTTTGGAATTTTTTCAATAGAGGCAGTTTGTGGATTAGACATGGGTTTTTTTCCAACATCAACAGCACAGAAATCACATTCAAATCTATAAAATATTAGATTTGATGAGCAATTGCTTGCAACTTAAATAGAAAATAAAGCCAACTGGCCAAGATACAGTTGGGAAAAAATGACAGTAGAAAATGTGCAATAAATAGATTTCATAAAGGCTTTGAGTGCATGCTTCTTTGGGACTCCATGACTGCTGATGTGCATTCCAGGTAAATGCAGTCTGATATCTTCGCATTCCATCAATTTCAATGAATTCAGAGGAAGGTTGGGTTTTGGGGATAAGGCACTAAACTGGGACTCAGGAAATTTGGGTTACTTTCCAATTTCTGGCATAACCTTGGGCAAGTCAGTTACACTGGGATTTTCAAAGGAGCTTAAGGGATTTAGGCACTCAAATCCCATCGAAAATGAATGAGAGTTGTTTGCCAAACTCCCTAGGACCCTTTGAAATGTTCAATCTTTGACATCTCCATGGCTCAGTTCCCGGTCTGCACAATACATACGAGGCTGTTTGGGTCAGGGACTGTCTCTTTATGTAAGTACAGCACCTTGCACTATCGGACCTTGATCTTAATTGACAGGCCACTAGGTGCTACTGTAATACAAAGACAATTAACAATGTGGCCTGGAGTGACTACAGGTAGTGACAAAAGGGTTAATAACATTCAGGATATGCCATCTAAATAGGTAGCTAGTACAGAAGACAAGAACACTGGTGCAGAGGGCAGATGAGATGTCTTTGGAAAATACAGACTCTGATAGTTCTTTCAACGCTGAAATTGACTACCACGGTGGTTAGGATTGCTGGGTATAAGATACTCTTATTAAAGCCTTGCTTGTGTAATTATTTATAGAATAGGCTGGAATGCTTCCTTTGGAGCCCTTCCAGAATCTGGACACTCTTGGAGGAAATTAAACAACAGATCTGTGTTTAACATTATTAAATTGAGATTAGGGTAGCACAGGGCTTCGTGATGCCATGTGGGAGATCTTCGGTTGAATATTATTCTGCATCCACCACAATGCCCCCAGTGCCAGAGTATTGGAGGGGCACCGATTCACTCCTCAAAGGGAGGCGGATGCTGAGAGGGGTTGCCTTCCCCTTTCCAACAGCTCTGGCTGACTGAGGAGTAGCATTCTGCCAGCATGAACACCAAAAAAGGCCCATACAGAGTCTGTAGTTTGCAGGATACTAATCCTTGCCTATCCTTTGCAGCCTTAAGGATAGCAGCTGTGATGTGGCGACCAGAGCACGAGAGAATCCAGATTGGATGTTGATAACCCATGGTCTGTGTGCGTGCCTATATATGAAAACTCCAAAAGCAGCAGCACTGTCTCCCCTTCATAGTTTAAACCATCTGAACTATGACGGCCTTTGCTCTTTGACATGGACTGCAGAATTCCAGCCTGTCTGGATTCATCCATTAGGAATTTTCTCTGATCCTGAGAGGACTGAATTTGGGGAGATACATGTCCTAATGAAATCTCAGGTCTTTCTTGCCTGCTTTTGCCCAGGCGAGCACAGAGTAGAGAGGATACGTGCGAAGAGACACTTGCTGGGCACACTCCCAATCCTTGTGATCAGGGAGCACAAGGAACATTCTTGTCTCATGCCTACAGCAGCCCTAGCTTCCTCAGAGCTGAGGAGAGGAGAGAGAGGGTGGAAACTATGGCCACCAGCCCCACTTTGCACAAGCCAGCAGAACCAGTGGAATGGATGTTGCACCCTTCCAAAGGATGCAGCAGCAATTGCACACCTACTGCTCTGCTGGAGTTAATCAGACACACACCTATCCTCCTGGAGTGGCAGCAGGGTAGTGTGACTCTGCAGTGCCCCCTATGGAGGACTGTTGTTTAAAGCTACACTTTAGCCCCTAAGGTTTTTGGAACTCACCTTCCCCCTAAAAGGAATTCACAGGCACGTCTTGATTTGTTGTAAACTTATCAGCTCACACTCTTAGGGCTCACATTATCACTGAAATCAATAGGAAAGTTGACAGACAGAGCACGGACCTGCAGAGTCCTTTATCACAACAACATGCATTAGATGCGCAATGCAACAGCCATCGAAGACTTCCATTGAGTTGATCAGGCCCAGAGAAGAGCTTTAGATGTATCCTTGAATCTCCAGCCTGCTCTTGATTTGCATCAGACCCATCAGGTTGCGTTGCATTTAATATTTATGTTAAGAAGCATCTGAAGTGGCATTATGTAGCAGTTATGTTTAGTCATCTGCATTGTGGTCCATTCCTAAACACAGACATGAAAAAGCTTCTAATAACTTCTCTCTGATGCCCCTGGAATTAAAGACAGTTAATTAAGCTCTGGATAAATAGAGATAATCCTTAACGGACATGTCTCTATAATTCAGAATTAGCTCATGACTTTGTGTTTGAGCTCTCATGTAATGCATTTTTAATTGTGTATAATGAGAGTGAAATAAATGATGTGTCTCAGTCTCTGTTACTTCATTAACAGGAGATGACAGATCCATTGCTTTCCAGTGTTTTCCTGGGCTCCTTGCTATGCAGAGACCAGCTTACACCAAATATGCCTCCAACTTGCAACACAGTGGGATGTTGCCACGCCACTTCATTGTGCAGTTTCTGTCCAAGCACTGAGGTAAGTTCAATTACTGTAAAAGCCCTTTCTCCCTATTCTTAATGACACACTTGTACAATCAAGGCTCTGTGGAGCCAAGTCTAGGAGCTTGGTGCTCCATACCTCTCTCAGTCATGCCCAAGTGTCAAGCAAAATCTGGGGCCTCATACCCAAAGGCTGGGATTTGCAAAACCCCTAGGCCATTCAAATACTCTACTGGCATCCAAATCCCTTAGGCTGTTCCTTCAAAAAAAAAAAAAAAAATCTCAGCCACATTGTACAAGAGCCAGGGGCCACTAGTGCTGACAGCAGCACACGTAGGCAGTCAGGCGGGACCCTGTGTGTGTGGGAGGAGCACATGCTGCACCCTGGTAAAAGGGTAGCTGCTGCTGCTGTGTGCACTCCCCCAAGAATCCATAGAGGCACTGAGCCTGGGGTTTCAATATTCCAAGCACCCAGGACAACCAACAAAGTCAATAGGCCTGACGTGCTCTAGGAATTGCCGCTGGTCCTCAGCCCCTCCAGCGAGGGCACCGATTGTAAGCAAAGGTCCAGCGAGAAGCCTGTGAATGCCTGGGAGATCTGCCTTGTGGTTTGCATTTCCATACATGTTTAATCTCAGCACAAGACATTGGTAAAGCCTTTTCCCTGCTGGGGAGGATGGGGGGCGGGTGGGGAGGGAGAGAGGGAATGAATGAGCTTCCTTGCAAAGCAAGCCTACCATTAATTTTAGGTGAGCAACCAAGTCTGAGTTCATGTAATCAAGTAATCCTGTCGATGAGGTCATGTGCTCCTCTGAAGGGGCTTCTTTGTGCCTCCAAAGCAATGCTTTGTCCGTTATCAAGCATTTTATTCCACACACAAAAGCAGGGTCTTTTTAAAAAGTCTCAGGAAGAAGCGAATAAATACATTCGCTTTTCTTTGACGTTGTTTTATTCAACGTAGGCAAAGAGGAACCAGACGGGAAAGGGGACACAAGAAAGGGTTGCATTGTTCACAGATGATCAGCAATGCTCAAAATCTTAATCTATTTTAGGGGTTTCTATTGCACCCATCACTGTAGCAGATCGATACACATTTATATAGCACATTCCAGCCTGAAGGATCTGGTCTTTCCAAATTGTACATACTTTAGAGGAGTCATTCCACATCACCACTGAAATGAGGTCACCTCGGGGTTGGACACAGCATTCCATCTGCACTTGCGGAATCCGAATTCAGACTAAGAATTTGGGGGGGGGTTCGAGGTAGATCAATTGCAATTTGGCCAATTTGTACTTTGACCTGCACTCTAAGGTTAACGCCTCTCGGACTGGAATGAGAACTGCGTGAATAAAGGATTTTTCAGTTCTGAAGTCAAAAAAATAGTGTTTTTGAAAATCTACATTTCCTAACATTTTAGCAAATTGGAAAAAAAAATAAAAAAGTTTGGATCAAATGAAATATTCAATTCCAATCATTTAAAATATGTTTGGAATTTTTAAAACAACAATCAAAGGAACTTTTGAAATAAAAAAAAGTCATTTAAAACCCAAAAAAAAAATCGGAATGTTTTGAAATTTTCAGCATTGTTTGGTTTTCCCTAAGCAATTTGGAAAGAGCAGCACAAATTTGCAAAATGTTTTGGTGTTGCCAAATCTGAATTTTTCACCAAAGAAAAGTTTCACATGAAAATCAGCACCTAGCTGTAATTGAAACACTGTGACTACATCTCAGATGGCTTTTTCAGTAGCACAGTGCCCTTTAACACCAGGCTGAGAACGTGGCTCATTAAGAAGGAAGAGAGAACCATACTGAATTGCTACCAGCACTTCTTACATCTAGCGTTTCCTCCAAGGAGTAATGTCTAAGTCTTTACTCAGGTCCAACTCCAGCCATGCTTAGCTAATGAGGTCTAATAGGATCAGAGTCCCAAGCAGTGCAGAAAGTAGTTGTTTTACTATATTTTACCTAAAAGAATTCGGGACAAAGATACAGGGAGGCTGTAAAACACCTGCTGTTAAACATCTGCACCTACTAGAATTGTACCACTTCCCATCAGTAATTGGCTGTTATTCTTGGTCTTTATTGGAAAAACAGAGTTCACTTGCCTAGCTGCTGTATTAATTTATGGGTTTTTCCTGTCCTCATCACTGTGGTATCAGAGCACCTCATTAGGAAGTGAGTAGCTTACCAGGAGCTCCATGTAAAACTAGTGCCTAGCGGTGATCAATCTACTACAGAGTTATAGAAACCACATAATCTCACCGTGTCACTTTGCTGTCACCACACTGTGCTACTGTACTTTGCCATTACCAATTGTCTTATTCGAGGGAAAGGCCCAGTTCAATCATGATGGAGCACTGACAGATTCAAAACAGTGTTGTCAATCCACAATTTTATTGTGTGCCTCATAACATCTGGAGTTCTCTCAGAGTCCCAGCCCTTGGAGCCATGTGATTATGTGGACATCTCAGCGTTCATTTAAACAGAAAAGGAAGTTCCCACCCTCATGGCTATAGAGCAAAAGCTTAAAAACATGAATACCAGCAGCTCAAAAGCCAGAAGACAAAAAAGACCTACTTTAAAAAAAATTCTCCTGATTTAAGCCAATCTCACAATTGGGGGAGTGGAGGGGCCAGGGGATGGAGGGACAGACAACTTGCGATTTTTGAATGCTAGGGGTTTGACATTACTAAAATCATTTCAGAAGATGTAATCCAGTAAGAGGAGAGGATGAAGGAATCACTAAGACTTTCTAGTTAGGAGATGGCTCATCCACCACAGAGAAGTTCAACGTATCAGTCCTTATCTTCAAGATGCTCAGCAGCCAGAGTCCAGCATATCTAATGCACAAAGATAAAGACCAGGGTTGACAGCTCTGCTCCTCTGGTACAGTGGAACTCTCTGCTATATGGGGAAAGCTCATGGTGTGGAGAAAGCAAATAGGGAATAATTATTTATTCCTTCACATAACACAAGAACCAGGGGTCACCCCCCAAAAATTAGTAGGCAATATGTTTGAAATAAACATAAGGAAGTACTTCTTCACGCAACACAGTCAACCTGTGAAACTTATTGCCAGGGGATGTTGTGAAGCCCAGAATTATAGATGGGTTCAAAAGAGAATTAGATACATTCATGGAGGATAGGTCTCTCAATAGCTATTAGCCAAGGTGGTCAGGGATGCAACCCCTAAACCTCCAGCTGCCAGAACCTGGGACTGCACAACAGGGGATGGATCACTTGATATTGCCCTGTTCTGTTCAATCCATCTGAAGCCCCTGACACCAGCCACCGGCAGAAGGTAGGATACTGGTGTCATAAATGGATAGGTAGGTAAGGGTTAAGTTTCTTTTACCTGAAAAGGGTAACCGAACACCTGACCAGAGGACCAATCAGAGAACTGGATTGTTTAAAGTCAGGGGCGGGAATTTGTATACTCGGGGTCTTTGTTGTTTTCTTAGCTATGAGGAAACAAGTCTTCTTCTAATTCTCTCCTAATACTTCTTCTAAACATCTGTAAGTACCCAGGAACCGCAAAGTAATTCAGCTATGATGGTCTTTGGGGTGTATTTACCTGTATGTTAATTTGTTGTGCTGGTTTAATTGGGCTATCTTTTAAATCAGACTGTTTCTTTATATTTTCTTATAAGCAAGAGCCTGTATTGAGTTTCTTAATGCAAGATGATTGTTTTATATTTTCTTTCTTTTTTTCTATAAAGTTTTCTTTTTAAACCTTGTGAAAGTTCTTTTCCTAGGGAGGCAAAGGGAAAAGCCAGGCTGTGGGCTATTTTCCTATTTGGGTCCAGGGAAAGAGCAGACTACGGGGAAAGAGACGAAGAATTCTCTCTGTTCTCTGGTGGTTACAGTTTTTCCCTCATTCCTGGAGCAAGGGGGGTGGCAGAGCCCAGCTGTGGGTATTTTGCATCTCCATTGTCCTGAGGGAAGCAGAAAAGCTGGTTTCTTGGGTCACACAGGTTAGCCGCGAGGCAAGCCTGATAAGGAGGGGGAAGGGGTTATTTTCCCTGCTTTTAGCATCCAAGGGATTGGGAATCTGGGTGTCCCACCAAGGGAGGGTTGGGGACACCAGAGGGAGGAAAGGGGGGATCAGGCCCCATAGATTAATTCCTGATCTGGTGGCAGCGAGAATATCCAAGCTGGTAGTGAGCTTGGGGGAGTTTCAGGTAAGCCCCCAAACTTTGGACGCAAAAGTCCAGGTTTGGGACAGGACCAGACTGGTGGACACTAAAGTCCAGGTCTGGGACTGGACGGCTAGATTACCACAACTGGGTTAGATAGACCATTGGTCTGACTAAGTATGGCTGGTCTTATGTTCATCTGTGCAGGAGACTGAGTTGTCTTGTTGGCTGGTTTGAGACTATGGAACGAACTTGCCCAGGAAGTGCCATCACAAACCTCACCACCTTCCTCTCCAAATGCAAGGTACACTTCAACCTTTGTTCTCTGACAAACACGGAGCAGTGTAGACATTTAAAACAAACACCATACACACACCTTTTCCAAAACACAACACTACATTGCACAGCATTTTCCTAAGGGGATAGGAGAGCCACATTTGATACATTACTTGTGCTGTTTAATGCACTTTGAGCAGTGCAGGGGGTAACATTCAAGTGCTTCAGTGACTTAAAAGCCTAAGGTCATTTTCAAAGGCAACCTATGGCCAGATTTTCAAAGGTATTTAGGCACCAAGAGATGCAGATAGGTGCTTAATAGGCTTTTCAAAGGGGCGGGGAAACTAACATCTATATTTAGAGGCTTCAGAAAATTCCACTAGGCAACTATCTGCATCTCTAGGTGCCTAAAGGCCTTTAAGAATCTGGCCCTAGATCTGAAGACTGTTCTTTCTCTCTCTCTCCAGTTGGCTCATTGACTAGTCCCAATTCTGTTTCTCATCACTCTTTGGAGCACCAGTTCCTACGGTACCAAGGCAAGTTTGCCCATATGCCAATAAACCATCATGATGACTGGAAAAGAAACTCTCTGTGTGTGTGTGGCAGGAAGGGTTTTTGGTACTAGATATGAAGCAAGCAATTTGAAATGCTTGAAGGAGGGGTCCTATGCACCAAGATTTCTAGATTCTAATTTCATTGCATTGTTTTGGAGTGTTAAAAATGTCACTCTCTTTTCTTACCAAATGCTTTGGCCCAGCTGGTGAAAATCAGCACAGTCCCACTGATTTCAGCTGAGTGCCAGCGACTTACCCCAACTTAGCATCCGTCCCTTTTTTAACCAAAAAAACAACAAACAACAACAAAAAATACAACACAAAATCCCCCCACGATTTCTATATGAGGCAATATATGGAATAGATCCTCAACTGGTGTAAATGGGCATAGCTCCACTGAAGTCAATGGGATGATGCTGATTTATTCCCAATGAAGGGATGGCCCCGATTGCTTAAACTGCTTGCTGCTCCTTGCTGGTTTAAGTTTTATAAATCAGGACATAAAAACACAGTTGCAATAAAAAAATACAAATTTTGCAAATTGGGGATTACTTCCAAACTGACAACACAGAGACATGGATCTTTGTTTGAACTCTGAGCAGACCATTAAGAATTAATGTTCTTTTTGGAGTGTTTTTCTCCCCTAATATCTTAATTGGAATTTACAACATCAGTCTATATTCCAGAGTGGTTTGTGTTTTGTTAAACAGGCTACGTGTGTAGGGGAGAAAATATCCTCCAAGCTTGACCATATGGTGTCCATATATCTGCTGCACAAGGGCAGGGAGAGGCATTCAGCTCACTTCTGCTCTACAATGGATTTGGGGTTTTGCAATGTAATAGAGACAGTTCTTTCTCCCAGCTCCTCTTCCAAGGTTAGAGGATAAAACACTTCAACTCATCAGGCTAGGCAATCTGTTGCAAACGGTTTAGAAAATTAAAATGCAAGGGAAATTGGAGTTGAACTGACAAGTCATGCAGCTGAAGCAAAAATGGTAAGACTAGAGTTAAAGGCAGGTTTTGGGGTGATGCAGAGACTCCTTATGTCATTGTAAAGCTAAAACATGAACTGAACTCACAGGTGGATTGAGTTCTCCAGTTTCAAACAAGCTACCACTGGTCAACAATCTAGATAAGAGCTTCCCAACCAGGGCCACCCAGAGGATTCAGGGGCTCTGGGGCAAAGCAATTTCAGGTGCTCCTTCCATAAAAAAAGTTGCAATACTATAGAATATGATATTCTCATGGAGGCCCCTGTGAGGCCCGGAGCCTGGGGCAAATTGTCCCACTTGCCCACCTCCCACCCTGGGCAGCCCTGTTTCAACTAGAGGCCTGCTCAACCATAACCAGAGAAATAAAGCTGGCTCAATATGCTGGATGGCTGGAATCCCCAGACAACCATTTAGTGTCAGCAGGGTCTGCAGGAAACATTTATAAGCCCTGGTTTAATAGCAGTGTGCTCTAGAGGTTAGAACAGGGGATTGGGATTCAGGATTCCTGGCTTCTATATTATTGTCTCTCATAGCACTGTGTAACTTAACCAGTGTGCTTCAGTTTGCTCATTTACAAATTCTCAAAGGAGAAACGTGGCTTAATGAATGAATGTTTGTAAAGTGCACTGACAGCCTCAGATGAACGGCACTGAATAATCCCCAAGCTCACAGTTCGATACAACATTCAGGAGTGCCACAGCCATGCCAGTAAACAAACACATTAGAATAATTGGAGTCTGATTTCCCTGGTAGGGAAACTTCTTTTATTCCCACATGCTATCTATAGGCTGGGTTATCTTTTGCATCAGAGAGGAAGTCCCCATGAGAAAATGAACGGGCAGAGCACCATGAAGCTGCCTGGATTTAGAATTTCTGGTGGAACAATACTAGGTTGAAGACTTTGTGTGGAGCCAACATGTGGTCAGCAGACTAGCAGAACAAGATGAATGTATGGAAATAAGTGATAATGCTAACAAAACCCTACAGTCTTTGGGGACAATTTACAGCTGGAATAAAATCCAAACTTTGAATTTGGAGCTAATATTTTACATTTACCCAATGCCTTTGATCTCAAAAAAATCCCCAAGGTCTTTACGAGCTGAACATAAGAACAACTTCATATGCATGTGCACACACACGTACAAAACGCACCCTCACTCTATGGTGAAACACATCGGCTGTTTAACAGCATCACTGTTGTGTAGTGATGTCATACACTGTTAAACAGCTGACATCTTTCATGCTTTAGGACAGAAGTGAAGAACAGAACACTCAGTTGAAACTGCAGAGGGATTTTTATCGGAGCCATGACAGACAGTCTGGATGTTTTAGGGGACAGAATATAATCAGAGCGAGTAATATTACTGATCCAATAGAAGGAAAATTGGGAGAGAGCAATGGGGAAGCTAACCCTATCTTTCTCTTGAAATCCAGTTCTCACTGCCTCAAAAGAAGCACAGACTAGCAGGAAATCCAGTCGGTGCACGAAGCTGGCTTTTGCCAAGAGCTTGGTTATTTGAGCATAATTTTCTGGAAACCAGGAATTTGCAAAAGAGAAACAAAACAAGCAGGCCAGTGGGGTGCTTTCGAGCTACATTCAGAATCCTGGCGGAGTGCAAAGCACTCAGCCAAGTAGAGCAATTTGCTAAAAACTTGAGAGAAATCAAATAAAAAGAGGGGACTTTGCATCTGCTAACTACTACCTCCCCACATGCCCCTCCCGAAACAGCAAAGCAATCTCCATTCTTACAGTAGTTTCCAGGGCTGGAATTAAAACGCCTCTGGCAGATACAACACAGACAGAGAATATAGATTGGAAACAGCAGTATACATCAGCAATGCGAACGGCAAGAAGGGGATGAAATCGGGGGAAAAAAAAGAGGGCTCTGTTCTAAAAACGGAAGCGGAAATATAGAAATATGCCTCCTCAAAATGACTCCATGGAAACAGAAGGTCTGGGTTTGCACTTTCCTTTTCTTTTGTCTCCTGTTATAAACTCTGTCCCCCGCCGGCTTGCATTTGCAGCACAGAAATCAGTCATATCCATTAGTTTGTGCAGACTCATATGGGGCCGCTGGACTCTTAAATATGGAAACAGGTCCACAAGCAGCACTCAAGGAAGCTAAAAACCAGATTAGTGCCTTTTCCAGTAAAAAGCCTTCCACAGCCAAAGCAACATTTGTGCTTAACCATGCAGCAAAAATCAGTCCTACAATCTGTACCTTTTAATAAAACTGTTCCTAAGAGTAAAAGTATTTGCTTACTCTTGCTCTTCCTGCCTTTAGCAAAGATGTATGAAGGGCTGGAAAAGATCTACAAATTTCTAAACTTGTCTTTGGAAAGTTTCTTTGCCAAGTTACACTTTCTCCGGAGGTCATTATTTTTTGGGTAGACCTAAGTGACGTCACTTTGAATTATTCCGAGGCCTTCACAGACAGTTTCAAACTACAAAGTTTGTATTCTTCTCTGTATTAATCATAGCAACTTATGTTAATTTCAAATACAAAGCTCTGTTTCATTTCCAGAACCCCCACTGTTCCTTCAGTAACCACCCATAGGCTTTTGACAGCCCATTTCACATAGCCCAGAAGGGTTAGTTTCCATCAGGTCACAATGGTCGGAAGCTGGGAACCAGAATTTCTAGGTTTCGTTCCTGGCTCTTTTGCCGACATGCTGCCTGATGCTGGGCAAGTCACTTAGCATCAATTCTGAATTAGGCCCAGGGAAGTTAAGACTAACTGTGCATTTTTGTTCTCGTTTACACGTCCGGGGAGTTACTCTGAATTTATACTGAGGTACATGACAGCAGTATTTGGCCCACTAATTCCATGTAGAAGGAGTCTAAGTTGCTGTTCTTCTGCCCCTGCACCCTCCAATATGTAATTTACACCAGTTCACAGTGACTGACTTACTTAGACATGAGTGAGGCTCCTCTACGTTGGTGTATCTCACATAGAGATAGGCCAGAATATGGAAAAGTGACAAGAAATGCAACTAACAGGAGTCTGTAAGTTAAAATGCCCTGTGCTTTACTCTGATATTTAAGAAGCTGTAAATTAATGGGTTGGGAAAAAGCATACGTTACATAAATTTAGACTTCTCTTCATTCAGATTTACCTGCTGGCAAGTGGAATAAAGTATTTCCAATACAGTTTTCTTTAACATACACCACCTTACAGATCTACTCTCAGTTTAGCCACTGGACTCTGCCTCAGCTGTGCCATCTGTAAAATGAACATAATGCCTCATGGGGTGTCTCAAAACTCGGCTTATTAACATTTCTGCCATACTTTGAGATCATTGGATGAAGGTGCAATACAGTATGTTATTATTACTAAGCCAAAAACAAAATACACGTAAATGAAGTCAAAAAGGGCGAAAGTACATCAGTGCCCACTCACACTCCTCTAATCAAGGTATGGTGTCCTCTCAATCCAAAGAAAGTTTCTCCTTTAATAATGCTGACTGGACATTGTTCAACAGGTTCATGGAATCTGAGTAGCTTACTTCCAAATAGTCCACAGAGATGCATTGGTCACAAAATGCAATCGTGGTCCTGCCTGCCATCATTTGAACTTCATGTGAATCAATTCTGAGGCAGTGTCCCCCTTACATACCTGTTTGGGTTTGCATGGCAGACATCAAGGACAGCAATTAAGTCTCCTTAGTGGGTGTTTCTTTGGTGTAAATTCAATCATGGTCAAGTTTGCAGATAAAAAAGGCAGTTTGAGAGAGTTAGCAGACAGAACTAACTGGCAAAGAGGGGTTGCAGATCAGAAGAGATGGTGGACAACACAGAGAGAAGGAAAGAAGCACAGCTACAGAATAAGGGACATAAACGGCCCAACTCATTGCATTAAAGCGATTTCATTTTCCTCGTGTCTCCAGGTCTGCCATAATATTGCTTTTCCAAGTTCCATTGCACTATGGTGGCCATAGAGAACATGTGTAACTGGGAGGGGAGTCTCCTTGATCTGTTGTAAGTAGTCCACAATAAAGAGCACATTGACAATCATTGTTCCAGAGGAAAGTAATAAAACTTCCAACAATGTGCTATGGGGTTGGATTTCTTCCCCACCCAATTTTGATAATTAATTTATCCCACAAACATGAGTGAGAATTACTGTAACCAAACATCTAAACATGTTTAGGCTGAGAAACCACTGCACCTAGAAACACAGAGAAGCAGCATTCACGGGAAGGCCTTCAGACTCAATGCTTCGCCCCGTTTCCCATCACCACCTCTCTGAAAAGGATGCTTCCCTAGATGGCCAGATTGTCTGCTTCTTTCAAAACAATCTTTGCAGTTTCTTCCATTCTACTCTCTATGCATGAGAAGTCCTTTCAGAGCTGTCTACAAGACCACCACCTTTACTGCATTAAAATCTCTCCTCAAATCCACCATTGAGACACCTACAATAAATTTGCCAACTAATATCAACAAAGTAGAGGGGCAACTAAGAGTAGTTCACTGTTGCCAGCTCTCATGATATTATGAGGCTTGTGATATTTGGTATTTCTCTTAAAAACCCAGCTCCTGGAATCATGTTATCTAAAAAAATCCAAAACACCCACAGGTTTTCTTTGTTTTAAGTATGTTTCTAGCCTTCTGGTTGCAGGAAAAAGCTTATAAGCAGGAAGATAATGTGACCTAAAGGCTTAGAAACCATAAGAGAAATAAAATGAGCCTCCTCTTCCCCTTCTAATGTCATAATTTTCAGGCCAGGTCCATGATTTTTGAATGCTCAGAGTCAACAATACTGATGAGGATGTGTAAAAACAAAATGGAGCTTTCAAGATCTGATCAATAACCATGAACACATTTCACACATGTTGAATTCCTTATACATACTTGGGGGTCTGATTCCATTTTCTATATTCTAAGATTTTCACTGCACCTTTTTCCTCAGTGACACTGGTTTAAATCCAGAGTGACTCCATGCTAGCCAAATGCAATCTCTTAGAATTACAGTGGTGGAAAGGAGAGCGTAATTTGACTAATAGCATCTCTTCACTTTCGATTTTGCTTTTTATCACAGTAAACACTTAACAGTTATGTTTTTAAAAATAGTTTTGTAATTACGCTAAAGCTTGCAGTTAGAGAGTAAAGCCACTGATGTGATCAGCAGATAATATTCATTCATATTTAAACAAAATGTTAATTTTGCACAAAGGTGAGGTTGTGATCACACACAGCCTATAGAGAAATCAAGCCAAGTTTATCCCTCCATGGAGTTACCCAATCAAAGAATTTGTCTTGTAATTTGGTCTATTTCATAGAACGTGGGCTCTTATGAAAATAAAGCACCATGTTATCAAGTGAAAGGATTTATATTGGGGTCACAAAGCCAGCATGCAATTATCCAGTGTCCCATTCCATAAGCCAAACATTCCATTGTCCCGTCTTTTAAGTTAACTTTGTAGATGGATCTTTGTCTATAGAGGCAAACGGAGTAGTGTTCTTCTTTCTTTATGACTTAGCTGTAACTAGAGAACACAATTGGCACACTTGTGCATTGGACTGGAAAATGACAAAGCGTTCAAAAGATATGAATGGCTGAGATAGCAATCGGTTGGAAGGCAGGAGGATATTTTAAGTAACAGTTGTGGTTATTTGCACTGCAGTTTGTAATTTTGCTTTGCTTTAACCACATAATTATTCCAGCTCTGCAGATTACACATTGGGATGATGCTTCCCTCAGACCTCACCATAAACATACACTGCTCTCAGCTACGCGAAATATTACCGCTTCCCTTCCAATTCCCGGGGGCTTATGACTTCCTCTTAATAGGTGCTGAGGGAGTGAGTCGGCAACCTTCCTTTGAGACAACCACTCATTTTTTTAAAGAATTCATGGTTTATGTGGCCTGCATTCCATCCCAGCTGAAAACTCCTCTGTCCTTGGTACTAACATTTTAAATTTGCAGGAATATGCACATTTTACCAACACATGAGACCACAGAAATAATTCCTAGAAGTCTGTCTCCCCCAAGGCTAGATAGCTGCTTGGCCTAATTCTGTCAGAAATAATGGATCAAGAACTTGCTTCTTTGGAAACCAGCAGTGGAGTAGTAGATCCTTCCTTAAACCCTCTATTTTATGAACAAAAAATATTGTTGAAAGGCGGAGATGGGATGGAGTCAACTCCAGAGAGTGCAACCCCCTCGCCCCCCTCCACCGACAGATCAAATCCACAAGCCACGAGGGAAATGGGTGCAGAGCACTTGAAACAAGAAGTAGATCTTTCCTCCTTAACTCAGCCTGAAATGCTCCTTGGTACTTTGATGTAAAGCATAAGCTTTTATCATGTAGGCGAACAGAAAATCTAGACACACAGGCAGCTCTGAGCAAGTAGTGCATTGAATCAATGACTGCACTTGTGCAAGAAATCTGCACAAACCGAGACACCTTGTACAGTGTTCGGAATGTAACAAACTGAGGCTCTGCTGAGCTGAAGGGAGATCTGAGAATCCTCCAAGAATACTCTGACCCATTCTCTCAAGCATATTCACTTGGGATCTATCCACACCAGAGCCATATCTGACTGCAACTTGAGCTGTGGAACCCAAGGAGCAGGGCCCAATTTTATGCTAGCAGATCTCCACTGAAGTCAACACACTTACATCAACAGAGAATTTGGCCTGCAGTGTCTAAGCTCATCTGATTGCACAGAGGAAAACCGATCCCTTTAATTGCATGCAGAAATTAAATGAATTTCAAACAATGATGTTGGTGAAACACAGGTGTAATACGTTCTATCCACTGGAAAGCATTCCACAGACCCAGTTCTCCTCTCAGTCGTACCTGTTTTATATTGGTGTAATTCCATGAGAGGTTACTTCTGACTTACATGGATCCAAGTCAGATCAGAATCAGGTCAACCCATGTAGCTGCATCTTGAGAAAGCTGAAGTTTCTTTACAATGCAACTAGCTTGGTGCGTTATGCATTAGGTCCCACTCAACTTTCCAACTCTGTGTGCAATACTAACAGTTAATAGGATAAACTCTGTCCATATATAAAGCAACTAAAGATAAATTAGATACTTCAGGCCTGATTTTCATTTACATTAAGCCCTTTGCACCCATCTGACAGTGTACGGGGACTTTAAAGTTTACACCAATTGCAAGTTATATTTACATCCAATGCAAGACTCCTTCATACTTTCAGAGTAGCGTAAGGCGGCCTTAGAGTAATTGAGAATCAGGGCCTGCCCCTTTAAAACAACACTATTAATTTGGAGCCAGATTGCAAACCCCTTACTCACAAGGAGGGGAGGGATAGCTCAGTGGCTTGAGCATTGGCCTGCTAAACCCAGAGTTGTGAGTTCAATCCTTGAGAGGGCCACTTAAGGATCTAGGGCAAAAATTGGTCCTGCTAGTGAAGGCAGGGGGCTGGACTTGATGACTTTGGAGGTCCCTTCCAGTTCTAGGAGATTGGTATATCTACAATTATCACCTAATGATAAGCCATTACTCCAAGGAGGGCATCTGTGTAAGTAATCAATCACCAATGTGAGTAAAGGGTTCATAATTTGCTCTTAAGGGATCCCAAACCAATAAATCACATGTATGAACTGACTTCCCCAAAATGCCTATGGCAGTACCATATCCAAGCTAAGATAACCAGTAAAATAAGACTAGTAGAACAGCAAAATAGCTACAGAAGTGTGACCAGACCAGAGTCAGATTGAGAGAGACCAGGCAAGTGGAAATCCATTTCTATCCCATGTTGCACTCTTTGGATCTTGTACTCTTTATACCAGACTTGGCAGTGCAGTAATTGGGTTATCATTGGGTCACTGTGATTGTGAGCCCATGGGGGAATGAAAAGGTGATCGCTTTCCCGGAAAGCAATCTGGTGTAGTGATGCTCAAGTACCACAGCGCTGGGCACCTTAGAGATACCAATAACCATAATGACGTGCGTGTGTGTGTGTGCATGTAAGTAAAAGCAACCCCAAAGGCCTAAAGATTAAGAGGCCTGAGCATCAAAGTGAAAAACATTACACCCATTCTAAGACTATTTTACACAGTGGTGTCAAGAGGCATAAGGGTAAATAAGAAGCAGGCCCACAGAGTTAATCTTAAAGTTTAACTCCCCAGTTCAGCTTCACTTTAAGCCTGTGTTTCAATTGTTCCGATGAATCAGGACTGATTAGAACATGTGTTTTGCTGAATCAGGGCCATTACACCAGCAATTTTCAAAGGAAAATAAATGAGTTCAGCACCCCTCCGTGGGCCATCTTGAAAACCTCCGTCTAAAACTATAGCCAGTTCATTTCTTGCTAGAGCTACAGCTCAGCAGGGGGAGGGACCAGATATCTAAGCTAAACCCTAACAGACTTTTTTCATTTCTAAGATTTGAAATTTGAAAACTAATTCGTGTCCGTTACCATGTTCTTCTTAGTCAATTACAAAAACAAATAGGTTTTCTAGCCATGAAACAATATCATTTTTGTTAGGGGGTTGGAAACCAAACAGCTATATGAATTGAAGAAAGCTTCCTTTCTGCTCCTCATGCAGTTCTGGTTAAAAGGAAAGCGTTTTCTGTGTGAGTAATCTTTATAAGTAGGCACCAGAGTTCCCCTATTGCTGAGGAAGAATGGCTTATACGTGATAGATGACTGAATGCAAACTTGGCAAGGATACCCTCCCTTTTCTGAAGAATACAAAATGCCACAGGCTATTTGCAGACAGGGATTTTCTGGTTAGAAATTCTTAAAACTTGACAACCGCAAAGATTAGTTTAATTGAAACGACAGTGGCAACACCATCAAGGATGTGAATTTGAGGATATTTCTAATGTCTGAGTCAACTCGGAATGAATTTGTCTTTTGAATCCAACTTACAAATAACCCTTTTATATATATGGGGGAGGGAGGTAGATGGGACATCATTTCCATAGCCCAAGGAGCAATATCTTACTTGTGTTTTATTATGGACAGTTTGTGAGCTATGTCCTCAGCTGGTGTAAGTTGGCCTAGTTCTTCTGAAGTCAATGCAGCTACATTGATTTAAGCCAGCCGAGGATATGGCCCTATATTGCTGTGTGTATTAGCAATGGGATTTGGGGTGTGTGAATGACACAAAGAGGAAACCTAAGAAGATTATTTTTTCTCATCCAAGTATGATGAAAGATGTATAATCCAAATCACATTTACGTTATAACAGCTTTTCCTATTAACACTAGGAAAAGATCATAGGTAAAGGATTTTTCTGCACAGCACTATGGGCTTCACAATATTCCTTCTTTATGCATCCAACCATCCTGCTAGGCCCACAGAATACCCTTTGTCTCAAAGAATCCCCTCCCACTCCTACCTCAACCATTTTGTGCAGGTTAATTCCATCACACTTTGGGGGATTTTATTTACTGGAAGAATGCCCAGTTGTTAACTTTCCCCACGTGCGGAAGGCATTTAACGTCAGCTTGGATTGGCTGGAGTGGGGAACGCACAAGTAGACAGCACACCATCGACAGGGATGGTTAAGCTGTACAACCCCACAGCTCAGTGGAAACTGAAAGAGCTCAACAACGTATCTGAGAATTGTTCATTTTGCTTCTTTCTGCATTTTGCTTCTTCAAAGAACTGTCGTTTCGCTTCTTTCCTTTAAATCCAACAAAAAGCTTTTAAAGCCATCAGTAATGATGTTTCGGTCTTGTCTATTTGTAAGGTTCTAGGGACAGGGACTGTCTCTAAATGTGTATACAATATTGCGCACAAAGAGACCCCAAACTAATGTAGTCATAACAACAGCAGCTTGTTAAGAGGTCTGATCCAAAATCCACTGAAGGCAATGATCATAGGTGCTGGAACTAGGGGTGCTGCAGCACCCCCAGACTTGAAGTAGTAAAAACAACCCAAATACATGGTTTCTGCTTTCAGCACCCCCATTATAAAAATTGTTCCAGCATCACTGGTCATGGTGGCTGATTTCAACAGGCTTTGGATCAGGCCGTTGGAAGTCCTTTCCATTCATAGATCTCAAAGCACTTCACCAATGAGAGTAAATCTCATAGCTCAGTGTTGACCTGCAACTGTCCCCTTTTCTTCCATTCCTTGGCCCAGGGGCTCAAGTGTATTTTCAGGCACAAATCTAGGACCAAACTTTATTGGTCCTAAAACAATTCGTATTGTCTACCATAATATTTCTAACCCTGGAAGATCATGTGAGACTGGTTCATAAAATCATGTCATTCTGATTCCCATTTTTGTTAGTTTCTCCCCTTCAGTTGTAACATGCTTTCTGTGATCATACTGCAGCTATTATCTGGAAAACTGCAAGGCTTAGGTATTAGTGCTTTATGATATTTTCAGGCTTAAATAGTTTATAAATTATTGTTTTTTGTGAATGTTTTAGTTCCTGACATAGTGCTGCTTGGAAAAAAAAATCAAACAAACAAAAAAAGACCATATAAGAATTTAAGTTAGGTACGTAGGTGGGGGGGGGGAAACAAATGGTAAATTAGAACATATTTTTACAAACCAATATCTTACAGCCTGCCAGAATTCAAAACAAATGCTTTCTGCCATTGGAAAGATGACATTCCTAACTTTCCAGTAGTATAAATCATACATTTCTAACCCTGGAGGTTTATGAGATATTGGACCTTAAAACTGTCAGTGGCCCTTTACTTAGCAGTGCCTTTATGGCATGTGTCCAGGGCTGAATATATCAAGTCCCAGACCTCAGACTGGAGTAATTTTCAACCTCCCTGCGTCTCTTATGTTTAATTATGTGTTGAGCTTGTAAGGTAGACAAATGGCTAGTTGGTAACTATGCAGAGACCACCCAATTATTTTTCGTTTGTGTCCAAATTCAAATCTGAATCCAGATCTTATGCAGTAAGAGGTTTATTACACTCTAATTAAAGTTAACTCACTATGTCAACTTAGCAGCTCTGCAAGGGTGAGGTAACGTAATGTTAGGTACACCAGATCACTGGTAATAAATTCACATTCGCCATCGTCAATTCATGCAATCCAACATACCAAATGATTAATAATTAGCATTTGCCATTGTGCCTTTGCATCCAAAATGCCTTACACGTCAAAGTCATACAAGCCCAGGCAAACATGAGATGAGATGTGTAATATAAGAGTAGCAAACAGCTATAAGCGGGTGGCCTTTACTTCACATGATGATATCCCTTGAGGTTATGAAGCTGCTAAGCTTTAGACTCGAAATCACCGCAGTAATTTAAATCCATTTTCAGTTCTGTATTTTGACAGCAGAGAAGGAAGGAGCGTATGGAACCTACCCAAAGAACTATAGACTCTGCAGCTATCTACTCTGGTCTTGCTTATCCCTAAGTGACAGAATATCTTCAATTAAGAGAGCTTTGACTGTCTTGGTAAAGCATCCCAGAACATCTGCACATATGAAAGATCCCTTTAGTTTATTATAGGGATTTTATAAATGGCAGATTTAGGATGAATAAGCCACCCCTATCGAATGTCAAACACCTTTTGAAATTCCAGGCTGGTAACATGATAGTTAAGCATAACTGCAATTATTTTGTGGGAGGGAGAGGGCAGAGAGTCTCTCCTGAGTGTGATAGGGCTAGCAAAAGAAGGGATTTCCCTATAAAAGTTATGCACTCTGGCCAGAGTTACAGTAACTTTGGGAAGTGCTTCTGAGTTAAATTTTATGGAGCACCCAGCAGCACTAATTCAATGGAAAGGCAGAGGTTTTTTCAGATCTCCGTTTATTGGGGCGGTTTCAGCAATATGTCCTGTCTGACACTTCTTGCTATATGACACCATCTTTGCTGTCAGACAAAACTCAGTGCTCTAATCTGCAAGATACATGCTTTTCTGTGGATCATAGGGCTCTTCCAATGGCATGGACAGCATCAATACAGTAACTAGAAAAGCCTCTTCTCAGGGATGAAAGGAGACATGAGATAAAATTAATGAAGAGAAAATCTGGCACATGAATATTAATTTGCTGCAGACAATGAATGCAATGGGGCCAGTGAAGGTGTGGGCAGGATGGAATCTTTTGACTAGTCCCTTCCTACTCTGCTGTTTTACAGCTGCTAATCCCCAAGTTCATTTCAGAAGCAAGCTCTTTGCTGGGATGATACTGGAGAGGGGGACCAGCTGCAGAATGAGGCTGACTATGAACTCCCTGATAACTGGTGTGAAAACCCAGTGAGGTTACTGGTTCAGCTTGATTTTAACTGAGCATGTTAATTTGATTAAAAAAAAAACTGATTTTTAAGATTTAGTGCTTAGAAATGTGAAATGAAAAGACACAAAATAGAAAACTCTCGTTCCATATCTAGCTCTCTCTTCAGTTCTCCGTTATAAAAGAGTTAATGCTTGCTAAGTCATCAAAGAGTACATACCATTTGCAGGCTCTGGTTTTAAACCTTTTCAAGGCACATACAGGCACTCTGATATATGTTAGATAGAGCATGTTTTTTTTACTAATTTAATGTGTGTAGTTATATGTTTTCTTCTCTGCTACTTTATTCCAGCATAAGGAGGGAAAGTTTGAAAATGAACATTCACTAAAGGAAGACATTTGCTAAATGAACTGGTGAAAAAAAAGATACTACATCAGACTTTCTGCCCTATTCACTGAATAACTGCAGTTACACTGGCTTTTGTTCCAGCTTCCGGATAAATGAAGAGTTGGTAAAGAATACCTTTCTCGTGCCTCTACACTATGTGTGTGCCTGCTGTACATTGGAGACATGTCGTGGTTTTCCATTTACGCCAGGCAGCATAAACGTAACATTTTATCTGCCCAGTGCAATGAAAGTTTTGTCAGAATGAAAATACTAGCCAAACCCCAGTTCTTCCCATTAACCAGATATTAAGTTGTAAGACACAAAGGGAGAACACTTAGAAATGATGTAACCACAGAAAGTTCTGAAGTAGGACTTAACCCTTAAACAAAGCCAAGGATTACAATCTTCTCTATCAGCTGAAGCAATTTAAGCCAATGGGATCACTAGTAATGCCAAAAATTGTAATGGACAAGGAAGTAATTGGTTAAGCATGAGAAAGTAACTCTGGTTAGTACAGAAAGTGGCTCATTTTTACCTATCATGATGGCAGAATTTCAACCCTCTGCCCTGGAGTCCCCTTGTCCTCCCATTTTAAATACCTAGTAATAAAATACTAGCTGTGGCTGCCTTTGTCTTTTGTTCCCCAATACAGAGTCGGATGTCACTGTACTTGTGGAAGAAACTGGAGCCTGGGGGTAGGGGAGGGAGAAAAAAAAAACTTTAGCTCAAGGTAAGTGGCCAATTAAAAATGAAAACCTTCCAACTCTTTTCAATTCATACCTAGTGATGACAATTATTTGAAGTGCCTAAGAATTAGAAGTGGGTTTGATCTGATAGTGGGGGCACATTCTTTAGTTACTTGAGTAGCAAAGTGAACCTCAAGAATTCCACTCCAACTGGACATTCATTTTGTACCCACCTTGTCATCCAAATTTTGTCTGCATTTCCCCAGATCTAGAGCTCAGCAATCCCAGCGCTCATTCATTCACTGGTTCATTCATTTGTTCAGGCCAATGCCACTGAGACACTCATCTGATTATATCAGACTTCAGAAAATAAAAACAGCCTGAACGCATGCACACTTCATAAAAAACTGTTCCCAGATGAAATCCTCTGGCAGTTGAGACTGAATAAAAGCAATGACTGTAAAGTTCACTAGGGCACATTCTATTACTGCAAGCTTAAAAAAAAAAAAAAAGGCTCCTGAGGGTTTTTGTTATTGTAGTTTTGGGGTTTTTTGTTTTTTTTTAGATTTAGCAATTTGTGCTAAAGCAGACTTACCTTACCAGCTCTGATATGAATTAGATCCCACCACGAGCAGCCTCCATGAAATAAATAGGATGTAAAAGTCAGCAACCGCCTTTCCACTTTGTGGCTGTCCTGTCAAAACTGAGAAAAAAAGTTGTCTTGTATTACAGTCTGTGTGTGTTTGAGAAAGAGAGAGTGAGAGATGTTTGACAGTAAGGCAAACTGTGATCAGAGAAGCCAGCTTCTGCCTGGTTTTTATAGCTGAGCTAGAAGCCCTGATCCTTGTCTCATTCCACTGTAATGGGATGCCTCAAGGCAAGCGTTTCACATTTTTTTTTTCCAGTTGGCTTATTAAAGGAACAGCCTCTCGAGTCCCTTTGGAGCATGGGTTAGCTTGTGAAACTGAAACACACACACACACACACACACACACACACACAAAGGTATTTGCATGCAGTTTATGGCTAAAGAAGGAAACCCCCTGCTCCATGAGAGAGAAAAAAAAAAGTCAGCTCAAGGCAAGTGACTCAGAGAATATTTTCCTTACAGCATCAGCAAAGTATATTATCAGAGTTTTTAGTCTTTCCCCCAGTTATTAATGCTGTGAAACAAAATCCAGTAAGAACAGGAGGCTGGCAAGCAGGATTCCAGGTCCAAAGATGCTTCTCACACATTGCAGCCTCCTCGGCTGGTGTAAATCAGCCAAACTTCACTTGGTTTATGCCAGTTTACACCAGATGAGGTGGAGGCCCATGTAATTGCAACCTTGCATTCTCATTAGGGAATGTCTCTGAGCTGCTGCAAACTCAAAAGCTGTGTGTGGGGCAGGGGAGGGGGAAGAAGAGGAGCAAGGTCTGAACTGAGCTCCATCCTGATGCCTTGAAAAGGAAAGAGAAAAGAGAAGCCTCGTCTTTCTTCTCGGGATCTGATAAAAGGGGATTATGTGTCTGGGGTGTGTGTGTGTTTGGAGAGATAATGTGTTCTCTTTTGTGATGCTTGTGTTTCATCCAACTGAGGACAAAGCCCCCTAACCCCTATCCCGTTTCCTCATCCAAAGCTATCAGTAATTCACAGACCACCCCCTTTAGTATATTTCAAGGGCATCTTTTTGTTATCTCTAATCTTCCCTGGAACCTCAGGTTTGTGACTGAGAGTTAAAGGTGTCCTTCCTTCAGTGGGTGGGTAACCTGGATGTTCTTCCTAACGGGCAGTATAAACTAGCCCATTCAGGCCACCCCACTTACTTACCTTTTAAAAAACTTTCAGAGTTTCAGCTCTGCCTTCACCTAGCTACTGTCCTGACTACACATCTCTGATGTTCTTCCAGTCAGCAAGCACTGCCATCTGATGCACTCCCTTTTGCCTGATCCAAAGCCCACTGGAGTCAGTGCAAACACTTAGGTTGGCTCGAACAAGCCATGAATCAAGCTCCTAAAAAGCAGTGGGATCCTTTTGAGCTACAATCCGAGGGCACCACCTGGACCCTGATTGGAATTAAAATTGGT
Organism: Chelonoidis abingdonii; assembly: GCF_003597395.2. Classification (NCBI taxonomy): domain Eukaryota; kingdom Metazoa; phylum Chordata; order Testudines; family Testudinidae; genus Chelonoidis; species Chelonoidis abingdonii. The sequence goes on from NC_133792.1 coordinate 9,135,090, forward strand.
TGACTGGCTCCTTCCAGCTACTTCACCCCTCTGATTGCATCTCCTGTCAGCTGGCTTTTCCTAGGAATTCAGAATTTGCCACACAGGATCAGACCACTTGTCCATCAAATCCAGTATGCTGCCTCCAGCAGTAACCAATCCTTGCTGTATCAAGGGAATTACATTATAGGGAATATCCTGCCCACCCTTACATATCCAAGAGAGACAAAATAGATATGATCAACTCTGATCTGCTGCACATGGAGAAGGGAAATAATTTCTGACCTGGGGGAGTCCTGTTAAACCTTGAGTCCTGCGACTCTAATTACCTCAGATATAAATGGTCAGAAGATTACCCAGTCTTTTAAAAAAAATGATATTTCACTCTACTGTTTGACCCTTTCCTGGACAAACTGGACAGGCTGAGTCAAGAGCTGGTCAGAAAGAGATGGAAAATTTAATATTTTATTGGCTACATCCTCCCATTTTAAAAATAAATGGAAGTGTCAAAATTCAGATAATTCCACCCACCTCCACAATCAGTCCAAAAAAAAAAGGGGGGAAGAAATCACATGCCTGTTGAAAATTTTCCTCAATTAGCTTCCCACTCAATTTCAAAATTTTCAACAAAATTTCAAATTTTGAATTTTTTTTGACCAGATCTAGTGTTTGCATCTCTGCATACTCTAATTCAGGAAAGAATCCCTATTCAGGAAGCATTGATGCACAGGCTTAAAGTTAAACATGACATATAGGCTTCACAGAATAAGGATATATTTAAACAAAGTGAACAAGAGTACTTGTGGCACAAAGTGTTTCCTGAATGCGGGCCTATCACTGCTCTTTAAGAATTTCCATGTTATGAGTTGACTCATCTGTTCTTTATATTCTGGTCATTTCAAATATCCCCCCAATTTTTTTGCAGTGGTGTTGATAATCCTACATGAGCAGAATCATCTTTTTTCCCAAACAGCTCAGGACCAGCAGCCATATTAAATAAAGCTGGTAAAGCATCCAAATTTTGATTTTCTGTGAAAAAGCAGGATGAATTTTTTCACAATTTTTTTAGGAAAGGGGGGAATAACAAGTTTGTCCTGTTTTTCAATTAGCTATAGAGCTTGTCAAGAGAAGGGGGAGAAGGATTTCTCCCTCCCTCCCCCCATTGCAATTTGTGACAAATCCTATGTTCCAATTGTTTGCAGCCAGTTCTGTTTCCAAGAAGTTGTGTCCCCTGTCCTGGCAGTTGAAGCTAGACAAATTCAGACTGGAAATAAGACACACATTTTTAACAGTCAGAGTAATTAACCATTGGAAAAAAATTTCCCAGGTGAATTTTCCATCATTGATAGTTTTTAAAATCATGATTGGATGCTCTTCTAAAAGGTCTGCTAGGATAAGCTAAAAGATTTTGGAGAAGTTCTGGGACCTGTGTGATACAGGAGGGCTGGCTAGATGATCACAGTGGTCCCTTCTGGCCTCGCAATCTATGAATGAATCACCAATAGAACCTGGGAGAGAAGTTGAGAGTGGTCCACTGTCGTCTAAAAATACCACATCCCCACTGTTCTGAGCACAGATACTCTACTACAGATCTCCCACCACTGCTGGCTCTCGTGAAGAGCAAACGTTGAATACTGGGTGCAATGGGATCTATTTGGCAGTTAAGTGTGATGGGGGCTCACGCAAGGTTTCCACCCCCCCCCCAAATATAATCATTGCCCAGTTGGCTAAGAGTATTATGGAAATTCACAATGTCATGGGGTCATAAATTAAGACCAGAAAGGACCATTATGATAATCTAGTCTGACCTCCTATCTAACCTAGGCCACAAACCTCCCATTCCTCAGGTAAATTTCAGCTATTGACTACTGCTGAAAGCATGATCCTGGACTGTACCAATGCTCTGATCTGACAGAAGAAATCCTCTGTTCCTATGGTTCTTATATTTACAGAGCATTCAGGCTTATCCCTTCCAGACTCTAACTCTAGCATATGCTTGGAAAACATTTTATTTCGTTGTCTAAATCCATAAGACTGTCATAGAAAGCTAAAAATGTTGGATTGTTCAAAGTCCTTTGCTGTATTTGTCTCAGTAACTGTTAATACCAGCCTTTTGCCTTCACTTGTTAAAACCTGTTCACCATAATTTTCCTCTTTGTTTTCTCCACCCACTGCTCTATGCAAATTTCAAACCAGGTTCCCTATGAGATTAATGTTTTAGGCAAAAGTTCAGACCTGTTTTTGTTTCCTCTTATCTGACCATCCCAGGCCTGTTCTTGTTTCATCCTATCTACTCACCCCTCCCTAATTTAATTTATGTATCAGCATGAAGTGATTCCCTGAATCAGAAGCAAAACAAAAAGTGAATCAATGTGTGTGTGTGTGTGGTGGTGGGGTTCTCTTTTAAAGAATTCTGGAACCGAGATACACGTTTAGGCACTGGTTCATGCCAAGCAGGATAGGAGCCCAGGTCTTACTGCCTGCAGCATCCTCTCTTGAGATATAAACTTTGATGGCAAGATTTGTTTGAGAGAGAGGAGGGAGGGATGGAATTTCATCCTATGTGAAAATGAAAGAACATTAGACTAGAGAAGGCTGATTTTTAGCATTCATAAGACTTATATAGGGTGACCAGATGTCCCGATTTTATAGGGACAGTCCCAATTGTTGGGTCTTTTACTTATATAGGCACCTGTTACCCCCCACCCCCTGTCCCAATTTTTCATAATTGCTATCTGGTCACCCTAGACTTATAGAACATTAAGACATATGTAGAGAAGGACATAATGGATAGATGGGCCATGGGATGACTGGATTCTAATGGCAGAACATCACAGCTAAAGCTTCTCACCTTTAGGGATTGGGATTCTGGAAAACACTGGTCAGATGTACATTGAACCACATCATATTCTGGGAAAATTGATTACTGGAGCTCAGGTAGTCAGTGGTGGTTAGGATTTCTGACATAAACTTCACTATCCTATTCTAGAATAATTTAGCCTAGAACAGACCAATATTAACAACAGGATTTGAATGCAGCTTGCCTGTAGCACTGAGGATTCATGTGTTCTTGGTGGATCCTGATGTGTCACTAATAGTGTACACAACCCCAGGTAGCATCATATAGATGAGAAAGCAGCAACTCAAATGAATCTGCCTCATTAAACATGAATGATCAGGTGATCATGCTTTTATTTAGTGGAATAGATACCTGGATGGAATGGTTTTAGGCCCCAGGAAATATTCAAGCACAGATATTTGGGAGGAAATATGTTTCCAGTTAGAGACTTACAATGAAATGAGACAGTGATAACATTTGCAAGTAATTCAAAGATGGGAAGTAGAACAAAAACAGAACAATAGATCATATGTACAGATGGATTAGGGGTATGGAACAACTTCCATTCGAGAAGAGGTTAAGAAGACTAGGAGTTTTCAGTTTGGAAAAGAGATGACTAAGGGGGGATATGATAGAGGTGTATAAAATCATGACCGGCATGGAAAAAGTGAATAAAAAAGTGTTATTTACTCCTTTACATAACAAGAACCTGGGGTCACCCAATGGAATTAATAGGCAGGTGGTTTAAAACAAACTAAAAGTAGCTTCACATAACACACAGTCGATCTGTGGAACTCATTGCCAAAGGATGTTGTGAAGGCCAAAACTATAACTGAGCTCAAAAAGGAATTAGATAAGTTCATGGAAGATAGGCCTATCAATGGCTATGGTCAGGGATGCAACCTCTGTTTGGGTGTCCCTAGCCTCTGGTTGCCAGAAGCTGAGAGTGGATGATGGATCACTAGATAGTTGCCCTGTTCTATTCATTCTCTCAGAAACACGTGACTGGGGACACTGTTGGAAGACTGGATACTGGGCTAGATGGACCATTTGTCTTAAGCTTAAGATTGGAACTTATTTGTGCTTGTATGTTTACCTGCTTGAACCTGGTAAATAACTCTGATTCCTTTTTCCTAGTTAATAAAATCTTTAGATAGTTTATTACAGGTTTGGCTACCAGTGTTGTCTAGTATGAGATCTAAGGTGCAACTGACCTGAGGCAAGTGATTGGTTCTTTGGGACTTGGAGTAAAATGACTATTGCTGTAATGAATCATCTATCTACAAGCTTACCTGGATGGCAAGATAGAAAGTGCCCAAGGGGGACTGTCTGTGACTCCATGTTTAGGCTGTTTTAGTGCTTGAGGAGTTGACACTTGATAATTCGTTGATGACAACTAAGTACAGAATTCATAACCAATTTGCAATTTGTGCCCTGCTTCTTAACGATCTGTCCTTGAGACACCGCAGGACAGCTTGGCGGGCTGTAACAGTGTTTTCTACTGGTCAGAGAAGGACATTAGGAATCCTGACCTCCCTGCTTTCTGTATTACTATTTGAAATCATTTTCCGCACTCATAAAATAGGGATGACAATACTGTGAAATTCTCAGATGGAAGGAGCAGTATATTTTTTTAGAACTCCAGACAAATTAGAAATGTATCTCAGCTGTAATGTTCTGATGTGAATCCAGATGAAAGATTGAGATTTTACAAAAGTGATACAGTAAAGAGGAAAATGAATTATTCATATTGGGCACTAAGGTTAGAACAAGGAATAACGGGCTAAAAATAATATTTAGATAATGGACCGTGGTGGGAGATAGCTTTTTAAAGGTTGATCAATCAGGGGAATAGGTCTTTGTGTTTATGAAAAGTTCATGGAAAAATTAGTATATAATTGTGTGGTTCTTTCTACTTGGCTAAATGGGCACTAGATCTGAAAGGTCACAGCCAGATCCCAGTCCCCTCACTGATGATTTTAGGACAAATAATCACACAGGGACATTTGCGATCTTAGCCTATTTAATCCCCTTTTGTTATATTTTTTCATCTTTGAGCCAGTGCTCAGAAAAGCTTAGCAGAATAAAAAGATTTCATCAGGCTAGCGTTTAGCTCTTTGTGTCTTCCCTCGCCCCATATCTTGAAAGTATTGGGCTTCTAAAACATGAAAGTCATGACTTCCACATGCCTCTAACCTGTGGTTGGCTCATGTTCAATCTAACTGTGTTATTTTTGTAACCTTGCTCTCATCTTCTCTTTCTCGAGGAAGAAATCAAATGAGAATATTGAAAGTTCCACTTTTTGCAAGAAGCCATCTGTTCAATGCAGTCAGTATTTTCTTCTGTCGGCAAATGATTGACACAGAGTTGATTTTTATGAATTTGTTCATTTGAAGTTTTCCAGCAAGTGGTTTGTGTGAACATAGTTTACTAGTGACCCTAAAGTATCGTGGCTCCCTTGCTTGGAGTATTTGGTATTAGTGAACTTGCTGTTCCTGTAGCCTGTTTAGCAGTTAATTTTCCTCCCTGCTTTGATTACTCTCAAATCAATCAAGAGCCCTCAGGATAGATGCCTGGATGGTTCCTGTATGAATGCTTGAACCAATAACTATTTTAGTGGTTAATAGAGTGCAAATAGGGATTTGGGAGAAACTTTCCCAAAGGATTCTTAACTTTTATGGATGGCAACTGTTGTGTTCTGGCTCCCACCTTATTGATGAAGTTCCTGCTGTTAGATTTAGCTATATCCTAACAGCAGCAGCACAAAGGGGCTGTTACGATCCATTAATCAGAGGCCAGAGAACTGAAAGGCCCATTTTTAATATTAGTGGGAGCCCAACGTGAGCAAGGACTTCAGGACAGAGCGCTATAACCATAATGCTTGTGGCATATCTACACAGTCCGCAGCAGCCAGTTTCCCAACCCAGAAGAGAAGGACCTGATCCTGCAATCCCTGCTCAGATGAACAGTCCTATGGATTTCAGAGGAATTGATCACACCATAAGGAGGAGAACTGTACCCCAATAATCTTTAATTAAACATAATTGGCCAGTTATTCCAGTACAAATACACTTGAATGACTCACACTTTTTTTCTGTGAAGTGCTTTCCCAGGAGAACAGAAAGTCCCTCCTTGTTTAGAATGTGTCTATTGGCAGGATGTTTCTCAAGTGTTGTGTTTATGCCCCGAGAAGAAGTGGGCTGCAGCTGTTTGAGAGTAAAACCATTGGGCTTGTGCAATATGTCTTCACAGGAAGCAGGTTGCAAGGATTTCTTCCTGTATCCCCTTCTTTAACTCTTCCTTTGGAGGCAGAGGCTGTCTGAACAGCCTCCACTTGACCTGGGAAGACTTCAACCCCAAAGCAGGAGAAGATAATTGAGGAAGCTGCAGTTTTTAAGTCAAAGTAATTTCAAGTCCCCTTATCAGGAAAGGCAGTGGCCTTGGGAAAGTCACTGCGCCTCTGTGCCTCAGTTTCCCCATGTGAGAAACAGGAAAACATATAGTGACGTTTGTAGAGAACTTTGAGATCTATTGACAGTAATAACAAGCTCTTATAAGGACAGAACATAGAACACCATTTACATTCACCACGTTGAACCAATGCTCTGGTGCCAGGAGGAATGTAAGAGTCTAGAACTGGTGACAATTAAAATGCATCGACTTCCTTCCATCCCAGTGACGGTGTCAGAGTTAAGAGCTAGATTCAGACCCACTTTTACAATTTCTTATATTTGTGGCAGGCTCCCCTGGAAGCTGAGGAGACTAAATACAGCTTGAGGTCTCTAGTTAGCTAGAGAGACGACAGAGCATATCCCAAGTGGTTGTATGAAAGGGAGTATAAATGATGACATGGTGTGGCAGAAAGCTTTTGTCAGCACGATTGCATTGCTTTTGGCAAATGAATGCCAGCAGTGCCTTTATACCACACCCCACCACCTTGCAGTCACTATGGAAAGCACATAAGCAAGTGCTTAACTTGAATTATGGGTTTTAGCCCGTGTAACATAAGATACTCCCCACCCATACTACCCTCCTTGTGCTGCTTCCCTAGGCTTAACACAGCAGCCTCCCCTGGATTCTTAGGCCTAGGGGCTTCTCTCTTCTCTGCTGAACTTATCAATCTTACACAGCTGCGCCACTGGAGTGTGGTTACTGACCCTGCTTCAGGGCTTCCCACACAGAGCCTAACCTGCTCCTGCAGAGTTCTTCCTTGGCTGCTGCTTCTCTTAGCAGGTTTTCCCCTCACTGCCTTCCTTCCCCAGGGACTCTGACAGATTCCCCAAAGGGATCTCACTGCTTTTTTTGTCAGCCCTAGAGCCAAGCTGCCGCCTGTGGGTCCTCCTGCCTGTTTAAGCCCTATCTCCGCATTCCTATTCAGAGGAGCCTGGACCTGCTCCCCATGGGTTCTCCTACCTGCAGGAGATTCCTGCTTTTACCAAGCTCTACCCAAGAACTCAACTCTTTCCTGGGTCTTCCCTGCAGCTTTTCCCACTAACCTACCTTCCCAGGTCTGTTTAAGTAGTTCCTCCTGATGCCCTGCAGCTGGAGTCACTAAGTGTCATTTAGTTGCCATATCACCATTGTCAGCCGGGTGCTAGCTGCTAGGTCACAGGGAAGGCTGAGTCTGGCTTGTCTTAAAAGGCCAGCCAGCCTGTCATGGTCCCCTTGACCGTACTGTTAAAGTTATGCATGGTAACCATGTGCTTACATGGGTGCTGAAGATGTGTGGTTTCTTAAATTGGGATGTTAATAACGAATACATAATAAAATAAAGTAATAATAAAAAAATAATAAATAAATTAATATCTGCTAGGGACTTCACCATTGCTACTTATTTTATGTGCAAGTTCGCTCAGATACTATGGGGGTGGGTCTTAAGTATAAAACTCCAAGATTATTAATAAGCTCTTATATAATTTAGGATGAGCATTGCTTTGTGTACACACACACACACACACACACACACACACTTGCCTTCTGTAACTGAATGTGACATCATTTCAATCCAATACGTCACCCATTCCAGGAAGGTCATGTAAGTTCCACAGGTGGCTGGCACTGTTGATCCTGAGCATCCTGTCTAGCAGAGGAGGAGACGTAAAACGGAGTCGATGGCACTGAGGAAAGGATACACTTTCGCCATGGGCAGGGAAGAGCTCCATGTTTTACTGATTACTGCGTAACTCTCCTTGTAGTGCGGTGAAAATATGCTACGTTTACTCTACGCATCTAGTCCAGATGGCTAGCTAGGAAACCCTCTTCTCCTAGGTCTGAGTTTGATGAGGCATGTCTGAAGTGCTTCTACTGACACTGCTTTAGGCAGTCTCAGGGCTAGTCATTCAGCATAGGATTAACCCTCTACATCTTTTTTTCCAACTAAAAATGGCGTAGACACTGCATAGCTTCTCCTGGTATCCTGAGATAAGCAACAGCCCTGCAGAGCTGTGTGTTAAAATAGGCCTGAAGTAAGTACTTGTTGAGCTAATAGACGCTGTGCTCAGAAAGTACATTCACTTATAGAGAAAGATGTCAAGTGGTTACAACAAATGGACCTCCCAGGAAGTGCCAGTTTGAGAATAAGAGTCTGCAAAGGCATAATACCTGTTGCCCAGGGATTTGCCATTACTGACACTAAACACTGATCTTCCAGGACAGAGGAAAAAGAAGCTTTCTGAGAGCCTTACAGCTAAGTATTACAATTCATTATTATTATTTCTACTGATGCTTCTTATTTGGGTTAGCTACCTTATTTTCTGATCAAAGGAGAACAGAAACATTGGTTCCTCAGTTAAGAAATGCAAAGAGGAAAACTTTCATTTTTTTCAGCACAACGGTATCCTGTGTTTAGTAAGCACACTTTACCCAACCTTCTCAAAGCACTTTGCAAAAGATCATTAACCAAATATCCTTCCAAGGGTTATAATCCCCATTTTGCTGGGGGGAAACTGAGCCACACAGAGGTGACTTGCCCAAAGTTAAAAAGACAGCCAGTTGGTGAGCCAGAAATTGAACTCAGCAGTCCTGGCTCCCAGATACTTTGCTCTATCAACTAGACCCACTTCTCTCGTCCTGCAGCTGTCTACCTGCTGGATTTCTCACCTGTCAGCTACCCTGCTTGAGGTACAGTGCATTGAGCCTCCTGGCTCTGCCACATCTCGTACTTTAAGGTGAAGGTGTGACACTTTCTCTAGGCACTCAGAACTGTGAATCACCTTATTACCCCTCTGCCTTAGGGAAAAGAGGGACCTACTGGGTCCCTGATCATTACCCACCCAAACAATCTCCCCCAAAGCTCTGCCTGCATTTACTTTGCCGCGCAGGTAACACTTGGTGCACCAGACTTCCCAAGCCCCGTGGAGGAGCATTCTGCTGGAGTATCCACCCCCGTCACTGGATCCTTACAGAAATTACCAAATTTGCTAGCTCCAGTGCACACCCCAGCTTGTTTGATTCAATTAAGAATTCACACTTTGAGTAATTTTACAGCACTGTGATGTATTTATGACAAACATGAGAAGGTTATTAACAAACAGAGATTTAAGTGATATAAAGAAAGTTTAATGAAGACATATGGTTACAAAGAAAAAAAAAGCATTAATGCTTCTAAGAGACTAACCATCACTTTAGCAGCTACAATCATTGTCAAAGGTAAGCATCTCACATAAGCAACCACTCAGCATCACCAGCTCCCAGGGCCAGAATCCAGCTTTCATGGATACAAAAAGTGCTGTCCTATTTGCACCCTTGATGGATCACCAGATGTCTTTTTTCCTCGCCTTATATTTTCCCCAAACTCACTGTTCTGACCCCAGAGACAAGACAATCCCCCTGTGGTTTGAGTCTCCAGTGTCTTCCAAGCTGATCTGACATCCCCTCATCAAACTGGCATTTCCTATTGAATTACAAGCAAATGCAGGTCCCACTGTGTTTTGGCTTTTTTAATGCTTCCTTCACATCAGAGACTAGGTCAACAGGTAAATCAATCTGCCTTTGTTTGGGACAGATTTGTTTATCAACCCTCCCTGGTTACATGGTTTCAACTTCTTTTTAGTACATGCAGACAACTTCCTGCATAGCTCCTGTCTCATAATGCTTATGATGATCAGTACAACAGAAGCTTTCATTTGACACCGTACACAACTTTCTTTACAAAGTAATACTATGACTGCAATGTATTAGGTGGAGTGAGTTTGTCAGGCCTGATAGGAGTTGCTGACACAGAATAGTGAACCACCAATTGGTCTCCATGTCACACAAGGCTTCTTCCTGAAGAAAATGTGAGTGCAGAATTCCAGCCTAACGAGCAGAAATTACAATTCATTTGGATGACTCATACCCCAGGGAGCTATGTCTTCTCACCTTCAAGCTGCAAGTGACTTGGTTAGAAAGGTCACAGGTTTAACAGTTAGCATTCACCAATCCTACAGGTATAGGAAGATCCAAATAAAATAGCAGTTGTAAGGAAGCATTCTGGCCCCATGGGCCCATTGAAATTAGGGTGGCGGGAAGTGGATAGGACAGTGTTACTTTCCAGTAATTTCTTTTTGCTAATGTAAGGCTCAACACTGACCGACTATAGAGAGAACCACATCCAACCCAGAAGGATGGTCAGGATGGCCATCCAAATGCCAAAGGGGAGAATTGGACAGGAGAAATGGGATAGGGGAATCTTGTAGCATCCATTGTGATAGAAGAAACCAGGTGCTGAGGTTATTAATTATATGGTTATTAATTATATGTATTACAGTAGCTCCAAGATGCATTGACTCAGATCAAGCTCTGATTGTGCTTGGCAATGTGAAGACATCACAGTCTCTGCTCCAAAGAACATACAATCTAAATACACAAGACAGACAAAGGTTAGAAGAAAGGAAGTGCTTTTATCTCCATTTTACAGGTGGGAAAACTGAGGCACTGAGCAGTTCAGTCACTTACCCAAGGTAACACAGAGAGTCAATGGCGCGGATGGGTACTGGATGCAGATCTCCTGAATTCTAGTCCAGTAGCTTAACCATAAGGGCATCCTTCTTATCAGGTGAATCTTGCCCCAGGATGCAGGAAAGACCACAGCAGTCATTTGTGGAAGGCTGTTGACTTAGCTATGTGTACACCAGAAATGCTACAGCAGCACAGCTGCAGCATTGTAGCACTTCAGTGTAGATATTTACTACAGCAGCAGCAGAATTCCTCCATTGACCTACAGCTGACTACACAGAGACTTAGGCCATGGCTACACTGGCGCTTTACAGCGCTGCAAGTTTTGCGCTCAGGGGTGTGAAAAAAACACCCCCCTGAGCGCTGCAAGATACAGCGCTGTAAAGTCTCGGTGTAAACTGTGCTGCAGCACTGGAAGCACGGTTCCCAGCGCTGCAAGCTACACTCATAGAGGATGTGGAGTATGTGCAGCGCTGGGAGAGCTCTCTCCCAGCACTGGCGCTGTGACCACACTGGCACTTCAAAGCACTGCCGCGGCAGCACTTTGAAATTTCAAGTGTAGCCATACACTAAGGTCTTCTTAACTAGGTCACTCAGGAGTGTAAATTTTTCACACCTTTGAGCAACGTAGCTGAGTTGACCCAACTTTCTAGTGTAGACCAGCCCTTACACTCCATAGTCTTGATTCTTCTCTCATACCGGCATAACTGCATTGACTTGCGTGGTGTTAGTCTTGATTTACACTGGTATTAAAGAGAAGTCAGACCCTACGCGATTCCCCTTCATAGGAAACACCCAAACAAGATGATCTGTCCTTAAAGTCATGAACAGATTTCAAGGGGTAGGACAATGTCTGTCAGAAATCTCAGGCGGTGATGGAAAAAGTCTCACTGCTGAGTTTATGAGAGCTCAGGAGACCTGGAATCTCCCTGGGTTCATACCTATGGAATATGGGAATATTTCACTGCCTGGATCTTACAGAGCTCAGACTTCTGTACGTACCTCAGTGGAAAAGAAACTGTAAAATGTAACTAAAATGTAAATGTCTGCAGTAAGCAGACACATACCAGACTACCTATCCCCTTTGTGCCTCTGTTACCAATTAACAAGCTCTTGGTTTCCATTTTATTCTGTGATCTCATCCATGGATTCATTAGCAGAGGACATAATAAGCCCAGTAGTGAAACACAAAGCAACTATTAAAAAAAGAAAGGCAGCTCCCTTCACAAGTTGCAGATGGAAGCACTTCGTCGCAGTTAAAATACTTGCCACAGACAGATACTTACTCGGACATGCAATATTACTTGGGGATTATTACCTGGGAACTAATATTACCTTGAGAAGAGTAGCACACGGGGCTAGAACAAACCATTGACACAGTACAGAGCTATGGCCTTACCAAAGTTTGTTGACATCTCTGATGTACATTTAAAGCCAAATCCTCAGCTGGTATAAAGTAGTATAGTTCCAGCAAAGTGAATGGATTTGCACCATCTGATAATTTGATGCTCACATTTTAAAATAACCCTCTACTTTACAAACCCCAGAATGACACACACTCTCAGGTGAAGCTGAGAATAAATACTTTCCCTTTCAAAAAAGTTTTTCAATAATAGTTCAAAACTCTATTCCTCACAATAATAAAACAGGAGTGTTTGAGCCTCTTACTGCTGTATATATAGGAGAGGATGGGGCCAGATCTTCAGCTGACATAAATTGGTGTAACTCCCTTGATGGTGATGGAGTTATTCTGATTTATACCAGAATGTAACTATCCCTGATTTACCTGAGTGTCAGAGAAAAATTAAGTCTGTTCTATCATCCATCTAATCTATCTATCTATCCCCAGACACGCCCCCCCCATCTATCTCCAGATACCACCACCCACTTCTATCTATCTATCTCACAGTGATCATCATCTGAGTACTGGAGAAAGTACAGAGTACATGAAAATGAACAAATAATGAGAAAAACAAAGTCAATGGAGCATTTTAAATCGATTCCAAAATGTTGGTTTGGACTGAGTTCTAGGAAGGGACCAAGGTATGGAAGGGCTATGAAGATCTCAGTTTTTTGACAGAATCTTGCCTTCTCTAGTTCAGCGCTTCCCTGTTGCTATCCTGCCAGGACACACAATTCACTGCCTTAGCTGGTCCATGACACCCACATGGCTGCTGCATTTTAAAGCTAAGCTGTTGCCATGCTTTGATCATAAACCACAGTTTAATCATAAATCACTGAGCTGCAGATTTTTTAGCAACTCTGCAGAGTGTTTCGGGGGGGGGGATATGTGGCAGGAAAGGCCATTACTGAAGGGCAGCATTACTGGCTGATGGAGGACAGATAATTTTAGTTTATAATTCTCCCTTTTAGTACCAGCCCATCCTGTGAACCGTAACTGTAGCTATAAACATACAGACACGTCGGGCAACACAAGCGGCTCACTTGCAGGGCCATTGCAGCTTGTTCTGGCCTCTTCCAGGGCACACTGGTGGCGTAGTCTGAGTAGAACTGGGGAAAAAGTCTCCCCTTTCAAAGAGGGATCTAGTTAGGTGAGGGACCTGAAATTTACAAACATAAACCTGTGGACAGAGAGACAAACAGATGCTCGGCACGTAACACTGGCCTCTCAGCATTATTGATAAAGCTGTTTCTCACGGCTCCACTTGCTTGCCTCCTGGTTGCATTACGTATTGCTAATGAAACATTGAGCGAGGTCAAGAAAAAGCTGTTGTGGCGGAAAATCCACCAGACACCCAGCTGCCAACTGTGTGGCTCTCCAGCCAGAAGCACTAAGTCCTTCACGGGCGCTCTTCTTTCAGAGCTGCCTCTCCTGCCAGCCATATCAGTACAATCATGTTTTCAAGGGCTGGCAAGAAACCCCTGGTGCGGTGTGACTGCTCTCATGCAGTCCAGGACAGCTCTTGGGAATATTTATTGCTGTGATCAATTAATCCCCAATTTGTATCCTGCAACGTAGCAGAGGGAATGTGTTGTGTACAGTGCTTCTTCCTAGGCACCGCCCCATGCTCCGTGGTCCCACTGCTTTTCCCTGCTTGGCCTAGGGACTATGTAGTAAGGTTATGGGGAGGATGAAAGTGGGGATGTGGAGGAAGGGGATTCTCTTCCTGCTGCCTTTCTCCAATCTGGCTCTTTCCAGAAGTTTTAATCCAATTTGCTGGGGGTGGAGAAGAGGGTAAAATCACTAGTCTGCTCTCTCTTCGTTCATTGCTTTGCTATGCAATGTGTTGTACTGTAGCCTGCATCACTAGATGAGGTTGTTCGTGATGAGGTCACATCATAAAAGCAGACAAAAGGAGCATGGGGAAGCATTTTTCCTTGCCTTTCTCTCAGTGTTTCCGGAAAAAGCCTATACACCTCTCCTCATATCCTGCCTTTGGCTTCTTCTGGGACCAAAGGGAAACCTCAAAGCAGATGAGATTTAACTTACTTATGTTCTCTGTGGCTAACTTGGATTTCATTAAAGACAGCTGTAATCCCAGACTCCTTCGAATGGGTTAGCTCTGTTCTTGTTTTGCCTCTGTGTTCTTAGAGACCTAATAGCAATAATCTTAAATCACAGAGAGAAGGAGTTTGGCATCTGTCACTAGTGTCTAACATAGTCATAAATTCAATAGATAGTAATGCAATAGCCTGTAATCAAGTCCTGACCACCAGCTCCCATCTACCTCGTCTCCCCTTTGCTCAGAAAAGTACGGTCCACTCTAGGCTTAAGCTAGAAACCATAATAAAGCACAGTATAAATAGTAAGGCAAGTGGGTAGGTAGATAGAGGAGTATAGAAGCCCAGAACCGAGTAAACATGGTGCAAACAGGTGCCTTTCCCATGTTATATAAACTACAAACTCGGCCCTGTGCTCATTACTGAGTTTTGGTTCTGTTCACAGAGATTAATAACAACAGAACACATTCAGTTAAGCCTTCTTCCTTGGCTTATCTGATCATATGTTTCCTCCCTCAGGATTGCTCAGCCCACATTCTAGATCATCTCTCTCTCAAGAGCCACTTTCCCCTTCCTTATGTCCAGCAAAACCCTCTTAACCCTTTCCCAGAAGGATCACCACCTACTATTAGGGAAGGCAATCACAGGGTACGTCTACACTGCACGATTATTTCGAATTAGCTTAAACCGATATTACAAAACAGATCTAATAAAATTGGTTTAGCGCGTCCACAGTGGGATCCCGAAATCGATTGTTTGCGTCCATGGTCCAAAGCTACCATCGATTTCAGGAGCGGTGCACTGTGGGTAGCTGTTCCTCAGCTATCCCATAGTTCCCACTTCCGTGTTGAGAGCACAGTGCCTGATGGGGCAGAAACATTTCCCCGGGGGTGCTGGGTACGCCTCACCCCTCCCTTTGTGAAGGCAGCAGACAACCCGTTGGCGCCTTTTTCGAGGAGTGCATTGAGCAAACGCCATAGCACAGCAATCTTTCCCTTTTTTTTCACGGGTGGGGGGGATAAACTGAGGAGCTGTTCCCTGAACACGCCAGACACTGTGTTTGAACCTACAGACATGGAGCTCAGCCAAGAATGCAATAATTTCAGAGACTGCTGTGGACTGTGGGATAGCTGGAGTCCTCAGTACCCCTCCCTCCTTCATGAGCGTCCATTTGAGTCTCGGCTTCCCGTTACGCTGTCACGCAGCGCTGTGTATCCTGGAGTTTTTATTTCAACGCTTTGGCATTTCGGTTCTGTAACGGAGCAGGAATACAACAGATTTGTCTCCCCATAACACGATCAGACCTATCCTCCCGTACGGTCTATGCTGGAGCTCTTTTTCGATTTCAGACTGCATCGCAGCCGGCTGATCAGAGCTCCACGCTGGGCAAGCAGGAAATGTAATTCAAAAGTTCGCGGGGCTTTTCCTGTTTACCTGCCTGCATCCGAGTTCAGATGCTGTCCAGAGCGGTCAGTGCTGCACTCTGGGATGCCGCCCGGAGGCCAAATAACGTCGATTCTGTCCACACGAACCCTATCCGAGTTATCGCTATCAATTTAGCGCTACTCCTCGTTGGGAGGAGTCCGAAATCGATTTAGGAGCCCGTTTAACTCGATATTAATGACGACGTCGTGTGAACGGATACAGCGTTAAATCGGTATATCGGCCATTAAACCGATTTAAAGTCGCAGTGACAGATAGCTTGTTACAGATGAGAATCAAATCCCCCTTACCCCAGGGGCTATGTCTACACTACAGATGCTACAGTGGCACAACTACAGTGCTGCAACTGTGCTGCAGTAGCACCATAGTATAGACAGTTGCTACAGCAACAGAAGGGATTTTTCCATCACTGTAGGGAATCCACTCCTTCAGGAAACAGTTACTAGGTTGACGAAAGAATTCTTCTTTCAGCCTACAGATGTCTATACCAGGGCTTAGGTCAGCTTTACTACATCGCTCAGGGGTATGAATGCAAACCTTTAAGTCACATAGCTAGGTCAACCTAAATTTTAGGTGTAGACCAGGCCATGGTAACGTGTGTCCCTCCAGCTTGAGGTTAGGTTGTTTGACATCTCTTTGTGTGGTGGAGCAGGGGAAGCCTGGGTTTCAGGGAACATGGAAACTGAGTTTTCCCCATTGCCGAGTGGATGGTTGTCCTCTCAAGGCAAGAAGGCCTGTGAGGTGAGCTGGGGTGGCGTGTCAACAAATGGGACAGCATGGCAGAAGCAGACACTCATCAAATGAACAAAGAAACTCACTTTTCGTGCAGGAGAAGATGGCTCCTTTAAATATTATTTATTTAGGTTTACTAACACCAGATTAATAAAATGGGATAGTGTGGAGAACTTTCTGCTGTACTATGCACATTTCTGGTCCTGGGAAGATGGGAGGTCTCCACAAAGGCCAGATGCTTTCACAAATATCAATTTACAAGTATTGTTACTATTGTATATGCTATTTGCATTACAGAAGCACCGAAGGGCCCTGTGCAGGGATCATGGCCTCATTATCCTAGGCACTGTCCGCAAAAGCTATCAACAGAACTAGACTAGGAGAAGTAACGGACATATAACTGAGGTTGTGGTGGAGGATGGGGTAAGGGTAAAATAAGTATATCATAGCACAATGGGAATCAGTCACGCTCACCTATTTCTACTTTTTATATATAAAAATCATCCCTCCTCCCCTCAATTTGTGAACAAACATTTGCCCTAAACTTCCTTTACAGAACTTCAGCTAGGGACCTCTTTAGTTGCACAGGAAAACACTTGATACCAAACAATAGTAACTGAAAGGAGCCTGTTTTCCTTGGCCTTCAGCATCGATATGAAATACAAGATTCGACGTCCCCAAAATGGATAGAATACATTAGACCAGGCTTACCACCAAGGCCAAGGCCAGTTCCTCCTCTTGGTTACAGCGGGTCGGATTTCATTGTCTCAAGTGAGACATGCATGGGAGTACCTAAGGATTTGCAAGATACTTAAGCAGGGGCCTAACTTAAAGCACCCGAGTAATCCCATAACGGGATAGCGGATACCCAAGTTCACATCCCTGCTCCACATTAGGCAGGGTGGGATTTGAACAAGGGTCTCCTACATTGTATAGGAGTTCCCTAACTACTGGGCTGTTGGATACAAAGGAGAGAGGGTCACCACTTCTTTCACAAGAAGTAGGGGTCACCATATGAAATTAATAGGCAGCAGGTTCAAAACAAACCAAAAGGAAGTATTTCTTCATACGGCACGTAGTCAACCTGCAGGGCCAACTCAAGGCACCAGCGGAGGAAGTACGTGCCTGGAGCAGCACATGATAAGGGGCAGCATTCTGTCCATTCTTGGGGTAGCACAGTCCAGGCGGCTATTTTTTTTTTTTTGCTTGGGGCAGCAAAAATGGTAACTATGGAACTCTTTGCCAGAGGATGTTGTGAAGACCAAGACTATAACAGGAATCAAAAAAGAACTAGATAAATTCATGGAGGATAGGTCGATGAATGGCTATTAGCCAGGATGAGTAAGGATGGTGTCCCTAGCCTCTGTTTGCCAGAAGCTTGGAATGGGCGACAGGGGATGGATCACCTGATTACCTGCTCTGTTCTTTCCCTTTGGGGCACCTGGTATTGGCCACTCTCTGAAGCCAGGATACTAGGCTAGATGGACATTTGGTCTGACCCAGTATGACTGTTCTTATGTTCCTGTGTTCCCTGTCTAAGTATTATAACACCCAAGTCCCCCTTGTGCCTCTAGCCCTGGGAGCATTCTCACTGGCTCTCAGTGATGTAACAGGTATATCCTCGATGCTGCATAACTGATCAGGCCTATAGCAGTTCCATTTCGTAATGCCATCAAGACACCCCAAGCTTTGCCTTAAGAATGGCTATTGTACTGCTTGGTGAGTTGAACGTATGCAGTTGTTGGCCTCATGCCACAGTTATTACACCACCTGCATGCAGCATTAACCACTCAGGAATGCTCCGCCTCTCATTGTCCTATCATTAAATTACAATAGAAATCGCTGCTTAGGGGAAAACACATGGTCCGATGCGTCAAGCAACCTTTGGTGATCGTCCATATGGCATGGGACATTTATGGCCTTTACACACATTCCTTTGATGTTATCACTGAAATCATGTCTTTTTTTTTTTCCTTTTAGGGCCCGTTTTACAAGTATCTGTTCCTAGTTTGCTGCGTAACAAAGTGAGCCGGGACCTAGTAGCGCCCCCTGGAACACAGCTGCCAGCTCCTCCGCCTCCTTAGACATGGCTCTGACTCAACACTCGGGATAAGCAAGCACACTACGTTCCACAGCTACTGCTGCAGCCCTGGCAAGACTAAAAAAGTCAGGCAGACTCTGTACGTCTGCTCCGGAGCTGCAGGGGGAAGTGAGTGAGGACAGATTTTCCACTCGATAGCCAGAGGCCCGTCTTACGGGAAATTTCAGTCAGTAAAAGCAAACTGTTACTGGAATGCTGCCTTCCCCGGGCTTGAATGGAATTATTTTATTATTATTAAATTTGGAGAAACAGGTGTGACAAATTCATCACTTCCCCGGGGGGCTTGTTCAAACACTGGAGACTGTGCAGATTGCGTCAGATGCGAATGGGCTTCTGTCTGGCAATGTCACCTGCAGACGGTACCTGTTTCTAATTAGCTGTGCATGATTCCCCACCCCAGGCTGGGAATTAGCAGCCTAGAGGGAAAGTGTTTGGCGATAGCAGTTGATACACTCTGCTGGATAATCCCTCCTTTGCTCAAAGGACTCGGCTCAGTAGTTGGAGAAGTAAGCTCCTCTCAGTCATAAATGGGGCTGTGACGAAGGGTGGGGGGACCCCAATGCTTTGTGAGTGGCACTGTGCAGCCTACAGTGCGGGAGGCTAACAATAGGTCCCCTCCTGCCCTGCAGGGTGAATTCCATTGAATGACATTGAGTGCCTGGGAAAACAAAATGACCAGTGTTCCTTTAGGTGATGTGGACACATGGGTTTCGTTCACCACGACACCTCAGCTAGCAGGCTTCCTCCCTCTCTGCTCCAGCTCCCGCCACATTCCCCCAGATCCCAGCTACTCAGGCTGGGTACTGTGGGATGGATTTTAACCATTACTATATTGACAGTGTGTTCTCATTGGGACAAGGAGCTTATACTGATGATGTGATTGCAGCACAATTCATTTCACTACTATCTGTTATGTGATTCAATGGGCATTTCTGGGAGTAGGCACTGGTTTAAATGACCCCTTGTCATGTTTAAGAAGGGAGACATAGGCCTGTAGCAGCAAGTCATTTTCTGAGTAACAAGCTCCTGACTACTAGGGAAGCATGTTAAGGCTGATGGCACTTGACCGAAGAAGCAAGGAGGACTCCAACAAGGTGTCGCTCCTCTTCAGAATTGCTTGTTTAAAGGGATAGGGTCAGGTTACAAAGCTACGTGGTAATGAGTAGGGTAAGGTGGTCTGGGTTTGACTCCCTTACACTTGGTGGGTCAAATTCAGAGGTAAGCCAGAGGGCAAAGGGGTAAGTTACACAGTGGCAAGCAGGTGTGAGTCTAAGAATGACCAGAGGGAGTCTAGCTGGTATAACATCCATGCTAAGAGCAGCAGCAGGTGTAGAATTACCCACTTCTGAATGTAGCCTGATGTATTAAACCCTCCTTTTCCCTGCAACCACCGGCCCCGCCGGCTCCCTCTGCCGCGCTCCGCATCACTGCCTGCCCGCACCTCCCCTGCCAGCCCGGAGCCACTTCCTCCCCAAGCCCCCACATCGCTCCCTAGCCTGCTCCCTCTGGCTCGTGCAGTCCCAGACCCCCTGTCGCAGCAGCGTCTGCTGCCCAAGGGCTGCCATTTGCAGATCGGAGCAGGTGACATCAGCCCGGCTATTGACTAGGGTGACCAGATGTCCTGATTTTATAGGGACAGTCCCGATATTTGGAGCTTTTTCTTATATAGGCTCCTATTACCCCCCACCCCAGTCCCGATTTTTCACACTTGCTGTCTGGTCACCCTACTTTTGACAGCAATGCAGCGGCGAGAGGTGGGGCAGGGGAAAGGAAGAGGAGACCGTGGCCACTGGTCCACTTGTGGGGGTGAATTATGGCCTTGCCAGACGATACAGGGTTAACGAGCTGCAAAAGTGTAACTGTTCTTATCATGTGCCACCTTCCAAGGCTTAATCCCCATCCATCTGTGCAGCCCTGTGGAGCAGGTAAATAGAGCCCCATTTTGGGGAAACTGAGGCAGGGAACAGTGATGTGACTTGCCCAAGGTCACCCAGTGAGTCATTGTCAGAGTCTTGCTTTGAACACAGGAGATCAAGGCTCCTAGTTCTGCACTGGCTCAGACCATTAGAGAAGAGGCCTTCAAGCCCTGAGCTCTGCACCTGCCCACACAAGGTATTAATCTGGGATTCAGCGGCAGCACACTGCAAGTTTTCAGCAAAGAAACATGGCTGTCTTGAGCCCTTATGGCTACAGGGAAAATCTTCCAAAGGTGATGGGCGTTTAGCTGACATAGTTCTGTCTGCCTGAGTCTGCAGCCAGCCTGGGACAACAGCTCTAGGAAATGTGGCAGTAAGTGTTAAGTCTAATTATGACACCATCAGAGCCAGATTTTCAAGTAACATGGATAACCAGCTGTGTGGTGCACAACCACTGCAAGTGTTCGAGCAACTCAGGTTAAGTGCAGCTGAACCCTGGGCAGGCTGCAGCACCCAAGAGATTTTTTTTCTCCCACTGAATGACGGCAGATGCACCACTAACTTTACTAGGTAGAAGTTTAGTGACCACATTAGGGCCGTATCTGCCCCACTCCCAGCATTAGGCCAATCGCCCCTCACCATTCTCCTGATTGCTTGTATTGTTATTGATGGGAGATCTGCTGTGGACTGAGGGGTGTATGTGGACCTGCCTTAGCAGACTCAGTCCTGGCCCAGCATTCAAAATAAATTGCCCTGAGTTTCAGAAGCGCTGAGAACCCTGGAGTTCCACAGACATCGGGGGAACCGTAGATGCTCAGCGGCTCTGACAATCAGGCCCAGGATGACACTGATGCCTCTGCCCTGGGCCAGAGCTCTCTGAGCAAAGGGCTTCAGCAGCGATTGGTGTGGGGCAGAGTAAAGCAACCAGGACGGTCATGACGGAGGCTGGAACTCTGTCCTCGCCTCACAGCTGAAGAGAGGCCTTCAGACACCCTCTCCCACCTGCATTGCACTTTCCAGTGCAGGAACAAGGAACCTTTTCACACCTTAGCTCTGTGAGGAGCTGAAGCCCAGAATGGGGCAGTAACTTGCCTGAAGTCATCCAATGAGTTGGTGCCATGGTAGAGAATAGAAGCCAGATTCCAACTCCCAGCTCTGATCCCCAAAACAGCCCTTTCCAGATACATGGGGGGGGGAAGGGGGCAGGGACAGGAGGGACTCTAGCCACATGCAGGGGACCCAACGCCATTTATTTTCATGAAATATATAGACTAAATAATGAAATTAATACATTTTCAAGCCGAAGGTGTATTAATTCTAATGAACAATACCACATTCTGCAATATTCATTTTTGAAAGTTTATAATAAGCGATGCTCTGGGGGGAAAGAAGGGCGGGGCACTAGGTGGAAGTTTCACCTAGGGTGCAAAATATCCTTGCACTGGCCCTGATTGAGGGCCAGAGTCTGATCTTGATTAAGCCGATGTAAATCCAGAACGGCTTTATTGACATCAATGGAGTTATGCAGATTTAGACTGCTGCAAACGGGATCAGGACCTGGCCCGCTGTCAGGTCAAAGGTTGGTATTCCAGACCCTAAGAAAGGAAGTGGTTAACATTAAAGCCAACTGTGTCAACAGACTATATTCCACCTGAGGGGAGAGGGGTTCTACATGTGGCTGAATTTGAGATCAGAAATGTACAGGTGCAGTCTCCTGACATATTAGGAAATATGAGGTGAGACGTAACACGTCAATGGAATATTATTTTTTCCTTAAGACCACAAATAACCTGACCATTGAATCACTGGCTCAGAGACTGGGGTTTAGGGAGTCTCTCTAATTGTGAATGGGCAAAAGACAGCAAGAGACTAGGTCTACCAGGAGAAAACCTGAACAATCAGGATGCTTTTCCTAAGCTTTACCAAATTTACCCCAGTCCTCATCATCGTGGAAATCAAGCTGAAAATCGCATGAGATCTGGCTTGCCTCAGAGCTTTCCAGGACTTCCTGCATCAAGTTTGAGTTGCTTCCTTTCCTGCCTAAATCCAAGAGGCACAGTAATGTTGACAACTGAAAATCTGTACCAAGAACATATTAAATACTCAAATAAGAGGCCTAATTAAGATTCGTGCAGGCATGGTCACACTGATATCAGGGTCATACAGGCAGGATGCTACTCTTCAAACACAGGACTCAGCAGCCGTGCAATAGTATCTGAATAATGAGTCAGATCTTTTTTTAGCTCATGCACCATCAAAATTAGAAAAAAAAATATCCTACTTAGTACATTTCTAGTCCTGGCCAATCACACGATGACATATCTTCAGATGATCAATGGTCTCTTTGAGGAGGTCAGTAATAAACACAGCCCATGACAAGCCATTTCCTTGAGAGGCAAAGATGCGTCTCCATCACAAACCTCTGCACTAGTTTGCCCAGGCCAGGTGTGGAGGTACGCACCCTCGAATGGTGGCCCAAAGAGGTGTTGCCCTTTTTGACCTGAGGGGCTAGTGAAAGTCTGGGCCCCTTAGGATGTTACAGTTGGAAGAAGAAATTGGTGAGAGTCGGATATTTCTCTGATGCAGTTTTGTTTACTTATAAAGAAAGTAAAAAGTCCTGCTTCTCCAAATGCAGCAAGAACCAAGAACAAAAGCAGTTTCTTAGCTTACAGCCCCAAGTCTCTTTAGCCAATCGACCCAAATGCTCCCTCCAGCTTTTCCCAGGATCACACTGTGTTCATCAGCTACTGCTTGGGTTTCTTGCTTTTTGCCTCTGCTTCTTTCTCTGTTGTGTGTGTTCTGCCTCCCACCCCACCTCTCTCTCCCTCTCACTATTTAACAAAAGCCCTCCTCCCACTCAGTCCAAACCCCTGGGCAGCTTCCCAATCCCCTATAGTCTTAGGTGAAGGGGAGAGGCCTCTGATTAACATCTCATGACAATTATGTTAATTAAAAGATGCTTCCCCAGCCAATCTTAGAGGTTTCTGATTGATGCAATCACCAGTACCTCTCAACATAACAAGATAGTATGCAGCTGGAGGCCAATAGGAATTATGCTTCCACTTGTCCTGGGGGAGCGCATTCATCAACAGTCCCTTTTGCAAGTCACACGCCCATCCCAATCTGGGCACCAGATGCTGCCCTTTGTGTGGGAAAGTTGCAGGGCAGTAGAATCCTGGCCAAGTCCTATCCTTGCAGACACATCTGGGTCACGCAGTATCGCTGGCAACACTAGCATCCTTCCATCCTCATGCTCATGGAGTGCAGATACCCATGTGATGCAAGGTAGGAATGTCACTCCCTGTACCTTCTGGGCTTCCACCCATGCTCGGACAGCTAGCCATTTAGCCCCACATTCAGAATGGATTCAAGCTCTGACTGAAGACTCAGAAACATAGCTTGAGAAGAGGCTTCCTCTTGCTCCATAAACTATCCATTGACCACAGCTGACTCTTGCACCCAGCTGCAGCCACTTCAGATTTTCTCCTCTGAAAAACAGGCAATATCTCACCTGATGTAACCCTTCACCCTTAGGAGAGAGAGAAACTGTGGTTTGCTGTTTTTTCTGGCTTTTCAGCTGAGACTTTCAAAAATGAGGTCCTGGCAGCTCTGCGTGGAATTTAAAGACTGTAGAGTGCTTTTAATTGAAATGTTCATCATGACAGTGTAGGGGTAGGCAACCTATGGCACGCAAGCTAATTTTCAGTGGCACTCACACTGCCCGAGTCCTGGCCACTGGTCTGGGGGGCTCCGTATTTTCATTTAAATCTTAAATGAAGCTCCTTAAACATTTTAAAAGCCTTATTTAATTTACATACAACAATCGTTTAGTTATATATTATAGAGCTATAGAAAGAGACCTTCTAAAAACATTAAAATGTATTACTGGTACGTGAAACCTTAAATCAGAGTGAATAAATGAAGACTCAGCACAGCACTTTTGAAAGGTTGCCGACCCCTGTGCTAGTGTGTGCAAGCAGCTCGCATGTTCCCGGACAGGAGTTCCTTCCACACAGCTGTCTGCGTCTCCTGTCCGGGAGTGTGTGAGCCGCTTGCGCACCGTAGCACAACCACAGAGAGCCGCTATTGAGCCTGATGCCTGCACCAAGGGGCTGGGCTCAGGGTGGTACAGCTGCACCGGAGGAGCTACCTAGGCTGGGTGCTTGCTCCTGTGAGCAGTGGCCTGACATGCTGCTGATTTTGCCATTGTGGTTCCTGGTACAGCCCTGCAACTCTACGAATATCTGCGGATATCAATCTTGTATCTGCTCAGGGCCTTACACCCACAACTCGGTCATCAGTACAAAGGAAGGCAGGGGTTGAGCCAGGAATTGAACTCCAAAGTCCCAGTCCACTGCTATAGCTGCTAAGCTCTTCTTCTTACTGCCTGAGCAAATTTTTGTATTAATTAAAAAAAAAAAGTTTTGACTAATGAAATGAAAAAGCAGGATATTTGATAACAATGATAATGCTGATGCATTGGCAGGAAACAATACTTTTCAAGTTGCTAAAAAGTCTAAACTGAGCTTACAAAATATTTCGTTGCTTTCCATAGCAGTTGGTGGTGGGGATTTGTTTGGACAGGATGTCCAGGAAGGCTCTTTCAAAGTGGAGAGCTGGCCTGCCTAGGAAAGAGAAAACAAAAGGAAAAGAATATTGGAAAGTACCAGAAACTAATTTTTAAAAAAAAACAAATGTCTTATGGAGGGGCTTTTGGCCTGCAATTTCCCAGGTTGCTGGGTTTTTGGACTGCACCTGAGCCAGATATTACAAAGTTCCATATCTCCCTACATACACAGACCAGCATGGCACTTCCCTGATTACACGGCCTTGTCTGTTTCCTCTATAGGGTAAAGTGGGATTTTTCCATTCCAGATTATCATTCCTAACTGGCTGCAGTGATTTCCCCTGAGCTGCTGAATATACATTCAAGTACATTCCAAAAGCAAAGGAAAAGAGCATTACATGAAGTGAGGGACTGCCTGCCAAGAGTTTAAAAGCTGGGTATATGGGTACAGTTCTTGGACCCTTGCAAGTGGATGAGGAGGAATCCCAGTGCGGCTCTGTTGCATGCTGCCATAGAGTTGGAATTTGGGATTTTTGTGCCTGGATAGCTACAAAATTCTTTCAAGGTCTCTGGCACTGCAGACACTGATATATATTTCAAACTTATCTCCAGCTTGATGAAGTTCTTTGACTTGTGCTTGGAAATGCCACTGTTCATTGAGCGGAGTGCTAGTGGATAGAAAAGAGCACTCTGGTCTGTGACACCATCTAGGGAGGAAAATAGGGCTACCCGTATGTCTACACAGTAGCTAGGAAAAAGGTTCCCAGCCCAGGTGGCAGAGGCACTGACTTTCCCAGTTCCCTGGGGGTGCTCGAGCCATGCTCTCCCCCATGCCCCACCCCCTCACCACCTCTTCCCCTAAGCCCTCACCCCTGCCCTTCTTCTTCCCCCTTCCCCCTCGCCCACCCCGTTCTACCCCATCCCCCCCACCTCTTCCTGCCCCTGCTCCTCCCCCTCTCCCTCAGCACCTCCTACATGCTGGTGAATAGCTAATCGTGGTGGGCAGGAGGCGCTGTGAGGGAGGAGGAGGAGCTGATCCACAGGGCTGCTGGTGGATGCTGAGCACCCACCATTTTTCCCCCCTGGATGCTCCAGCCCTGGAGCACCCCCAGAGTAGGTGCCTATGCCAGGTAAATAGACATGTACTAGCTCTGTTTGACATGCTAAAAATAGCAGTGTGGATGCGATGGCATGGGCTCAGCTTGGGACAGCCACCTGAATATGTGCCCCGTGGGACTGGGCAGGCTTATACTTGGGGAGGGTTGGCCAAGTCACCCCCTAGGGTGCCGAAGCCACCCTGCCATTTTCAGTGCACTCGCTCTTCAAACCTAGAACAAGTGATAATGGGGACACTGCAATCAGGCCGGAGCGGCCAAGGCTGTCTTTTTAATGAGCCTCTCACAAGCCGGCTAATCTCAACTGTATTTAATAATCATCAGTTTGGACCCCATCCACCCAGTCTGAACAGCATGTGCTGGATGGGGGGCTGCAGACACATTTGAATCATTTTTAAACATGGCTCCTTGGGGATGGGAGAAAGGAGGACCTTTGAGCCTTCTGAATCAGTTTCATAAATCTCCCAGAGGTTCTCATATGGGAACAGACCCACAGGCATATGGCTGCAGTGAGCAAGGTGATATCATCACGTAACCCAATGCACACTCTCACTTCCTCTTGGATTTAACTGCCGTGTGGTGGGGACTGATCTCACCCTGCAAGAATCCCAGTTACAAATAGATTTGCACAATGTTGTGACAGACAGTAAGTCATCTCGGAGAATGTTTACTGCGACTTCCACAGGCCAGGATTAGTTCAGTTCCCTTCAGGCATAACTGACGACTTCCAGAAATCACACGTTGCTAAGGAAGATGCTGGCGGCACATATTGGGAGGCAGGAAGAGGGACTCACTCTTTCTTGAGTATCACTCCAGGGATCAGACTGGGCGGTCAGACTGAAGGGCCAGAGGACTGCTGAAGAGCTTAATACAGCTGGCTGCAAGGACATGTTCATAAGATCCAACAGCCAGATCTGCAGCTTTGAAGCAGTGTTCCATCCCTCAGACTAATCCTCTAAGAGCTCTGGAAAACCTAGTGCGTATAGGATGGATGCATTTGAGAAGAGGTGATATTAGGCTTTGCCTACATTACAAAGTTGTGCCACGTTAACTATAGTGGGGTAGTTAAAGTGGCACAATCCCCTAACACGGGCACAGTTCAATTTAGATTGTAAACTCTTTGGCATAGGGATTGTCCTTTTGGTCTGTGTACAGCACCTAACACAGGGGAGTGCTTTTCCACGACTGCAGCTCCTAAGCACTATGGTAATGCTATTAATGATATTGGTATTTGCTACAGCTACTCTCACATCGGAAGGGGAATAATTAATTATAGGGGTATAAGGCATGTTTTAACTGGTATAACTGTGTTCACACTAAGGCTTTTTACAGTATAAATGTCAGTAAAAAAATAAAAAAAAACACAAAAAACCCAACACCCCTAAGCAAAATAGTGATAATGTTAGAACTGGCCTAGGAGAGAGAGGGGCATTGAAGAGGATGCATGTGTTGGGGGGAGCTATTTGAATTGCTAAGAGAGAATTAACAGGTGGAAAGTGCTTTAATATAAGTGCTTTAATATTATCTGTGGCCAGAGGCTCTCACAGCACTGAATGCGATTACCACCATGTTACCGATGGAAACCGAGGCAGACAGAGGCTAAGTGACTTGCCCCCAAGGTCAAACCTGAAGTCTGCGACTAAGGCATGGTGATTGGGTTTCTAAACCACACACCATAGCAGCCATGAAGGGTTAATGGACGGAATATTTACTTCCCCAGCTGTGACCATGTGGCTGACTAGCAACAGCTGGGCTAAAAGGCTGCAGCTCAAACAGAGTGAGGTGGCTGCCAGAGAGGCAGGGGACTATCTTAAGGAGGTTCCTCAAGATTAGCCTGGCAAGCAGCCACTTAAGGATCAGACACAGAGGCCCACCACAGGGGTAATGGCACAAGGGAGGTTTCTTTCCCTTCTACCTGACAAAGCAGGGAGGAGAAAGGATTTTAAGGGTCACTGTTTCACAGTAACTCCTTACATAAGGGGTGAAGGAACAAGCCCCTTCACAGCCAAAAGTAGAATTGAGTTCTATCAGCACCCAAGATTGTGTCTCCGCTACAAGACCATCCTTCCTTGCCTTGAGATCCTTAGATTCAAATGTGCTGGTTTAAGCGCAAAGTAGAGCTGCTGGTAGGAAAATTTCTGTCGACACAATATTGTCATTGAAAAACAGAAACAGTTCATTACACAAATATTTGTAGATTCCACCCCCTTCCCATTTTCCAGTCTGCTCTAATGCAAGAGATTCTTACTAATGACCAACAATCAAATTTAGGTCCAAAACTTGCAAACGCTCAGACAAGAGGTTAACTTTAAGCATGTGAGCAGTTCCATAGAAATCCAAATGGCTCCCTGGTGCCACATGAACCAAGGGGGGGGCTCAGAAACAAGGGAGAAGTGAGCTCATAGATTTCAAAGAGACCATAATGATCATCAAGTCTGATCTCTGCATAACACAGCCCACGGAGTTTCATCCAGTAATTGTTGCATAGGGGACAACAACCTGTGACTGAAAATACAACTCTGTACCTTTGTAATCTGGTTTACCACATTCATCATCATGGTATCTGAGTGCCATGGAAGAATAAACCATTACGGATCTGACAGACTCTTGGTCTGGTGTCCCTGGTGCTTTTTAAACTAACCTTCCCTGTCTCTCCCCAGCAACTCATTCTAAAAAGACAGTATCAGGCAACCATGGCGTTCGGGCTTTTCTTGAGTCTCAGATATATTTATCACTTCTTTTTTTGTTGTCGTTAATGCTGGACTAAATTTCTTTGGAAAAAGATGATGTCATTCCAAGGATAACCATCTCTGTAAATATTTACAATGAGTGAAAAATGTGTCAAAAGGTACCAGGAATCTGGCCAGTTGGCAAACAGGGCCTTCCTTGGTCCATCCAGAAGACAAATATAAACAGTGCAGATAGCAAAACCTATAGTTAAGGTTGCCCAGTGCTTTCCATTGAACGACCGTATTTTCAGTTGCATGTAACTTTCCCAAATTGTAACAGTTTGGGCTGAAATTTTCCATGTTGAGTGTCTGTCTCTGGTGGAATTTGGGGGGAAAGTGTGAATTAAAACAGTTCAGCTGTTTCTGGGAATGAGATCTGCGGGGAAAAAAAAATCCACTGTCTTGCCCTTGCTAATAATATTCTTTCAACCATTCCAGGGTTTAGATGCAGGGCAGTAATAAATGCATGGGACCACATATTGACTGATGGGGATAAAGAGAAACACTCAATAGATGGCTGAAGGAGGCAGGGGTCTTGTGGTTGGGGAGAACCACTGGATGTGATCACATAATTAAAGCATTGTAATTTATACGCACAAAGAGGCTGCATTGAGGCTGCACAGGCAATCTTATTTGATGCTAGAGTGCTAAATTCACTTTTTAAAAATAGTGTTCCTGATTCATGAGGACGATGTGGTGATACAAAATACTCATGTGTCTTATTTTACTGGCCACCTAAGCTAGGTTTACATTTTTTTATATCCGAGTGGTACGACGCAGCAAAAGCACACCAGTGAAACTGACTCTTTGTATGTATTGTCGGTTATGAGCCAGATGGTCAGCTGGTTTAGCTGGGGATTGGTCCTACTTTGAGCCGGGGGTTGGACTAGATGACCTCCTGTGATCCCTTCCAACCCTGGTATTCTCTGTAAATGGACCTTGCTCCATGAACTTCAGTGGAGTTGGGCCAGTTTACATCATCTGAGGATCCGGTGCTATTTATTGTTTCCTCCTAGGGCCTGATATATCACTGCGTTATTCGGATGTGACATGGAGAATCAGACCCCTAATACCTCTACCCTGGTTGTCACAGCTTCTGCCATCCCTCAGTCCTTGCCTGTATGAGTTGAAAAAAACCCATTCTGAACTCAAGCATCAAAATACGTTTAATTTTACACCACTTCAAATCACTTCCCAGGTGGCTTTAAGCCTCCCGATTCCTTGGGAAAGATTAAGGCTAATATCGGTTGCTGTAGCACATGCTGTGGAATGGATCTCTGTCTGAAATGCTGCTGTCTTGCTTGGCTGTTGTGCATGCTACCAATGAGATGTAGCGAGACTCAGCTGTCTGAAGCAAACAGAATAGATTCATGTTTACCCCAATGTACAGTTCAACTGTCCAACCAACCAACATTGGCTTTGGGTTTGGTCCCATTTTTTCCCCATCTTGTTACTAAGTGAAGGTCAGTGCTGGCTTTAGGCACCAGCGGTCCATGCGGCACTTTTCAAGGGACAGTACTCCGGCCTTTTTTTTTTTTTTTTTTTTTGGTGCTTTGGCGGCGGCATCCAGGTTTTTTTTGTTTGTTTGTTTTTTGCTTGGGGTGGCAAAAAACCTGGAGCCGGCCGTAGTGAAGGTGGCTTGGGGGTCAACTAATTCCACTCTGGTTTCATCTTCACAGCAGAGCTTTTGCTCATAGCCAAAAGCTGAATAACCTTCTTCTGCAATCAGAAGAACTATCAGCATGAGGGAAGCACGCATGTACATCAGGATTCCCCTGGTTCCCCTTCTCCTCTTACTGCATTTGTTTTGCAATAACACTGTGGTGTCCCCTTCTTGGCTTTGTCCAGCGTTTTTAATGACTGGAAGAGGTTGGATGGTCTCTCATAAAGGAGATATTTCATATAAATGGACTTACATCATTTAGAGAGCTCTGTAGTGAATTCATTATCCCAAGATGTCACTTCCTTGCAGTTCAGCCTACTGGCCACTTGAGCTAAATTGCCTTTTAATGAAGATTTTGCCTTGTTGCATGTAACCCCATTGACACTGAACACAAATACACTTCCAGCTGGTTGGGCTTTCTTTTTGGATATGACATCATTTTAAATTCTCTATTTCAGTCCATGCAGAGAAAAATTAGGAGAGAAATAGGGAAGGGGCCTCAGTTCTGAAAAAAGATCCCAGTTGGGAGGGTTTAAGTGGGACATATGAGATACATGGGCCTTGTTCTGGTCCTCTGCACAGGGGAGAATTTCACCCAATGTTGATAATGTTTGAACAATTTGGGACATACAGTTCAGGTTCCTTTCTTAAATATGTGTATTCTCCTTTTCTTCCATTCCTTCTCTCTTTCTATCGTTAGTTGGTGGTTTCTCCCTCTGAAAGTTCTCCCATTCAAGCCCTTTAAGTCGCCATGAAGATCATCATCCTGTTGATTTCACGGTCAGTCCTTTTTATTCAGAAATGCTTCCTATACAGATAAATACAGCCAGCTGGGAGTCAGGTGAAAGATCCTTCAGTGACACACATGCCACCTTCTGTCTTCTGAAGATGTTACATTTGTTCTTTCTTTGTTGTTGCATTTTGGCCTGTTAATCTAAAATAAATCATGAAAACTGAAAATATGGAAACACACAAGGCTCAGGAGAGTGAGAGAAAGGTGGTCCTGCTGTTAAAGCACTAGACTTTGAGTGCCTTCTGACCATTGTTTTCAGTTCCTCTTGCAGTTTTTGTACAACCTTAGCTAACACTTCTTTTCTATGCCTTCCTTCCTTACCTGTAAAGCAGGGATATTAATGCTTTCTTTAAGCCTTCTCTATTCAATTCTAAGCTGTTGTGGCAGGGACTGATCCTGTATGCATGCAAAGCATCTAACAGTGATTTCAGGCGGGGCCCCTAGTAGTACAAAGAATGCTAACATAAACAAGGGCAGAATTTGGCGGAGGATGTTCCATAAAGCATGTCTGATTCTGTTCTCACTCACCCTGATGTGAATCAGGAATAATTCCAGTGAGGTCAATGGAGTTTCAGCTGATTTGAATGGACAATGAGGGGCAGCTGGTTCACTGAGATTGAATAAATGTAGTCAGGTGGTAGGATCTGGCTTACCAAACTTGCACAGCCAGTGTAATTTCTCAGAGATTTTTATTTTTGAATAGCTCCTCAGACTGGCTGAAAATATATATAATTGAAACACGCTGGACGTTTTTTTCTTTTTTGTTTAAGGAGGAAAGTGCTAGTTTGCTGACCTCTCACATCCACCTCAGTACTTTCCTATCCCTATTTGGATGGGATAGGAGCTTTCCAAATATCTTCATGCAGTGGAGGCTGTAGGTCTGAAATCTACGCAAGCAATCAGTGATCTCATCCATTGCTCCGTCAGACACAAGTGCTGGCTGGCTGGGTCTGACTGGCTGTTGGACATGCTGTGTGATGTTTAAAACTACCCACAAGGAAACCCAGGGGATGTTAAGCAGAGCCATTCCTTCACTGTCAGGCCATATAAACATGAACAAATATGGGGTCTGTATGGAGAACATCAAAGTCAGGTAACACTCAGCTCGGTGCGACACCCCATTGGAGGGAGAGGGCTGAAGTGTAAAAGAGTCCTTGTTTTACATAGCTGCTGTGATACGTCACACAGCCTGGGGTTAGCTCAAGTGCTGGCTGCATTTCCACAGCCTGCACCCAAATCCTTCTTCCAAGTGCTCGCTGGAATTAGAGCATTTCAACCTTTTGTTTGCTTTAAAATGCCCTTCTGCCTTGGGTTTCTGGAAACAACATACGTGCTTCATGCCAGATGCTACTAGTCCAGAGGCACTGAATTGCTGCTTGTGTTGGAGGAAATATGGTCATTTCTTTAATGCAATGGGCCTGGGCTTGTATTTGCAGCACCCAGAATTGTGTAAATCGAGTGGATATGGTCAATCATTTCACCACTGTGTGGGTATCTGCATATTTACGGCTGCTGATGTCAGAGCCAGGAATACTTCAACCTCCAAAGCGTTACCTCCTTTTGACCCTGAGAAGTGCTTCGAGATCTATGGATAAAAAGTGCTATATCAGAGCTAGCTTTTATTAATATTATTATACAGAAAACTGTCTGATTATGGGACAGGTCCTAACGCTCTTACTCACATGAGTAATCCCACTGACAGCTCACACCAACAAGCACTACTTGCACAAGCAAGGGCTGAACATTGGGCTTTCTGCTTGTGTACATGCACACACTCATGCACACTACGTAATGATGCAAAGTGATCAGAATACACAAGGTACCTACATCTATTCTGGACCATATCCACAGCCAGGTGTAAACTGATGCATCTCTAGTGACTTCCATGGAGTTGTGCTGATTAGCACCAGCTGAAAGTCTGGCCCTCTCTCCATTGCTGTGGAGTTTTCTACAGGATACGAAATGACTTGCTGCCAGGATCTTCTTCCATGTCATGATGTATTCTTGAATGTATTGACTGCATGGATTACCACTAAAGTACAAGTATTTGATGGTCTCTCCAGACTTCATTGCCTAGAGGCATAGGCCAAACATGCTCTAACATGCTCAGCATTGGCCTAACTCTGCTGCCATCGAAGTCAATGTGAAAACTCCCAGTGAATTTAATGGGAGCAGCATTAAACCAACCCTGTGTGCTGCTGAAAATCCCTTCCCAAGATTCTTTCCTTTCTCATGGATAAGTTTTCAATCCTGCACAACGAACATGATCTCAAAACTCTTCCTTTCCTGAGATATCAGGATAATCTTATGTCTATTTAATTATAAGCCCCCAAGAAGGATCTAGGAAACCAAAACGTGACATCAGACAGACTTACTCCTCTGATCATTTGAAGAACTCAGTGGTTCAATTATAAGATCGGTCATTAGAATACATAGTTTTTATAGCCCTGGAAATCTTTGGTTTAGACTCTACATCAGTGGTTTTACCATTGTGGGCTGCATATGCAGCTCCCCGTGTTATGTGGGCTGCATCCACACAACATATATATACTGCCTGCATGGCCTTGTGGATGTCACATGGGCCACAGCTGTGTGCTGACTGGGCTGCAAGCGAGCCACTGGTCTACATCCTCCCTCCAAGTGGGGGGTCCTTTTCCTTTAAAACACTGGTTAATGGCTGGACTATTGGTTTAGATAATAAGTAAATAAAAATCTGGGGCTCCGTTCAAAAGCATCTGGCGGTCCAGGTTTGGTCCCTGGTGTGCCTATTAACTACCCTTGGTTTAGATGTTTTCTAAGGCAAACAGAAAAGATTCTCTTCATACCTTTCTAGATATCCAGTTGTATACTCTCTGCACAGTGAATCCTTCAGCTTTTACATCTGGCTTGCACGACTCTGAAATCCTATAATAATCCAAACTCTTTGCATCGGTCCAGCTTCAAAGCAAATCCCAGAGGTCTCGCATGGCTGTGATGTACAGAGTTATCACTTATTTTGGAAACTAACAGAACTGTTACAAAAGCCAGATCTATTCCTGCCTTATCCCAGCACCAGCAATAAAGTGAGCTGTATTGCCGTTAGTTCTTACTCCTCCAGCGGTGACAAGCGCTCACATCCGAGCAAGAGGGGGCAAAGGCTTCTCCCACTCCTTCTGCCTACCATTCATGGGAGAATTTAAAATGACAGAAAAGTCAATACTATGTAACTGATGACAAAGACAGTTTCCTGCATGTAGAAATCCTGAGATCCACCTTCCCCTGGGCTGGAGTTCTCTACAGTCTGGTCTGACCACTGACAGGACGCATACAAGCTATGTTTCCACTAGTGTGTGCATTCTCATTGCCACTGGCTCCACTCAGTCACTGTCAGCAAAGAAATGGGATCCACATCCTCCTACTCCTTTCTTGATGTAGCAAGACCCCCAAGGATTCAGCAAGCCCTCTGTACATGGGACCATATCTGCAGAAAGATGCAGCAGATTTCAGGGAAGAGCTGCCACGTCTCACATTTCACCACCCTTAGCCAAGACTGTTGCGCTTATTAGTGCGGCCGGCAAAAGGAGCCAAAAGTTTATCTTCCCAGGAAGTGTTTTCTCAAGGCTAAATCCCTAGATGTCACCACCAGCACATTAATAGCACGAAACTCATGATATTTGGTTTTGGTTTGTACACATTCCTTATGGTCACCTCACCTGCCTTCATCATCTGTCTTTCCATCCCTACCTCCCCCTGACGTTGGCTGTTCAGCAGCAAAGGGAAACGAAAGCACTGGACCTCCAACAGGCTGATGAATTGACCCACCTCTTCAAGGTAATTCTCCTCTCCCCATCACGCACTGACTCATTGTGCAGCTCATCCGTGATGACACAACGAGTTCCTAGCTTCAGGAAGGTGATCATTAAAATAGCACCTGCCTGTGCAAAATCACATCCCATTGGAAATGATGGAGGGATTGGAATCAGTCTGGAAAAATTAATTCCAGTGGGCTTGAATCCCTAGGTAAATATATTTCTGAATGCAACCATAAGGAAAGCCACATTTTATTGAATGGAAATGGGAAGGGACTTCAAAGGTATTGTTCAGATCAAAGAGGTGAGGGAAAATGTTTTATAGCAGATAAATATTGCAAACACTTGTTATGCCATGTTATGCATGGAAACAATGAAACAGCTCTTTGTAAGGAATCCTTGGAGGGGAGGACATTGATCCAGGATGCAAACTTGCCTATAGCAAGTGCCTTAAGAGAACACATCAGTCAGGGTTTAATGCTGCAGGAAGTTTATGCACATTAACTGCTGTCTCTCTCCTCAGTTACCATCCGCATGTCTCACTACGGCTACTGGGGTGATGTCTGCATACTTGCATCAAGTGTGTAGCCTGAGCAGGCTACATACTTGATGCAAGTATGCAGACATGATCCCAGTAGCCGTAGTGAGACATGAGGATGGTAACTGAGGAGAGAGACAGCACCCAGTACTGGGGAGAAGGACAGACCAAGGAGGTGGTACTTATTACTGTATAGCAAAGTCTATTTGAGACAAAATATGCTGAACACAATACTAATTAACATGAAACATAAAGGCCTAGGAATGAAACAGGGCACTAACAATCCAGACAGCTTAGTTCTATTCCCACTAGAACTGGGCATAATTTTTCATCTGAAACTTTTTTTGGATGAAAAATTCAAATTTGTTCTGCCAACTTGTGTTAGTTTCACCAAATTGTTCATTTCAGAAAAAAAAATTAAGTCACAAAAAACGTCTGTTTCAATATTTTCTAAATGAAATGTGGTGAGTTTTTGTTTTTCTTTTGGGGGGGCTTGAAAAAACAAATTATTTAATTTAAGTGTTTAATCATTACAATGTGTTTAATTCTCTATTAAGATTTTAAAATGGGTAAAAATGGTCAAAATTGAAAAAAGTTTTTTTAAAAATTTATTTTTTAACTTTCCAGTTCACAGAAGAGTTCAAACATTTTCATTTTTGTTCTAATTGGAAATAATTTTTTGCTGCGTTTTGATTTTTCAAAAATGGCCAATGAGCCAAAAAAATCCATTCTTCACCCAGCTCTAATTCCCACCACTGCCAACGCTTCACCCTGCGGCCTTGAACAAACCATTTTATTTCCCTGCACTTCAGTTTTCCTGATTCAGCAAAACACTCAAACGCACACTTAACTTTAGTTATGTGCTTAAATCCATCCCCAATCAGTGTAAGCACATGCTTAAATTCCATTGAACTCACTGGGAGTTAAAAAAACATGCTTAAAATTAAGAATATGCTTAAGTGCTTTGCTGAACCAGGGCCTAAGATGGATATACACTGTCTGACACAATCACAGGGGTATTGTGAAGCAGTTATTGTATGTTTGTAAGGCGCTTTGAGATTAGGCAACTGGTGCTATAGAAGTGCTAAGAATTGTTATAATGGGTAGAACATATAGAAACTGACTTCTAATATCAGACTGCGTATGTCTCACTCTTGCTGTCTGTCTGCGAATTTCCTAATAGTAAAGAATTGAACTTTCAGGTCGTTCTGCTATATTTTAGAGTAGGTGGGGAAAAACTAAGATGCCTCTACAACCAACAAATCCCCTCTCCTGTGCAGCAGAGAGAATAAACCATCATCATTATAAACTATGGGCCTGATTCTAATTTATACCTCCAGCTTTAAAATGAGTGTAAATGTAATTTGTGTCCATTGCAAGGCTTCTTTATGCTGCCAGAATGGTGGAAAGGGGCTTGAATGTAAATGAGATTCAGATCCTGCGTCTTTGCCAGAAGCGGTGTTACAAATCCAATTGTAAAAACATCATTCACAGTTGCATCGTTTACCAAAATAAAATAAACTGCAATAAATAAATCCGAAAGCAAATGATTGGACTGCTCTGTCTTTGCTCATTTTCTGCAGAGCTCCTCTGTTTCAAATGCAAACTGGATGCACATTTCTAGTCTTTCCCTAATGAAGTGATTTTGTTTTCTCACAGGAACAAAGAGCTCTTGGAACTGCCACTGACAAGAGTAGCTAATTAGTTGGCTTGTCTGTTTTGCAGAACTACTATAACTGATCACCATAGGTGGGGGTAGAAAGGAATTTCCCCCGAGGCCAGAGTGGCAGTGACATTGGGGTTTCATTGCTTTCCTTTGCAGTGTGGGGGTGTGGATCACTTGCAAGGATTATCTGGGTCTCTCTGACTGGTCATTTTCCTTTCACTGTGGGGGCCTTGAGCACTGGTGCACCTCGATCCCTCCTGTTCTCTGCCTGAGACACAAAATAGTCACAAACTAGTATCCTAACTGGTATACCATTTTACCTCTTTAGAGGAAAGAAGGTCAGAGGGTTTCCATGTGTTTGTGGGGAAGAGTAACACCAGGACAGTGAAAGAGAAACAGAAATTAAAAAATCCCTTGTGGTACCACTCAGGGTTTGTAACAATGAAAGTGAAAGAGAGAGTTCAGAAGGAATGTAATAATGACCAAGGAAGGAGGGTTTTCTTAGAAATGGGCTGAGAGTCAGGTCAACTCATGGTGTCCTTTCTACTTTCCCTAGCAATGCCCAGGAAGTCTTTAAAAGTGCTTGTGTAAATCAGGAGTTAAGTCAATGGAATTACACCATTGTAAAACCACTAAGCCAGAGTATAATCAGCTCCCTGACAGATCAGGCACTAGCAACTGAGATGTGAGAGTGTAGCATGCAGAGCCAACCCTTATGAAAATAGATTAATAAATTTTAAGGTCAGCAGAAACCATTATGATCATCTAGTCTGATCTCCTGAAGAAGAGAAAAATTTCACCCCATAATTTCCATATCAAGCCCATAACATCTGTTTTAGCCATTGTATGTGTGTTAAAAAGGTGTTCTATAGAATGTAATAGGGATGAAATCAATAGGCTTCTATGGAAATGAAATAAAAGACTACAGAAACAACTCTATAGCCTTACAGAATTTGTCTCCTTTCTCAAGTTTTTTTTTTTTTTTTTTAAAAACCATCCTACAGGATTCAATAACAGGGATATAAATCTCTAGCCCATTAAATTCTATAAAATAATTTGTAAAACCTACCAAAAGGATCTCATTTTGCTATTAAATGATACGGGACATTTTTTGTAAGGCAAGAAATTTTGTGAGAAAACTCATCCAACCAAGGTTTGTGCCAGGGAAAGCGGACCACCAACTGACCTGTTTAACACATGCCAGGAGCGGCATGATGCCAAGTTGGCCAGTGGGTTTCTCTCCCAGAAGAACTGTTTGTCCTAGTAAGGGAAACAAGTCCAAGACTAAGACAAAGGCGTTATTTCTTATGTCCTGCTTCCTTGTTCCACTTTTCTGTCTGCCGATGAGTCTTTATTGCTAGCAGCAAATTATTAATTGCGCCCGGGGGCTCAGTTAGTGCGCTTATCAATGGACTCTTGTCAGCTAGGATGCAAAGTGGTTAATGTAGTTCCACTTTTGCTTGTGATTTCTTTCATTTAGGCGCATTTTTTAAAAAAGACTTTTTACAGAGTAGTTTGCATTTATCGTGGTGGGTGAGTGGACAGTGAGCCTCCTGCAACAAGTTAAGAGAAGATCTAGGACCAAGTTTTGCTCTCTTACATTCACTTAAGTGGGGCTGCTCCAGAGTTACACTGATATGACAGAGAACAAATTATAGCCCCCTGACAGGGACCAAACGCATCTGTCAGTTGCCATAGTAGGCAACCCTGCCAACCATGTCTCTGGTGAGCTACCTCTTCCTGTGACTCAGCCCTCCAGCAAGATCACTTTCATTCCTTCCCCTTCCAGAGCAAACCAAGTCCAACCAATCATCACGCCGGATCTTCGACCCAATTTCAGACTTTATGGGGGAACCCAGGCTCTCCCTCTACTCTGGGTTCCAGGCCAGGGGCTTTGAATGAAGTAGATAAGGTCAGTTCAGACCACCTGCTGTATCTCTGGGCTGCTTCCTACTACGGCCCATGGCTAGACCTTTCTCATAGTCTCTTCCCAAGCTAACTTCTGCAGAACCCTAAAAAGGGGAACCAAACAAGTTATGGGGAACACCCCTCAGCTCCCAAAAAGTGTCTGGCACAGGGCCAGTTCTGTACCAAGGAGGTGCTGAAACTTAGGAGTCTCTGGTTAGACTCTGGCCCCAAGTAGGTGTTCCTTTACAGGGCTAGCTCAGAGCTCCTCTCCCAGTCAGCCACTACTGAGCTGGGTTTTTCCTCTTTTAACTCTTCCCTCCAGGCTTGACACCTCACACAGCGGTAACAGGGTGGGGTTGCACCTACAAGCCCTTATTACCCCCTTCTTGGTCGATGTGGGGTCTGTGTACCCCATCAGTGTGCCAGTGCTGTGGACACAGGCAATGTTGGGGTGGTCCATCTAGTCCATTATCTCTTCTCTGACAGTGACAGCACCAGATGCTTCATAGGAAGGTGCAAGAAACCTCACACTAGGCAGATGTAGTATAATCTGCCCCCTATGGCAGGTTTGCTGCTAATCCCCTTTACTAGAGGTTGGTTTAAACTCTGAAGCATGATGTTTATTATCTCTTCCAAAATGTGCATTAGTGTTTACTATGATAGCTCTTGAGAATCATGCTTTCCTGTACAAGACCCATGCCCATCTACATCCATAGTCCAAGTCTCACTGGGCCTCTGGTCCATAGTGTTTCACTTGCAGGAATGCTGAAAACCCACCTCGTCCATTTTGTGGGAGGAAGGCATTTAAGGATGTATATAAAGATTTGTATCACCAGCCTAATTCTCTGATCCGGCCGAGATGAGCTCAAGACTTGCAGGATGGGGACAAAGGTGGCTGAAGCCACAGCCAACCAACTAGCTAAATAAAATCCTGATTCTGGATAGAGTAGCAATGTTCAGTCCTGCGCAGTGTAAATGGAAGAATCCTGAGAGGTGCTGCCTGACTATCTGGGGCAGAAAGGTCTGATGGCCAACTGGTCTAGTGCTCAACTCATGGCCTTCCAGTTTCTGCCAGTCCAGTCATCCCAGAGGGGGCCCCAGCTGCAGCCTCAATCACCTCCTCATTCTCCAATTGCTCCCCCAGAGAGCAACATGCAAAGGAGCAGTGGGGGGCAAGGTAAAGGGACCCAGGCCTACCAACTCTACCAGGTCCCGACACAGGGTGCTAGGGGTCTTTCAAAGTGTTCCTTCCAGTTTCTGAGCTACCCAAATTATGTTTTTCCCTGGGTCACTTCCTACCAGTCTGGAGCTCCTCAGCTTGGGACATGGTCACTGACCTAGTAGACTCTCTTCAGTCTTGTAGCATCCTGTTTAGTCTCTCTGAGGCTTTCAACTCCCAAAGATGGGGCGGGGGAGCCAAGTCCCTGTTGCTAGAGCAGCCTTCACAAAGCCCTTGCCATTCCCTGCCCAGCTCTCAGCATCAGTCCTGCTTCCTGGTGCCATACGAAGTTCACTCTCCTCTCCTGGGTTTCCTTTAAATCATTCCTCCACTGGGAACATGCCCTGCTCCTGACGAGGGGCGAGGCCTCCCTAGCCTAGTATTGCTCTAGTCCTCTCTAGCCCCGGTTCAGGGTGGGGCCTGTGGACCCCATGATGCTACCTATGGCCCCAAGGGGTTGGTCAGCATTGGAAGATCCACAGAATCTGGTAACATTCTGCCCACACTCTCCTTTCCCTGGCCACTTCCCTGCACCATGGGATGGAGGGGGTTGGGCTAGCATCTGCCACAACAGACCAATGCTTTCAAAGGATTTCCCCACAGTGGAAGAATCTTCCAACTACCTGGATCAGCTAAGTTTACAGCTGCTTTGTACATATAGACTTGCACAAAGTGGCTTCACCGGAGCCCAGGATCTGGGCTAATGTATAATCAAATGTGTAAGTATCTTTATTTTACCCATCTCCTCCTGCCCTGTGAATGTTGCTTGATTTTCTAAACTGGAAGCTCATCAGGAGAGGAGCAGCAACTTCTTGTGTGGGGTTGCAATACCTAGCACTTTACAGATGCTACCAGAATGCTAAACAACAACACGCACCCCTACGGGGCTATAGTTCCCCTCTGGTGCCATTGATCAATAAACCATAACTAAAATAAAAAAAAAGGGGTGAAATCTGGGCCCCATTGAAGCCAAGGGAACCTTTGTCATCAAACCTCAGTGCACCCAGTATGTTGATACTTAAGGTTTCCCTTAGTGAATAAACAGCAAGGAAAAGCCAAAGCCCTGGCACCAAATATTATGATTCAAATAACACAATATGTACGGTACATATTTCTTCAAAAGACTTGTGCTTTCGGGCTGTCAGTGTCTAGCTCTAAAATCACATGAAAGAGTCGATCTACAACATGCTATCTTAGAAAAAACCTCTAGTGTTATTTTGTCATAAGCAGTTAAAGCAGGAAGCCAGCCGGGTTATCAGTTACCGTAGCATTTTGGTGACCTAGCCACTGAGAGGCAGCTGTAGGCTGTGTGCACAGGGCAAAATGGGCATGAGAAGAACATTGTCAAAATTGTGATAGCCTTTGCCAAAACTGCTGACGTGAACATGTGGCCTGGGGAAGGGGCTGGTGCCATTTTATAACCCGCAGCTGGAGCAATGTTTGGAACCTAGTGAGCATTTTTTGCCATATCCCAGCTAATAAATTACATCCTTTATAGGAATGCTTTGCCCCCTACAGCACGGAGACTGAGAAGGGATTTCCATATCAACCTCCACATATGTTAATACCATTCATTCTTTGGCAGCGTGTGTTTATCTCATCAGAACGAGCGGTCATGTCTGGGAACTGTGAGCAGTTTGATGCTCTGATGTTATTTCCCACAAAAGAATGAAATACTGAAGAAGATAATGAATACTATTAAACATGTGATTTGAAAGTCTTTTTATGCGGCTGTGCTGTCATCACCCATTAATGTGCAGGAAATATCACACAGTGTAAGCAAGTTCCCATTACTACCAGTACTTCTAGCTAGACATACTTGGGAATTCAGCATGCCAGCAGGTGCATTCTGCCTGGAGGTACCTGGAACATATGACGACAGCACATCAGGTGTGTTCTACCTGGCCATAGAGGTGGGGCACCTGCCCTCTGAAAAATCAGGCCCCTTTTAGGGGTCTCAGGTTCGTCCTCCAAAATCATTAGTCATGGTGGAAAAACTTGAACAAAGTGATACCCTGATAATGCGCAGAGCTGACAAATTTGGTCCTGCTTTCCAACTCAGATAGTCTATGATTTTATGAAATTTCTTAGCAGCTCCAAGGGATGAAATCCATTTGTTGATCATCTCTCATGGCCTAAACCTTCTCTCTCCAAAAATATAGTTTATTTGCTTTGCAAGAAAAAACAAAACAAAACCCAGACATTGTTCCAAAACATTTTGTTTTAAAATTCAATACCTTTTCTGAAGTAGGGCCTATTACAAATGGAGATACCTGCTTTTTGCATAATTTCCCACCAGAGGCATATAAATTCTACTCATGTAGCTTTCGCATTCACCTTTCATAGGATAGTCCTTTCATACCTACTTTTACTCGGTATGTTACAGGTAGGGGTGTGTGTGTGTCTGTGTATCATATCAAGTGTAACTGGGACAGAGAGTACGACAATAGCTGGAGAGATGTGAATTGTGGGCAGGTTTGGAAGTCTCCTGAGCTCCACCAGGAAATCCCATGTTTATGGTGGGAGGAGAGATGATGGAATTCTGGCTTTAAGGACCCTCCCAGGGGAATGAGTCAGAAAACCCACAGCCTTTGTGCCTCGGGTTGTCTCTTCTTTTTCTCTGCAGGGAAGTCATGTCTGTTGCATGCAGACTTTCCACGTCTGCAGTCGCTCGTGTGCCATTGTTGCGGTTTCTCTGGAGCATTCCTACAGCGTGAATGTGCTGAGCCTCCCAGATTGGTGCAGGAAAGATGAGCTGACTGCCTAGTGTCTCCCCTCGCTGTGGGCAGGCAGAGTTCAGCTGACTTGTGTGTGCAGCCAGCCTGAACTCCAGAGAACAGATGAGGCTGGAAACCCTTGCAATAACTGCTGATGTCATCACAGGATGCTAAATGCATTCTCGTGCAAAGGCATCATTGTTCAAAAGCCCCCACAAAAGCTATCCAGTAATGGTCCAAACAGCTGTGCTGCTGGCTTTGAAGCTCATAGCCCCTTAGTGAGAGACATGGATGCCAATGACCCTCTCACTCCTTCAGGTAAGTTTTAATATCTGTTTAACCAAGTTTACTGTTTTCCTGTTCGATCCAAATGGATGATTTCATGCAGGTCAGCGGGCTGTCAGCATGCATTTTTCAGTGCAGAATTTAATATTTATGTCATGGGTTTAAGGGCATTAGGTTCCCACAGTCAAGGGATGGGACTTTCAGAAGTACCTGAGTGACTTAGGAGCAGAAATCCCACTGGAAATCAGTGCTCCTAAGTCACTTAGATGCTTCTAAAAACCCATCTCAGGCACACAACTCCCTTAGGTTCCTTTGAAGATTTTACTCTTATTATTACACACACACACACACACTTATGGCCAGGCATATAAGGTAATCAGATCAGTACAAACTGAAGAACCAACCAGTCCATACAATCAGCTGAAAGCAAAACTGCCCTGGTAGTTGAGCAAACTCACTTTCGTATCACTCACTGCATGGTGCCCCTGGGTCATTTAATGGGACAGTGATTTAGGCCCAGGTCTAATTCACTGGGCCATCCCTCATCAGTGATGCACATCAGCACCTGCTTAACATCAATCATTGACAGCAGTGGGACTTGGCCACATGTTTATGTGCTTTGCTGAACAGGGAATGGACTTAATCTTGTGCTTAAATGGTTTGCTGATGAGGCCCTAATAATGTCTGACTCGCAGATCTGCATCCTGACTCCCTAACTTTGATTCTTTGCACTTTTATAGAAGCTCAGATCTGGATTCCCTCCCCCGTGCCCCCCCAAAACTTGAGAACAAAAACTGCACTCTTGGGGTAAGACCTTTTGTACATGTTCTCACTTGGAATCACATTTTTACAGATCAGTTATTGCCCCTCTGAGAAATTGGTATTTAATAATGAAAATACGGCTGTAGCCTCACAGCGCCAATGAAACACTTACATTGCTGCTGTGTGGTAGGTACATGAATCAGATGTTTAAAATCTAACCTTTCAGAGCTGGAAACAAAACTGGAATGAAGCCAATAGCCAGAGGCCCCAGTTCTGCCAGGTGCTGAACGCCTACTGTGAGTCAGTGGGACATCAGGACACTGGGTTCACACATGAACAGTGAGCATCTTGCAGGCTCCAGCCCAG
Organism: Chelonoidis abingdonii; assembly: GCF_003597395.2. Classification (NCBI taxonomy): domain Eukaryota; kingdom Metazoa; phylum Chordata; order Testudines; family Testudinidae; genus Chelonoidis; species Chelonoidis abingdonii. The sequence goes on from NC_133792.1 coordinate 9,179,613, forward strand.
CTCCTGACTGTGATGAATGACAATGTAATGGAGTTCCACTGTCTGCTTACCCGTTCTCATCCCAGCAGTTGGAGAGTCAGCCAGCAGAGATGTCCCTAGCTGTAACACAGGCAGCATGTGCTAGTGTGGGCCAGATCGCTAGTCAGGGTCATTCGAGAGTTTCTGTGGCCGCATGTCAAGTTCTATTTGCAGGGCTGTAGCCAGCTCCTTCCCATCTATGACATCATCCACTCATTTCCAGTACCCATAATCCCAGCTACTTCCTACAGGCCTCTGATCTCCTTAGGCTGCAGTTGTCTCCTGCTACCACTCCCACCGACGTGGCCATTTATTCCGCATCTTGCGACCACATTACCCAAGAGATGCAGCTGGAGCATAATTTTCCATCCGTAAAGTCAGTCAGGAAATTCATTCAGTCTCACAGCTGGGGCTAGAGTCAGACAGGACCACAAGGTGGGAACTGGGGAAGTAGCTTTGATATGAATCATCGTTCACCTTTTAAACAATTGCGTCCACATGACCATGAGTGTGTGTGTGGGGGGGGGGGGGAGTGCATGACTGCCAGAAGAGCACAACCTTTTATGGCTGTATAGTTTCAGAAGCATACGTCCAACTCTGCACACGTGGATAAACTCACTGATTCAGGTAGCCAAAAAACAAGCAGGAACATAGCCAGTTCTCATTCAGTCCCCATCTTCCGTCAAGGCATAAGGGGATTTGTCACCTAACATAATGGGGCACATTAAAAAGAGACATTTCTTTCCCTCCCACAGGAGTAGAAAGGAGATGGAGAGTAGCTTCAGTGTAACCCTGGGCGTTGTTGTTGTGCAGAGGTTTGTGTTCACTCGTCAATAGTTTGATGGTGCCATCCCAGTGCATAGCAAAATAAAGCAACACCAAATTGGCATAACTGCAAGCTGAACGAAGGCTCAGAGTTGAGCAAGCTATTAATATTAGCCTAACTGTGCTTGTGTGGCTGTCACTGGGAACTTTAGCAGGGAAGTGAGGAAGATAGTCTAGTGGTTGGATGCCACCCAAAGACCTTGGTGCAAGTCTCTGTTCCACCAGAGACTTTCTGTGTGACCTTGGGCAGATAATTTAGCCTCTCTGTGCCTCAGGCCCCATCTGTGCAATGGGGCTATTAACCATACCACGGAGGGGTACAGTGCGAGGAAGGACACAAGATTGTGGAGACTTCAGATATGATGGCCGGGGAGTAAACATCAAAGGGAGATTTACCACTGACTGTAGAGGGATCAAAATCACCCAGCAACTACCTGATTTTGCGAATCATCTAACCACAGGGTCACCTAGTCTAATCCCCTGCCAAGATGCAGGATTTGTTGTGACTAAACCATCCAAGAAAGACAGCTATCTAGCCTCCTTTTGAAAAGCTCCAGGGAAGAAGCTTCCACAAGCACCTTGGGCAGTCTGTGCCATTTTCCTAACTGTAAAACAGTAGAACGTTTTCCCTGGAGATTTAATCTAAATCTGATCTGCTGTAGTCTGAGCCAATTGCCTCTTGTCATGCCTTCTGTAGCAAAAGAGAACTTTTCTCCATCCTTTTTTATGGCAGCCTTTCAAGTGCTTGAACACTATTATCATGCCCCCCTCCTTACTCTCCTCTTTTCCAAACTAAACAAGCCTGGTTCCTTCAGCCTTTGCTTACATGGCTTGTGTCCATTCCTCTGATCAGCTTTGTCGCTTGCTTCTGGATCCTTTCCAGTTTCTCCATATCCTTTCTATATATATATATTGGTGACCAAAACAGGACACGAAACTCCAGCTGAGGCTTAACCAGCACCAAGTAGAGCTGTACTATCACCTCCCAGGACTTGCATGCTCTGCTTCTATTAATGCAACCTAAATCCCATGCTAAATCCAAACGCTGTCTCATTTGCACCCATCCAAATCTATTGCTGTCACTGGGTGGCAGGTAGACATAAGAGAGATCAGAATTTGGCCCTTTGCTCCCTTCATATCTTGGAGTCCTTAATGGTACCAGGTAGGGAGTATTAACTCTTCATCTCAACACCAGTTCAGTCGGAGTTCTATAGGAACACACCAAGCTGTGTTAATTATTACTCTGGTAGCCAAGCAGGTAACAATAATGCATGGGGAATGGAATGAAGTGTGTGTCAGTTGGGGCTGAAGGAACCAGGCAACCCATTATATCTCAGTATCTAGAAAAGTCAAGTTAAATATACCTGGATGTACCATTACAGCTCTTTCGGGCAGCACACTCCTTTGTGTTCCAGCATCAGTGCATCACAGCTGATTGCTATTAGAGGGCAGGTAGGAACTGATGGATCTAGCATTAACCAATGGAAATTTAGGGGAACTCTATTATCTGCACCAAATCATCATTCTGGCTCTGGACTTTTGTAATCTAAAGCCATTGAGAGGTGATGATTAATCCACTTTTCCTTTGAAAGAGTCCAGAAATGCTGTGAGCCTTGACAGGGAGCTTGTTACTCTTAATTCATAGCAGAGTGCAAACTTCAAAAAATCATTTTTGTCCCTGCACCTGTTCAGTTCATAGCAGGTTACAGAGAGGGACAAAGTTGCCAAGTTAGGATATTAGATTTAATGCTTCCCATCATCACTGGTATACTTTGGTAGGGAAATAAATTGACAGTGATTATACTGCAGATGGGAGGCCTTCTCAGAGTTAAGGAAAATACCAATAAAATGTTGTTGTGGCTAGATGCTGACTGGAGCAAAGATTTTTGTGTGTAACATTTAACTATTATGTCCGTTAATTTTGACTGGAAAATGAATTTCTTAGCGGTGTAACCTCCCATTAAATACCATCAAAGATCACATTAAAGTTTACCATTGTTATAGGTTAAGGCGACCAGATGTCCCAATTTAATAGGGACAGTCCTGATATTCAAGGCTTTTTCTTATATTAGCATCTATTACCCCCCACTCTGTCTGGGTTTTTCACACTTTCTATCTGGTCACCCTATTATAGGTAGTGGTGTTCCCCTCCGGAAAGGGAAATGTTCTTCTTTTAAATTTAAGAAAGACTCTTTACCCAGAAAGATGCCAGAACTATATATAAACAAATAAAACAAACAACTAAAAACTAACTTAAAAAAGCTGATGTTCAGTTTGAATTTAAGGCAAAAAAGTATACGAAAGGGGTGCTTATTAGTTTTGTTTGGACCAGTAATTTTATCCAAACCAGTTCACCAATCCCTAAACTAGAATCCCTATTAAAAATACAAACAGGGGGCTTTTTTGGAACAAGGGCAGGAGAAAGATACAAAAAACTTCTTGTGTTCACTTTAATAGTAACAGCAAGGGTGATGGAATAATAGGCTGATTAGCTAGATTCTTCCCCTAGCATCAGCAATGTGTCACTAGCTTACATGATGATATTGACGCATTAAGAGCCTGCTACTACAATGTGGTGTGTATCTTCTAAGAGACTGTACCCTGAGTCAGCTGGATGTACATGAAAGAATCCAAGCCACAATGAAACTAGAAGCTTGTTGAATGACAGAACCAGGGAAATGTTTACTGTGGAAACTGTGTCCTGGCTAAGTGTAAACAGATGTCTTTGGTTGCCAGATGCACTGTCCCATTAAAGCCATTGTTTAAATGCTGAATGAATCTACATATTGCATAATATGGCTCGAGGTGCTTCTGGAGGGGCAGTGGAACTTTGTCTGAGCCTTCTGTAAACCTTGATGACAGTCAATCCGAAACACTAGCAGAAAGAAACATTGGGGAGGTCTTGGGGGGTGGGAACACAGTGCTGGAAAATTGCAAAAAACATGTTGCACAACAAGCCTTCTGGAAAACTCCCTTACACTTAGGGGAGGCAGCTTCTGGGAGGGAAAAATTGATAGCATGGTGCTTCTCTGTACTTCCCCCCCTGCTAGTGCTGTGATTCACAGGGGTAATTAGAGTACGCTACTGAACAGAACAGAGCAAACACACATAACGAAAACACATTTGAGGGAAAGGGGTAATGACAAAATGATCCGTACTGTCCATCACTGAAACACACATCTCCTGTGGGTTAAGAGTGAATTCTTTAGGCCAGATTTATGTTCTTACTGGGAGGACAAAGTCACTTCGTACGGAGCTTTATTTACAAGGGCTAGCAATTAAAATCACTTTTGCAACGATTAAGCAAAGGCTATAATTTGCACTGCAGCCTCAGCGCATGCCAATATCTGCCTGGTTTCAGTTCCTCCCAACACTACGGCTACATCCCCAGCGAGCAGATGCACCACACTCGCTTTAATCTAGCTAGCCTGCCAAGAACAGCAGTGAGGACATAGCGGTGTGGGCAACAGCACGGGCAAGCCACGAGGGTACACGCCCTAGGGACCTGGTGGACACACACTGAAACCCACAGCACCACATCCTTACTGATATTTTTAGTGAGCCGATATGAACGGAAGATGCTTGACACATGGCAGCATCAGGACCTGAGTGAGTCACAGGTTAGGTCTGCATTAGAAAGCAGGTCTCTTCTCACTCTTAGGCCCTGATTGCCGTTTACATTAAGCCAACTCTGGTTGTACAATGGAGCATTAAAGTTAGAATCAAATTATATCTGTACCCCTTTTAAGGGCCCTTTATAAGGTGTACAGTGACTTTAATACAGATGAGTTTAGGGTCCAAGATCTTTTGTTCCCGTCCCTAAACCACAGGTCAACAGGGCCAGCAGCAGAATTCATGCAAAAAATCATGATGGGATCTTTAATGCTCTGTGTGGTCAACGTTTTGGTTTTATATATGTCAGGCAACAGAGGCCAGGCCCCTCAACATCCTCAGCGCTCAGTGCTTGGTGTACTCAGTACACGTACTTTGGAGCACATTCTGGGGCTGGAGGACCTTCTATACCAGGCAATGCCAGGTGATCTCAACCTTTACTTCAGTGACTACAAACACTTCTCTCCATCCCAGGCTAACTTGAATGGTGAGTTGAGTAAGTACAGGGAAGAAGTTAACTATCGGCTGAGAGAGTCTGAAGCCTGATTCTGTGATAGGAACTCCACATACTGATACTCCAGTGTCTATGTGTATTTCAGAATGGAGGAAAATCCTGTGATACCACATGGCTTGGAAGAATGTAATCCTGTTTCTGGGATGCAGAGCTCCTCTCATCAGTCTGGGATTTCTGGTGGGCTTGATGTTCCCTTTGGAGAGGCAGCGCAGTATATTGAAAACTTACACAACTCTTGCTCGTTGTGGGCCAGATTTTCTAAAAGACTCAGGGATAACTGTCTAAGGGCTTTTCTCTCCAAGAGCTAGATTTCCCAAAGGCTTAGACTTGGTGGAAATTGAATAGTCAAATATTTTTGTCAACCATTCAAAATTCACAACATTTCAAGCTGCCATCCAAGAAAGATTTTGAGGATCGAGGGAGTGGGAGAAGGAGGTGTTTCAATTAAATCAAGGTTTTAACTAAACACATCAAAATATTCAACCATCTCTACTCAGCTCCAAGCAGCTCCCATTGCTATGTAACCCATTGATAGTCCTGTCCCATACCTCCGTGTCAGTCCACAAAGGATATCAATCTTTAACTCCAGCTCGAGAGCCTTATCTTGCTAGGTAAAGCTGTAAGAACCCATTCTTTTAGCATTGGAGGTCTTGGTCCAATGCCCAGTCTCTCTGTCAAGATGGCAGCTGTCACACTAACACCCTGGGCAGATTTTCAGAAGAAAATGCAGGCCCAAGGGTCCACAGAGCAACTCCCACTTATTTCATATCAGAAGGCAGAACATTCCAGTTTGCAAGAAGCGTAGAGGTTTTGACATGTATTTTTGTTCTGCATCAGAATGAAAATGAGAGTTTTTCTGTAAACACACCCAGGGGACACCAGCACCTCAGAACAGTACTGCCAACCCCAAATGTTTCTCTGCAACCATGAGGGCAAAAAACTGATTTTCTTTAAGAATGAAGGCCAAAATCATCACAGATCCATTTGACTCCAGGAAGTGGGGCTTTAAAGAAAACAATTATCATGAGTGTCATGATAAAATTGTGAGTGTTGGCAATGCTGTAGGGCACTCACCTGAGATGCAGGATACCTGGGTTTAAGTCCCCTGCTCTGCCTGGATCAGAGAGGGAGTGCGCAACCCTAAACTACTGGCTGTTCTGGGGCAGGTCTCAGTCTCTGAAATTCCATCCTGGATCTAAGATCTCTCCTGATGAAATTGTCAAACCAGATACATTTCCACAGTTTTGCCAAACTGGCAATTTTCCAGCAGGAAAAAAGTGTTGAAAGATTCCTGATGAGCTCTAATTCTGGTAGCATTTGAAGACCCCAAACAAGGGCTGGCCCCCACTCTGCACACACAATAGAAGACAGTTGCTGCCACAAAGAACTCACAATGTAACCTATGAGACAGGCACAGAGATATAGATGAAAAAAACAGTTTGCCAAGGGAAGAGTACAATGCTTTTCCTGGCCTTTCCAGTGCTAACAGCCAGCTTTTCATACAGATCCTCGTTTATTCATTTTGGGGCAAAAACAAAAACCCAATGAGAGGTTCAGAGATATTGCACTGATTAGCAAAACTGATCAACACCTGGAGCAACCGCTGACAGGGAGATAAAATGTCAGTGGATCTGTTTTGCTTACCTCTTTTCTGTGGAGGGCTTGGAATCAGAGTGCATCTCACTCCCTGTACCGCCACAGGCTAGACCTGAGATTTAGGTATAGCCTAATTTGTACCAGAAAACAAGTCTAATGAGTACTTGCTTGCATGGTAGTAAGAAGAATGAATGTCCTGCATATACAGTCACATGTTACTACACTGCTGAAATACAACAGATCCATATTCACCCTCTGGGCTTCATCAAGTAAATAGCAACAAGAATAAGACCTCCGTGAAGCTGAGGTCCTTTCACTGGGAAACTGCCTTTAGACAAACCACATATCTGAGGAGGTTCATGCAGCCTTAAGAGACAGTGTGCTCTTAGTTCTGATACTGGGATATTTAGCAGTTTTTGCATGGATATCTGTAACTCATATCCTGATGCCCTATCTAGAAAACCCTTCGAGATCAGTTTGCACAACACTGTGGCAGCTCTGAATGCAATGTTATATCTGCTCTAATCTCATTCACCTCCATCTTTTAAAATATCTCTTTAAAAGAACATCACACCACCACCATACACTGTGGTGCTTCTTGTTGGGTCCTCTTGGTTGCTTCCCACCACATCCTTGCCCGTGTGATTGCCCAATCATTGCACTCCACCAGATCACTGGAAGAGCATTCATGCTTAAACAGCTGGCACTGCAGAAAATACTTCATACTTTGAGGCAGTCAGCTGTAGAATTGGGGCCAGTGATGTACCCTCACCTCATCACTCCATCTCTGGACTAGTCAGTACCAGTGTGGAGTTTTTAAGGCAACACCACATAGTACAGGACTGATCTGCACCGGGTGGTAAGTTCTTCACTAGTGGGAACTGGAGTGCATGGGCCACAGGGTCATTCTCTACTCCTTTGCCATTACCAAACCATTGTCTGTCTGGGTGACAATGTGAGGGGTTTAACGGTGGCAAGAAAACTTTGTCAAGACTTCAGTCGACTCAGCATCAGCGTTAAAGCATATAGGAGATGTCTTGGATTTGTGCATTGCCATGTGCGCTCAACTGCACTGGCATACTCGGCATATATTAGAAGGAGCAATGCCTGTGGTTACAGAAAAGAGCGAAAAAATCTCCTGCTTTGCCAGCTGCACTCCAGGCTCCCAGAAGCTCCTTTGTGAGTCACAAGGCAGGAAATATGCACCCTTGCAAAATATTGTATTGGCCTTGTTTCAGACAATGCTGCTGCTCACAAGACAACAGCTAAAATTCCTTGAGTTCTTCTAGCCTTGGGGTAATGCTGCCTACAAAACAACATTTACCTTTTCTGGGGCTGCTCCAAGAGCATTGCCCTGCTCTTCTGGAACTCTGTGGGATTTGGGGGATAGAGGGGCTCAGCTGGGAGTCAAAGACAATGCAACAAAAGTCCTGAGTGCAAGGATATTTCTGGGGAAATTCCATTGGGAGTTTCATGTGTCTGGAAGCAGTGTGATCTCCTGAAGTGTTTGACAGCAGTGAGTTCCCAGCCATAGTGGTACTCAGCAGAGAATCCTGTGGCACCTTATAGACTAACAGACGTTTTGGAGCGTGAGCTTTCGTGGGTGAATACCCACTTTGTCAGACGAGCAGGTAGTGAAATTCCAGGGTAGGTATATATGCTAGCAAGCAAGCTAGAGATATGAGGTTAGTTCAATCAGGAGGATGGAGCCCGTTAGCAGTTGAGGTTGAAACCAAGGGAGAGAAACTGTTCTGTAATTGGCAAGCCATCACAGTCTTTGTTAGTCCTGAGCTGATGGTGTCAAATTTGCAGATGAACTGAGCTCAGCAGTTTCTCTTGAAGCTCTGGCCCTGAAGTTTTTTTGCTGCAGGATGGCCACCTTAAGGTCTGCTATAGGCCGTGCCAGGGAGGTTGAAGTGCTCTCCTACAGTTTTGTATATGCCATTCTTGATATCTGATTTGTGTCCATTTATCCTTTTGTAGACTGTCCAGTTTGGCGATGTACATAGCAGAGGGCATTGTGGCACACGATAGACGTATATTACAACGTGAATTTTCAGAAGTCTCTCCATGGGTCCAGATGATGAAGATGTCTCAATGTACAACCATCCTGGACAATGACCCACATTCACAGTCTTGGTGGCAGGCCAATCCTTGCCCACAGACAAACTGCACCTGAAACGTATTCTCACGCAGCAATTGCACACCATACCATAGTACTCTAGCTCAGAACCAATCCATGCAACAACTCGATGCAACTCTGCCCAATCTACACGCCACGACACCATCACAGACCTAACCAGATCAGACCTACCATCATGGTTCATTCACCCCTGCACGTCCCC